>NC_079336.1:8119898-8436502 GCF_029582105.1 Oenanthe melanoleuca
TTCTATATCTGAAATACAAAATAAAATGCTGTATGAGCTAGCTACAGAGCTTATCAACAGCAAATCTTCAATAACACTTTGTCATACTTCCTCTTTTCTAAATGGCCATTCCCATTGACTGAAAAGCATGAATACAGAAAGAGGAAGATTTAAGGGCTAAAGAAAGGAGAATTGCTTCAATTTTTTTTTAACACGTGACAATTTTATTAGACTGTTAAATAATGTCTAATCCATATTTAATTTCATAAAGTACTGAAAAGAATTGCGTGAATATTGCAATGATAATAGCAGATAACTGGGTCCTTCCTGCACTAGGGTCAAAAACATCCCAGAGGTGCTACAGGGCTGGAGCAGAATGGAGAAGAGTAGAAGAAACAAGCAAAGAATTGGAAAAGCATGATTTCAGCAAATTTGCTGAAAAATTCCAAGCTGAGATGTGCGGTTGTCACAACAGAAGGAAATTATGCCATCCAGGGGACTTGGACAAACTCCACAAGCAGGATCCACATGCACCTAAGGAGATTCAACAAGTCCAAACCCAGGCTGCTACACCAGAGTTGGGGCAGTCCCAGACATGTGTAGAGATTGAGTAATTAACTGATTGAGATGAGCTCTGTGGAGAAGGATGTGGGAGATTCTGGTGGAGGAAAATCTGGTCATGACCTGGCAATGTGCAGCTGCAGCCCAGAATGCCAACTGCATCCTGGGCTGCATCAATTTGAAAGGAATTTATGTAAAAATGGAAAGCAACTTTTTGCACAAGTAGATAGTGATAGGACAAGATGGAACAGTTTTAAACTAACAGAAGAGATATTTAGGCTACAGGTTAGATGGAAATTCTTCACTATGAGGCTGATGAGTCACTGGAGGAGGTCATGCAGAGAAGTCATGGCTGCTCCATCCCTGGAAGTGTTTAAGGCCAGGTTGGATCTGGCCCTGAGCAAACTGATCTAGTGTGTGGCATTCTTGCCCATGGTGAGTGGTTGGAACTAGATGATTTTTAAGGCCCCTTCCCAAGTCATTCTATTATATGCTTCTATGAATGTTAGCATTGTGCCAGGTAATAACGAGTTCATATGTGAAAGGCTTTGGGTTGAAAAGAAAAGTGAAATAAAAGGTCGAAGAGCTCTCTAGGTGTTCTGGAAGAGAAACATATAATAGAAGTAAATTATGTGAGAAGACAAGTGAACTGAGAAGACCTTGAGTGCTATTCCAAAGAGTAAATCCTAGCAAGTGTACATAGTGTACATTATTAGACCAAGAGCTAAAGAAAATTCAAGGGAAAAGGTGTAGAAAAAAGGTTTAAGATTAAAAAGAAAAAAAAAAGTTACGACAAGTTATAGCTTGGAGAAGTGAGGTTTTGTTGGGATTTTGTTGTTGTTGTTTTGTCTTGTTTCTACACAGACTTCTATTTGCTCATGAGACATTGAAGCAGCACAGAGGATAGGCAAAGTGCAAGTCCAAAAGATGAAGTACGTAGTCAGTCATATTAAAGTGCTTGTAAACAAGCTGTCTGGGGAACAGTCTGAATACAACTCTACAAATTTCAGTGCAGTGTAAGATAGAAAGACTACAGAAAGGAGAAAAATACAATTTTAGACAAGATGAGACCTTCTAAAAGAACTAGACCATTAAAATATTATGCTCTTTTTCAATCAATTTTTTGAATTATCTAAATAGGTTCATTTTCAAAAAAGAAGCGAAAGTGCTTTATCTTATTTTTTTATTTTACACTATTGCCTTAAAAATATAAGACTAATAAATATAGTCAGTTATGTCAGAAACTAAAAGTCTTCTGTAAATAAAAGTGCATAATCATAATACCAATTCTTTGTGATGCTTTGGCACTATGCAGGAATCACAGCTGCATTAGAGACATGGAAAGCTGGACCTGTCATAAGCCAGTGTCTTTTTCTCAATCAGGATCACCGGGCCCTTGAAAGTACTGTTCAACTAATTAATTAATTTTCCAAATTCATCAATGCTTTGGTCTAATTTAGATTCACACTAAGATTCTTTTTCATGTGAAAATCTGTCTCGATTATAAATGTACTCCTATTTCTTCCAATCAGGAATTAGTAATTAGAAAAAGCCATGACCAGATGAAATTGTGAATGTAGGGATTTAATATAAATGCTTGTTAATTACTAGGTTTTCTGATAACAGCAGTAGGTAGTACATTAATATTTTTGAACAGGAAATGTCCAGCTGCAATTTTTATATCTGCTAACAATGAGAATGCCATATCATGCTTTCTGTGAGCTCTGCTCACATACAGTACCCCACTAAGTGTTGTATCCACTGCTCAGAAGTGGAATGATTTTGTCCAGTGTGGTAGAAAACTGGTTAAAATCACAGCCCTTATCAAAGCAGTAAAACATATCTCCAGATCTTTCTATTCTCGGTAGCTTCTGGCTTCCACTCCTATCTTCCACAGGGAAACTGTCTCACTCTAATTGCAGAACTAATAGTTAAAATTTGGAAACGTATCCCTGAATACCAATCGTGTTCTTAGCTGCTAAAGCCACAGCTTAGCTGCTGCAGTCAGAGACTAATGTTTTCATAAAGATTGAGGTAGAAAATTGGCATAATAGGAGATAGAAAGAACATTTCCAGTCAGAATTTAGTTCAAATGAAAACAAATACAGCAAAATTTTGTAAACAGTAAAAACACCCAAAAACTCCTTAGGTAATTAGCAAGGAAGCAAGACATTCTGACCTCAAGAGCAGTTTTCCCAAGCAAACTGAGAATCAGTAGAATGTTGCCACCAGTTATAAAATATTTTTATTCTATTTATCCTTAAAATGTCATCATGCAGATTCTTTGAAGGATGGAACATGAAGAAAATAAGTAATATGTAAGAAGCGCAAACTATTTCCCAATCTTTTCCTATATACTATTTCTGAAAATGTCACTACCATGCTGAGTCTACTAATAGGATCATTAGCTCATCAAATCAGGCTTAGAGTCTAAAACTGAGGAGTGAGACACACTCACAAAATATCTCTGAAGAAATAGCTAATTAGGTGGAAGATGACATGGTGTGGGCTCTGAAAAAGGTCAAACTAAAAGTAAGGCTTAAAAAGTTGAATCTTAGCAACCAGAATATACTTTTGAAATATGAGGAAACAGGAATGCAATGGGCATCCACAGCCTCTCACGTGTAAAGTGGTACCTGAAGAACCAGATATGAGACAACACAGGAATCCTCACCTTTTCCCAGTCAATCATACATCTCTCCAGAAATGCTCTTTTCTGTGTTGGAGATATCTGCCTGGCATAAAATCAGCATCAAGCACTGTCTCTGAGGCCCTTTCCCAACTTTATGATCTTGTGATAGCTCTGGTTGCTGTCAAGTGCAGCTAAGATTACAAACTTGAATTTCCTCACTGGAAATATGAGAAAAAAGTGAAACAAACAAATAAAAAAAGAAGAGGAAGGAAATTTGGAGTAGTTAACAGGAAATGGACATTATACAATGGGACTGGGAAAGTACATACTGTACTCAGGGTTGATATTCTGGGCTAGAGTTAATCTTACACTATCCACCTTATCCTGTTTCAAGTCACAAATAATTTCAAATTTACACTGTAACTGTCTCTATATATATGTATATGCCTAATACATTTAAGATAGTAATGCAGTCATTCACAAAATCGTGAAAATATTTGTTAATGAGGAATGAAATAAAATATTCCAAACACAGAAATTATTTCAGCATAGATGAGATGGAAATTTCAATACAGATGAGATGTCATAGGAGATTCAAGGAGGTCTATTTTTACACACCATAAAATGGGTAGATGGGTATAGGAACCCAGCAGGAGGAAGGACTCATTTTCTTTTTAAAGCAAAGATGCAGAGGATGTACAGGAAGCAGTGCATTTTAATTGATTCCTCAAGGCTAAGATAAGGCAATAGGTGAGTGATGATTCCTGATCTTACCCATTTCTGAGAAGGTCAAATGGGGTAAAAAGAGAAAGACAGAAAGACAGAGATATCAGTGATATTAGTTTCCATGAGCCATTGAAATAAAGGACAGAGACCTATGAGAGGCTGAGGAGAAATATGGATGGAAAGGTTCTTATAGAACATTTCCAAACTTCCAGAATTTAAGGAACATATCTTTAAAATAAATATTGTTTCATTTTATTCTTCTGACTTTAGAGTTGTATGGGTTGAGCAGGAATCCTAGAAGATACAAGTGAAATTTTCACTTGTCTAAAATGTGGACAATAAATTTTTGGAACTGCTAATTGAAGAGGGTAAAAATAATAATTCAAAGCCTTATATGTTTGATATTTACCTTCCCATAAGATAGCAGAAGATGCCATGCTTAATTTAAACTAAATAAAGTCACAAACAGCTGTAGAGAGCCTAGTACAACCTAACACACTTCCCCACTTACATGAAGAAATGAGAAGAGACAGGAACATTGTGTGCATAAAAGAGCCAAAAACTGACAGAAAACTTCCAATTCCATCTCATGCTGACATAAGCAAAAAACAACAAACACAAGTAGACAGTATAATAACCAGTTTGTGTTTGCACCTCTGTTGGAGCAGCTGGCAACAGAGCCACTGCAGTTAGTAGAGAAGCTGGGAAACATCTAAGGATTGAAAAAGACACAAACACAATACTTAGCTGCTGTCACACAAGAGGGAAAATGTGGGTTAATATAAAAAAGAATCTGCAAGGAAGTGGCAGGCTTGCAAGCAGAGATTGACCTTGTCATCAAAAGTAGCCATGAGTATCTGTGGCAGGTCAGCTGAACTCCCAAAGCAAGCAGGAGATATACATATACATAAATAACATCTGGCTACATCAATGTGATTGCAGGTGATATGGTACACTGGCAAAACAAGCAGTCATTATACTGATATATAATAAGTAGACTAATAAGTGAATAACTGCAGCCTAGGCACCTATTTCTGAATTAGTTGCATAGAATATATTTGCTGGACAGGAAGAGCACTTGTAAAATTCCATCCATTCCATTCCATGCCATCTCATGACAAAACAGACAACTCAAAATGGCCTTCATACTAACCTACAAATATATATTCCTTTCCTGGAAAAGCAACCTTAAATTTAGTTCTTTTAAACTAACCTAAACTCTATGAAAGCCTAAGAAAAATACTTAAGTTTCCTAGAACATATAAAGGTGGCCAAACACAGTAGTCTGGTGCCATCTGAGACTCATGTAACAATACAATTAAAGGAACCTACAGAGCTTTTCAGCTCACCCTGAAGAGGTGTGGGTTTTGATTCAGTTGGTCTCACATAAATATCTAATATCATTTCAGGTACACTAGATTATATGGAAGATCTCCTGGCTGCTCACAGATGCAGAGTCCAGGGAAGTTCCATGAACTTTTAGAGCTCTGAGGGCCTGGTGGAACATCTCAGGTATCAGCAAATATCTGTCTGTGGGTAAACAAAGCAAACTGAGCACAAAAACTTACAAATTACAACTGAACTCTGGAGTTCAACTAGTGTGGCAAAATTCTGTATACAAAATATGTTTGCACAGTCCAAATTGCCTTTTGTAAATAATGTCTGATCTAAGCTATGTTTCAAAGCATGCCTGGGAATTATTCTGGTGAGGACTCTTGGAAATAATCTAAAGCTAGATGAGAAAAATTTAATACCATGAATAACTAACATCCAATACCTGAGCCACCATCTCCTCTCTTTTTAATTTGCTCATATAGGTGCATCTAGAGGCAGTCAGATTTCTATATTCCAAGGGCTACATCAACTATTTTTCTGTTAACTGTAACAGGAGATTAAATATTAGTTCTTATGGAAATATACATATATATATATACATACTTTGCAAAAAAATAGGTTTAAATATCTTAATAAAAGTCTAATTTAATTGCATAAATCATTTTAGCCCCTCCTATAACAGTTTCTAGAATAATTGTTAAAAGAAGAGAAAAAGAAAATGAAGCAACAAGCAAAATGCATAATACATTTCCCCAATTTTGATAAGAAGATGGAACACAGATGGTCATGATTGCATGTCCTCATCACGCAAAATGCTTCTGAAAAACCAAATAAATGAAGTTTGTTGTTTGGGGTTTTTTTTTAAACAAAAATGATTAACTGTTATCAGGTAGAATTTGACAATTGGGAAGAGATGAGTCTTTTGGTGTCTCATCACTTAATACACAATTCATCAGGAAAGGAACGTCAATCAGTTGTCCTTACACTTACATATATGAAATACTAGAAGTGGTGCTGCTGCTTGAGTGTAATTGGAAAAAAAGCTTTTCAAAAGTAATGTGGAAAAGTTAATCTTTTCTTTGTTGGGTAGAGAGTTCAACGCACAAGCAAAAAGCAGACACTTTTGAAGGGAAAACTGATTGCACTTAAATCCAGAGTACAAACCTCCCAGCCAACATATACCAATAAAAACAGATTATATGAGTCAAAAAGATGCTTACAATAGCAATCTCCTTTTCTAAGTTTTCACTTAAGAAGCTAACATCAAAGGAGTATTTGGAGTTCAAAAACAACTTCAGCTGCCCATTGACTCTGACAGAGATTACAACATCATCCACTTCTCAATCACAGCAAGTGCTGACGATCTGAAAAGCACAGAGCATTCCTTTGTGATGTGAAGCCTATATAAAAGTTTGGTGATATGGAAGACAACTTGTTCTTCGAGATTATTCTTTATTAGCTATCACATAACTGTTTAGAAATGCTGATAATGCAACCTCGAAATTAAAAACACAGGTTTTGTAAAGCTTAAAAATCTGGAGCCTTTAGTTAATGTGGTGAATTCAGAATCAGATCATAATTAAAATGTATTGGAGGATTAGTATATGATAAAACCCACAAAAGTAACAGAGAGAAATGAGACTTGAGTACACATTTGTTCTAGAGACAGAACAGAAACCTATTCTTGACAATTATATACTATTCAGTAAGCCACAATGAAGACAACAAATCATTCTTATTCAAGAAATCCAATTTTCCTTGATAACCAATTAAAATGAAAAATACTGAGTACCTGTCAGTAGCCCCTTGAGTGAGGCCACACTATTCTGCAGCTCTAGACCATGCATTTACAAGGTCCTGACATCATAAGAAAGAGAGAAACTTAGGAGAAAAAAAACTTATTCAAACCATTAAAAAGATTTAATTTTATATTATCTCAGCCTAATAGTACCCCAAAGTACATATTCATGTTATTAAGTCAATCCCTGTTAAAGTAAGACTTGTCTTTCTTAAGTTTAGGTGTCTGAAGGCTGATTTTAAAATTAAAGTGTCTAAGCTCTATCTTGGAGAGATAAAAATTTATAGTAGATCATTTGCTCCAACTATTTTACAATAGAATGGGCTGAAATTCTGATGGTATTTAATTCTTGTTTTTCACCATGAAGAGAAGCCTGATGACCTGCTTAGACTAGATGTCTACTGTATAAATGTGGCCAGAAGATGAATTTCATTCTTGTGTGTTTGTAAAAGAAGATTAAAAACCTTGAGTTTATTTTCTTGTCTTTAATATGCAGAAAGAGCAAGAGTACTGTTTTCTTGAAAGCTGCTGCTCTAGGTGGTGCTGCCATATGTTCTCCAAGCATCTCCCTGGTGGCTGGAACTCTTGCCCAGGAATCAGGAAATATGAGCTTAGTCAGACATAGCAGGATAGTATGGAAAACAATGGTTGTTCTGGATCATTGAACCTTTCCCCTCAGACTTTAAACATAGTCTAAACATACAGAATTCATGGGCCCAGAAGAACAAGCCATTTCTCATCTTTTTCTTGGAAAGGTTTTCTAAAGTAAAAATATATAACCTAGACTTGGACATGGGGACCAGAATCCTCTCTCCTTCTCCAATTTCACTAATTAATGGATCACAAACATTAGAATTTGTGTTCTCCTTTTAAAAGGAAGCAATGTTTTTATAGAAGGCTCTAAAAAACTTCAATATAACATTTAGATGAGCAGTTCTAATATTTCAGGGAGTGTGCAAGTGTCTTGACAACAGAAAAGAGCTTCAAGTGGTGAATCTCTGTTCAGGCAGGTAGAGTGCAAAAGTGCTGCACTGGGGTTGTTGGGAAGCTTTCTGTTTGGTGACATTATATACAGTAATAACAAAGAGAAAAGCAAAGTGGACATTTTGAGAAAGAAACAGAAGAAACCTATCACTTCAAGTGTACAGCACACTCAGCTTTTCTACATATATGTGAAGTACATCAGCAAACTATTTGGCTAAAATTAAAAATCTTCAGTTAACGTTGTCAGGAAAACAAAAAAACCCAAACCAACAAAAACAACAAAAGAAACAACCAACCAATCAACCAAAACCAACAACAAAAACAAAAAAAAAAAACAAAAAAAAAAAACAAACAACCAAAAAAGAAAAAAGGAAAAAAAAAACAAAACAAAAAAAAAAAACCCACAAAAGAACCAAAAACAAAACAAAAAAAAACCAAAACAAAACAAAACAAAACAAAAAAAAAAACCCGAAAGACAAAATAAAAAAAACAAAAAAAACCAAAAAAAAACAAAAAAAAACAAAACAAAAAAAAAAAAACTAAAAAACCACCAAACAAACAAACAAAGAGAAATCACTCAGGCTTAGGCATTTATTAGAGAAACACTGCATGTATCTAGAGAAGTGTATCAAACTGAAACACAGCTCCAAAGGGTAAAAAGGATTTCTTGCTGTTTTGGTGGCAGAGGACACTGCCAGGTCCTCTGATCTGAACTACTTAAACTATGTTTAACATTCATTTGTGACTCCTCAATTCCTACAAAACTTTAGCCATAGGTTGGATCCAAATATAAGTCTGGATTTTCATTGAAAATTAATACAAAGAAATAAGTTTAATGTGGATAGGGCAGCAAGGAAAAATGGCACAATTTTTGTTATTGGTTTTCCTAATGAGTGTCAGAAAAAAATTCAGCAGTCAGAAAGAGAGGTACCCCGTAAATGTGGCTATGAGATTAATTCCATAAGAGGAGAGGAGGAGGAGGAGGAGGAGGAGGAGGAGGAGGAGGAGGAGGAGGAGGAGGAGGAGGAGGAGGAGGAGGAGGAGGAGAAAAGCCCTTTGCTTCTTCATCTTCTCAGGATTAGAAGCAATATCTTGAAGCTTCAGGGAAAAAAACAGTTTGGAAAGTAAGTATGGCAAGTACAAGTTTAACTGTATAGCTATAGAGAAACAGAATGCAAAACCTGGCTTGCCTTTCATCCACAAAAGTTCCAGGAGGAATGTTTGAATTAAATATCAATAAAAAGATTTTCTTAGTGTTTTGTCCTTTGCCAAAAGCATATTAGCTGTTTCAAAATTGAAGATAAAACATGATAGCTTTAAAAGTAAGTTTTCAATGTATGTTTGAGAAAATTCTGAAGTTGTCAGTCCAGTGTCAACAAATAAAAGCAGTACAAAATCTAGAATAACATTTGTGAATTCAATGTGTTTTGGAAAGAGGGATAGAACACAACAATACAAAATGTCTCAAATTACAGAAGGATTATGTTAAGGCTGAGTACCACCTTTTACTTTTTTTAGTTAACTGTAATTGCCATATTAAACTTCTTACCAAAATTTAGGAGTCTTGACAGTAGAAATCCACAATTAGGGTAGTACAAAGGAAGAACCATATTACTCTTTTCATAGTCACAAAGTCCTTGGCCTGGCAGAGCAAATGAGCAGCAGATGCTAAAGATAAATCTTGGGCAAAGTGACAAGGAATGAGTGTTTAAAATGTCTTTCAATAATTCAATCCACAAGCTGCAATTTACATATTCATTTAAATCTCCGGTCATACCATGCACAGAATGTTGGGATAGCTAATTCTATTTAAGGGATCTTATAGTATCTTAACAAAACCTGTGGTGTGAAAACAGCCTAGCCTGCACATTTCAAGATAAACACATTCCAAGTCAGGAAATCAACATTTAAGATGAATTTATTAACTAAACAATTTAACAAAACCGAGGTATCTTTTTCAGTGTCAAAGGCAATTATGTGTAGTTCCATATCCAGCCAGCTAACCAAATTTCTATCCATCTCAGTTTCTCAGAAGAGGAAATTAGTGTGAGAGGACAGGCCCTTGCACTGGAACTCGGTCATCAGTATAGAGGATAAATCCTGAAATTATCTTAACTCAGGCCAACCAGCACTTCCAAATAATAGGTGTATTTGAGAAGGCAGCCTGGGCCAGGAATCATTCTCATTAGGCACATTGCATGTGGCCACCCTATTTCAGAGGCTAAGAGAGATTATTAAAATTAATGTGCTGTAATTTTGCCATTTGGCTTTAAGGCCAAAAAGAAAATCTTGGCACTGCTTTGTAATTAAAATAAACATAGCCACGAACCATAGCATTTTCTATTTATATTGCCACTGTTTTCACCACTGCAATAGTATCAGCCTCTATGGCTTTTTAGGAAAAGACTGTTCACCTCATTATGTCTAGATTATAGAATAGCTTCATGTTGAAGAAGAGAGGTCTGAAAGCCTTCAAGGAACCCTGATGAGTGAAAAGAAATTACATGTGTCATACATTGTTGACATCAATATCCAATTGTTTCAGAAAAGAAAGAGATCTGTTATGAAAATTATTTACACATTATAAATGGTGGGCTTGAATCTGATCTAACCCAGAGGAGGTTTTCATAGTAGTCTCTCTTTAGAGACATAGTCAAGTGATTGGAGTGCAAAAGTACAAAAAGTGTGGAAAAAAAAAAAATATATATATGGGAAACTCAAAACCAGTCTTTAAATTATTACATGTCTCCTCAGAGAGTAAACTTCTCCATCTCTTCTGCCTTTCAAAATCCAAAGACTTAAGAGGTGATAGAAGAGTCTACCTCATTATATGGCCTAGGAATACACAATAAATATCCTTACTTATTTTTGACTGAAATGGTAAAAAGCCATTAAATTGCCTTGATTTCTTCAAACCCAAGAAAAAGATACACTGGTATTTGTATATCATGGAAAAATAGTCTTGTGGGTATGCAAGCAGATTTTCCACAATACATGAATTTAAAGTTCACAGCTAAAGCAGTTTGTAAGTTTTAATTAGTCTTTTCTGAGACAAATCAATGCATGAACGTCTGCTGGTAAGAGGAAATCCTTTTTTGATTGCACACATTTCTCCCCCTTACTTATTAACATCAAGAGAGCAAAAGGGAGAACAAGACACTGGGAAGCAAATTCGTGTGAGTCCTGACTCTGAGACAAAATCTATGGCTAAAAATAGTGCTAGGCCACTGCAGAAAAAATAATGAGAAATAAAAAAAACCCCAAAAAACCAACCAACCAGCCAACTCCCCCTCAACAATCTAAAATCTAAAAAACAAACAAAAACCACACACACAAAACCAAACCAAACCAAAGAAACAAACAAACAAAAAAACCCAAACAAAAAATCCCTAACAACCTCGAACCCTTCCACCCCCCAAACCAACCAAACAAAAAACTTTTAAAATAATTAACTTGCCATAAGAAAAATAATAGCAGCACATAAATATCATGATAACTGAAATAAAGTCATAGAAGTTTTTATAAGAAAATATTAACTAAAACCATGGAAGCACAGTGCCACTCAGAGAACCTGATGAAATTTTCTCCTCTGCCAAGAAAAGTGAAAAGATTTATTCAGGAGTTCTGGAGATGCTACTTCTGCTTTTTATATCCTCAGGAAGAAATCTGATTTCTTTCTAAATTTTAAATAAAATTCAATTTTTTTTCCCCCTAGAGTCCTCAAATCCATTTTTGTACTGTTATCTTGGTCAGTTCTCTCCCATCCCCGATTCATATGCTAGATCATTCTTATTTGAGAATAGCATCTTGCACTTGTTCCTACCAAATGGTGCATTTTTTTCCTGAGTATTCTCTCTCCCTCTCTCTCTCTCTCCTGTATTAAGTTATTTTAGGCTTTATTTGCATATCCCAATATAGTGACAGTCCCTTTGACCTCAGTTACTGACAGATTTAATGCATCTACTTTTTATTCTAATGTTTATTCATAAAAATACTGATGAATTCCACTCAAGATATATCTTGGGAGGGATTATTTTGGTGAAACCTAATGTTCTGCATATGGACTATTGAAAAATGTTCTTTATATTCACCTTTCAAACATCTTTACACCTATGCTGCACTAATATTATGCAGATGATGTTTTCATATTGTACTTTTAAGAATGCTGCACAAGAGGAAGCAAACTAAGACTAGTCCAAAAAATGAAGATATATGGCAATGGAATCATATGAAAATGTTAGCACGACTGACTCTCCTCTACCCATAAAATCTGTAACCCTGCTATGAAAAAAAAAAACAAACAAAAAAAAACAAAACCAAAAACCTAGATTGTGTCTTGATACAAATTACACTGGCTGTCATTCACCATTTTGTTATTACCCAGGTACCTACAAATTGTCTGATTATCCTTGTGCAGTGTTTTTCTAGGAAATTAATAAAACTGATTGACTGATCTTCATTTCTACTATTCTTTATCTCCTTTTTAAACATGGATTTTCTATTTGCTTTTTTCCCAAGCCTTACAGGACTTAACAGAATTCCATGGGCTTCCAAAACTGACTGCTCAGAGGTCTGAAAGTCCATCACCATCTCCTTCTGTCATGCAATTGTTGTCTCAGAAATGTAAACAAACAGTAAGGCCATGGTAGGCAAGCTAAACTTTAGACAGATTATTCTATGAACTCAGAGCATTATCTTCATGTAGAGAAAGGAAAGAAAAGAAATAAGAGCTTTTAATCAGATTCAGGCATTTATGAAGGACATTTCAAGTGCATCCCTCAAACAATTTAAATGGACATTTTCACAATTTGTAAATTACAAAGACAATCAGAAGACTGCTCCTGTTATTTTGGCAGGATAGTGCAAGAAGATCCAGGAAAGAGTAACACTGGATGTTTTATTAAATGGATTGAAGGAACTCTTAAACTAACTCAACAAGAAGAAAAGAGAAAGCCACGAATGTTGGACCTAACACCAACAACAAAATCTGCAAACTGGAATAGAGTTGCAATTTGTTTAACATACATTTGATTGTGGAGTTGCAAGCAAGAGAGTTTCCAAAGTGAATTTTTATAAATATACACATATATATAGTTACACACATACTTTTACATGTTTTTTTATATCATATTTCTTATCTTCTAAATAACACAAGAAAATATGTTCAAATTTATGAAGAAGAGACATTAGAAAAACAGGCAAAGTCTTTAGTGTAGACTCACTTTTGTTTAGTATTTTGAAAAGAGTGGAAAACTTGCAAATACTTGGAGTCCTGTTATTATTGTAATCTTACACATTAGATTGTCTACAATATTCGAAGAATTTGGACAAAATAACCTAAATCCTAATGAAATTAATTTTTCCATTTTATGACACTGAATATTTCCCAGTATGTGAGAAAATTAGAACATATGGGCTATGTGAATTTTTATGCTGATTATATTTAATATCAATTTTTATTTGATTTACAGAGGGTTTTTTTGTATTAATTTTATTTTAAAATTAGAAATAAATCTCACAATCACCAGAAGAAGACTCTTCATATTAAACAAAACAAAGAATGCAATTGAAGCATTTACAGTTCCATTTTTATGATACATAATTGCCACATTCTTGCTAAAATGCCTTGGGATAACTTAAGAGACATCCTTAAGAATACAGGTCATTAAGCAAGCAAATATATTTTTGAGTGTGGTACATAAGGTGACACTCTAAAAGGAATTCACAAAACAAAACCTTATGATAAAGAACCAGAAAAACTTTTATCCTTGAAAATGTCTTCATTGCACATTATAAGGAAAATTTCAGTGCATCATTCCTTAATATTCAAGCTAAGCAAAAAGATCATTAGAAATGTATTGAAGATCTTAGGTCACACCTGGCTGCAAAGTGAATGCTTAAGCAACTTATGAGCCTTGTAATGGAATGAGCAGAGGAGACAAAGCTGGTTATAACTTGGATTTGTTTTTCTGTTTCTCTATATTAGAGCTGTAAATTAAATGAATACAGTTCCTAATATCCAAACTTGTCAACATCTCCACAGCCCTCTGTGTATTCTGAGGTGAAGTGGGCCATAAGAACAGTCTTTTATATGCAATCAGATATTTCCTTTGAAAAGGGCTATAAATATGTTGCAAATTCTTGTGTGACTTTGTTGAGTTCTTTGGGAGGTGATAAGCCAGTAATTTCTGATTTCTTTTCAGTGTGATGTGTCTGAGAATATGACAGTAAAAGAGGGTCTGTAACATCAGGGCAAGCACATCTGTATTGAGGCACTTAACGATTATTTCAATCTCCTTTACTCTTTTCTTTTATCTTGTGCTTCCATGTTGCTTTTACTCATGCCTTCTCTCTTTCTTATCTTTTTCAGAAAATAGGGAGTTCCTCAGCTTGTTGAGACCGAGAGCAGCACTCAAAAGGAAACTGCTTTGATGGGGTACAGAACAAAAGATAAATTGGTGCCCTTCAAGAAACTTCTGAAATGTGGACAGTCTTGGTAAATAAAATTCTGGGAAAAGAATGAGTAAGGTTCAGTTCTGGAGTCACCAAGATATTTTTGGCTTTTTTACAGGAAGTTAGAAAAGTTGGCTGGTTAACAGAACCAGATATCTTGAGCATAATTGCCATTAATGCAGTTCTTACCTTGATGTGCTCACTAATGGTCCTTGTATTCTCTCACTGCACTGCCAGCTCCAAAAGCTCCAAAATAACTAGTTTTTCCAGATTGCTTTTCCTTTGGGGGAAGACTTTGAGTTTGGGGAAGCTATGAAGTTTTATCTTCTGTTTATTATGAACTCTCTCTGATGACCCTGTGTGGAGGAGTTTGATTAGGTGAATCAAAGTTTGGCTAATAGTCCCAAAGGCAGGAAGGTGTTCCTATCTCCCCATTCACTGTGAAATTACCCTCTTCTCAAGTTTTAGTGAACTCACCAATATGTCACCCCAACCCCAGGCCTTCCAATGACACACAATGTACAATCCCCAGTACTCATGTGAGGAACTCCCACCTGTACATAAAATTTCCCTCCTGTCAGCTCCAAATCATGACCAGTTCTCACCACTCCCCCTTTTCTCATTTCTCAGTTCTTGGAAACAATGCCAAGAGTGACAACTGCTTTTTTTTCCTCAGACTGAAGTATCAGGGTCTGAAAGTAAAGGGAGTTAGAAGACAACAGCACCTCTATGGAAACAATAAAATCTGCCAAAAATCACAGTGAGAAAACATTGATCTGAAAGCAGCTGGTTCAAAGCTTCAGAAAATCTGAGAAAATATTGGTAAAATTTAGCTGGTCTTCCAATAAAGAGTCTAGCAAGGCAGGAGAACTCTGCTCTAAAGGTGCTTCACACAGGAAAAGTTAAAATTTTTTATACATACATACATACATACATATATATTTATAATAGTTAATACTTGCAGTGTTGAAGAAGGACAAAACAATTGCATTTGAACACATAGGAGCTCACACATACATATGTGTGTGCACAGATATGTTTGTCTGATGAATGTGCCTCTGATGTTCCTTCTCTAATTATTCTAATTATAAATTATTCCTTGTCTAAGTCTTATTGCTGATTAGAATAAAAGCAAACTTTAAGACTCAGGGGCCCCAGGTGAATTAGTTATGATGTTGGTCATGCAGTCTAATGCAAAATGTCTCCACTTCTGAGAAACTGAGAATTAAATGAATGAAAAAATTCTTTCAATATCATGATATTAAAACCTTGGAAAGACTTTGAGCAACTAAAATACTTAAATATTATTTGATCACAGGGAAAAGGAAAACATGTTGAATTCTATTTAGACATTTTTGTGGGTGGTAGAAGCTTTATACTATACCTATTTGTTGAAACAACATATTTACATGTAATTAGTGTTCTCCTTTGGGATATTTTGAGTATGTTATTTGGATCATACTCTTTACAGAATGAAAGGGATTCTTTTGCCACTAAAACTACAGGGGAAGTCTCTCTGTAAGGAAAAAACTTTTGATCTTTAACTCTATAAGCTTTTGTGCCAATCTAGAACAATTTACTCTTCTAAGAAACTTTCAATAAGTACTAACTTGTGGAAAGATGTAATTTTTATTATCTTGTAAGGCAATATACTACCTGGAGAAAATACATTATTTGGTGGTGGGGGGGAAGGACCTACAGTAAATCCATTCTTATTATAGTTTAACTTTAGCAAAGTGAAATTCATAGCTTTGAAATAAGTTCTGAGAACTTTAAAATTCTTTCTTTTAACATTACGTGATACAAATTTCTAAAATGGATGTCTTTAGGAATCAATGTGCTATTTAAATTTTTTCTTTGCTTTAAGCCTCAGATGACTAATATAACTGGCTGTCTGACTACAAAGAATTATCATGGCTTACATATTTTAGAGCATATTTTTGGGCCAAGCTGTAGAAGAACTGAAAAAAAAAACCCAAAAAACCCCTTCATTTTCAGCCATTAAAATTCAGTGTCTTTCTGGATGTGGTAAAGATTGATGTCTAGTGAAATAATTATCCAGTACTGAAAGTCAGATTACAGTATAAAAGTGAAGAATGCAAGGCTCTGGCTAAAATCCAGTCCCATCTTCAGGTTTCCACTGAATTAATGATTTAAATGTTTTTTTTTCAGTCTCCTCTCTGGATGTACAACTAAGCAGTGGTTTATTTCCAGTTTTTAAAATAATATCAGAATTTTTATTAGCTATGAATATAGAAATGCCAGATAGAGTCTCATCTGAGTTTCCAAGCACTGATGGGATCACCCAGATCAGGAAAGAATAGATGTGATAAATGTGACACACTTGGGCTGCACCTTTTCTTTGACAGCAGCATATGTATTGGTTCCTCAGGTCAAGCTGAAGCAGTTCCTTTTGTTCTGGAGCTGGAAGTTGCTGGTTCAGTGCCTCTTGTGTGTGTATGAGGGGGATGGAGGGAAGATCTGTAGCCAACACTGATTCTGTGCTCATGATGTATTCTGGGAAAGGGAGAAAGAAGCCAGCCTGAACTGCAATATCTATGGTAACCATATATATATATATATATATTTATATATATACACATACCCAATATCTATCTGTCTGTCTGTCTGTCTGTCTTTTATTATCTAGAATATTAAAGAGGTATCTTTTGTTCATTAATATTAATCCTCTGGCTGTTCCTAACGTGGACTATGCCTTGACACTATAACAGTGTAGGAGCACTTTTTTCAGCTCATCCTTGCTATTGCTACTGTATTTTAAAAATAATTGTGCGTATAATTGCCCAGTTTTGCTCTTTTCTTCCTACATAATTATGCTATTATAAAATCCAATAAAAATGGGTGAACTGAAAGGGAAAGAGAAACCAATTTAAATTAAATTTCTAAATCAGATATCTAATACTGATAGATTACCTTTTTTAAAATATAACACTCAACAAAAGAAACAGTAGAAATGCAAATATTGTTTCTCTTTATAATGAGAATTCTTTGCACACTAGTTCTTTGCTAACCCTGGAGCTGCTGTAGGCATTGCAGTAGCTTACTTCCACTCCTTCTTTCCTTCTTATTGCTTTCTTTATTAAGCAAAACTAAATGCTTTTAAATATTTAATGTTAAAATAGTTATTTACCTCATTGGATTTCAAGGGAATAAGACATTTATTTTATGTAGTAACGATTTGCCATTTTCCAAGACTAATTTCCAAAGTTCTCAAAGCGCTTTATATCAGTAAATTTAATATAATTTTTGTCTTTCCATCTTCATTAAGCACTATTCATTTGATGTATGCATTAGGTAATTAAGAGCAATGAAGTCACCTGAAGCCATACTAGACACAGAAAGGATATGCTTATGTTAGGAAGTAATTTGGAGTGATTCAAGGGTGTACTTCAGATAAATTTACTCTGGCCCCTTGATCCAAACAGACCCTCTGGGTCTTTCAAAGCTGTCTCAGTGACTGGATATAATTTCTTTCCCTCTGTTCTCCATTAGGGGACAGCAAACTTTATTCACCCATGTGGACAGAAATTTCTCATTTGTTACCTTCTGGCAGAAGTCTGCTTCCTATGTACCAAAATCATTTTGCAAACCAAATCAAAGCAAAGAAAATTGAGAAAGTTGAAATACCCCAAAACTGTGCATCCACTCTGAAGCAGATCTCTAATGTTGGTTTGGAAGCAGCTGATGGCATTTCCAAACCAGAAAAGAATTTAAATACAGCTGTCTAAAGCTCAGACAGAAGCCAGTGATTTCCAGTTTGCAATTAGTGAATAGCAATGCAACAATTGGGAATAGGCTGTGATTACAGGTTAAAATTACAATGAATCAGCCAGTGAAATAAACTTCTAATGCAACTGAAGTGTTTTGAAATTACCAGTGAGCACCTCTCTCCAGTCCACCTCTAAACTTCTGTAAAAAAAAAGTCCAGCACTTTTGCAGCAAAGTACCCAAGTGATATTTGTATGAATCATCTGCTATTGCCTCTTTTCTCCTTAATCTTTTTATTACTGGCCTGTCCTCAACTTGAACTCCTTTAAATAGGATCTTCATCTGTCCTTCCTGAAAGCAAAGCACTTAACACACACAGTGTGCTACCATAAAGAAAATAACAAAATAGATGACATTTTGGATCTAGAGCCAGATATGGCTGTTGCCATTCATTCCACGGCCTGATTTATCTCTGCAATCTTTGTATTGCACTGTGCCATCAGTGTTTTTTATATACAGAGGCGGCAGAGAATTTTCAGAAAGGACTTTCATTAATAAAGGAATCAAGATGGGTTGGCTGTATTGAGTGAGGTCAGATGATTGATTAACATATGGACAGCAGCTGAACAGGGGAAACATTTTCAAAACTTCCCAAGATTTTCTCTGTAAATAACTATAACTCCCTCATTGCTTTCCAATTATGGAAGTTTCTATCTCCTACTTAGAAAACAGAAGCAGTGCCATGGTATTACAATGACCCAGCTACAACATAAATGCCAGTTAGAGGAAGAAATCAATTTCCAGTTAGTCCAGTGTCTGAAAATTATTTTTCCAACTTTCTGATGAATATAAGGAAGTTCCGAGCAACAATTGCTTGACAGAAGAAAAAGGAGATTTATCTCAACTGAATGGGTAGGAAAAATTCAGTCAGCTCTCAACATATTATTTGCAATCTAATTTGTTTTTCAAAGAAGTAATGTTTATTTAACACAGTAGCATTTTACTACATGCAGTGCTAATGGAGGTTAAATAAAAGACAGAAGGGCAACAAAATCCCTCACTCACTTTTCACACAAGGACAAAACTGCAATGTGAGAGAAATGCAGATTAATTTCCCAATCCTCATAGCACTTTTTGACACCACTGGCTATGGGTTACATCTTAAGGATTTGAAGATTTTTCTAGGGCTGACTGATTTAGATTTGGATAGGTTTAAATCATACTTGTCAGTGTGCTATTAATTTTTAACCACAGCCATTTTTCCCTAGACCTGTTAATATGCTAGGCAGTCCCAGGAAACATAAAACTTTGACCCATGCTCTTCAGTATTTGCATATAGCACTTTCTGGAGGTGCTTTATTCAGTAATCAAAATTCTATCTCCTCAACAGCATACAGACATGGGAACCCACAGCCCCAGATAAAAGGCCCTTCAGCCTGGCCATATGGTTATCACACACACACTCTTTTATGCTAACTCATCTTTTCCTCCACAATTTAGATAAAAACACAACTTCAGCTCACTACTACATTCTTTCTCTGGAGGTGCAGTGTGGTGGAATATGTTTTTCCTTACAATCTACCAATTATTTTCATGTCTTTTCTGGACCTTGAGGTCTCTTTGGGAGCCACGTTAGTCAGAAATAAAGTAAGGCTAAGATTACTGTTGCCTCAGCACAATAAAAACTTTGTTTGAAGCTTTTCTGACAATCCATTTGGGAATGAATGCAGCCCCACCTTTTCAGAATTTCAAAACAGATCACTACACAACCCCAAACTGTCTCAAGTTTTCAAGATGAGACAACTTTGTAGAAATAATAGAAGCATTTCATTACCATTGGTCTAACACTGAATTTAATTTTTAAAAGCTTGGTAAAATATACTTGCAGGGTTCAAAACTGGCAGACTTTCATTTGAAAACTCCTGCATCTATATAATCTTCTCCAGAAACACTAAATTCTGTTCCCTGCAGGTAATCAGTGATACAGGGTCTGTTGCAGGCACCTGTTCTGAGCTTTGCAAAGGGTTACTCAGTTTAAAAGCTCAGCTCTAACATCTCTGTTGGAAGAAGAATTCTTTATTACTTGAAGGGACTTCAGTGAATTTTTGGTAGACTGACCTTTGCTGGACACCAAGTGCCCACCTAGACACTTGTCTCTGAATAGGGAGAGAAAAATATAATTAAAAAACTTATGGGTCAAGATAATGACAAGGAGATTATTCATCAATTATTGTCAAGGGCAAAACAGTGTAAACTCAGGGAAAGTAATTTTTTGTCACTCAGAGTAGGGTAATGAGAAGTAAAAACAACCCCTTTTCTTCAACTTTAGTCTGAACTTCTGAGGAGAAAGGAGACATTTGGAGACACAGTGTTTGTCACCCCAAATCACCATGTGTTGGAGCTTCCCTGGGCTTGGTTGAACACCTCCCTGACCATAGGAGGGGGTGAAAGAATTCCTTGTTTTACTTTGCTTGTGTTGCACACATGACTTTTGCTTTATCAATTAAACTGTCTCAATGCACAAGTTCTCACTTTTGTCATCCTCTCCCCATCCCACCAGGAGTGAGTGAGTAAGAGGCTCTGTGGGGCTGTGTTTCTGACCAGGGTAAAACACCAAAAATCTGCTCCACTCTTAACCTCCCCAGAGAGCAGGGGAACCTGCTCTGGTGCCTGGAGCACCTCCTCCCATTTCTGAACTGGTTTCTGGAGGGCTGTTCCACAGTCTTACTCCTCTCTCAGGCTGCAATTCCTCCTCCTGAAGCTCGATATCCCAAAGCTGCTGGTCCCTGATGCTCATTGATGGGTCTGGCCTTGGCCAGCAGCAGGCACATCTTGACCTGGCTCTGGCAGCTTCTGGCTCCTTCCCAGAGAAGTCACCCCTGGAGCTCCCCCACCACCAAAACCCTGCCACACCAACCCAATAGATCCAAGCATCTGCATCTGCCAGATTCACAGAAGAGAGACACGAATGCTGGTGAAATAGTTCAGCTCTGGACATATCAATGTACATACACAGTGGAGACTGGTAAGAGTAAACTGCAGCCTCAAACAAGACCTGTGCCATTAATTTTTCACAGTCACTTGGGAACTTACTATAAAAAAAGAAAGCAAGAAAGATTCCTGCATGGGAACTTCATTTCATCTGTAGAACTGATTTGTCCTGGGATATCTGAGCATGTAGACTCTCTATTTGCATTCCTGTTACCACTGGCCTCAGTTTTTCCTTTCCTCTGTAAGTTCCTTGCTCTGGCAAAGAAATGGAATCAGAGAGTAAGAGAATTATGAAGAATTCAAAGAAATACACTTTTTAGACAGTGTAAATAATAACTTTACCACTCAGATGATTGTTTAATTTTCTGTTTTTAAAAATCTCTTAAAACAGATTCTGTATAATTCCTCTGCAGTCTGACCTAGTGCTTGGCCATATTTGTACATTTTTCCTTGAACCTTTGAAAACTATCAGCAACTTTTCTCATTGTTAAAATTAGCTTTCGTTTTTTAATTGGAGAACTTAAGTCCTTAATATTCTCTTTTCCATACTAAAAAACTGCATTTTCTAAATCACTTGCTGAACAATATTTTCATGCATTCTTGCCATCTTTTAAATAAAATTAAAAAAAAAAAAAATCAAAAAGTTTTTTTTTTCCCAATTATTTTACATATTTTTTTTCAATTTACTTTCATTGCCTCCTTCATTCTTTATCTCTGACATTTATTATTTTATGAATTCCTATACAGATTGGTCTTGAATCCTATTTCATAGTTTATACTACACATATTTGAAATGTAATATATTACAAAATATAGGAGTATCACTTCATTGATCTTCTAAGAACCAAACATATCCAAATAATTATTTACATGAGTGATAATCAAAATTATCAATACAAGTTATTATTTCAATCTTAAAACAATCACCCTTATTCTTCCTAGTACCTTAATTATAAGGATCCACATTATTACCTTTACAATTAAAATTTAATATATTACTGCCCAAGTTTATATTATTTATTATTGAAGGTTCTATCTTTACAAAATTCTCAGTGGTTTTTGACATCCATTCCACAAATCTTCCTGCTGGTAAAATTAGAGAAACTTGCTTTCATTTAATTCATTCTTTAACTGTTATTTGAGGGGTTTGGTTTGGTTTGGTTTGGCTTTTTTTATTTTGCTTTGGGATTGTTTGTTGCTTATTTTTTTAAACTCTGTGGTGCAAGAACTCTCTCACTGTGCCTATAAAGTAAATAGGAGAAGAAGCATTAATCCCACTTGAGGATTAATTCCTCTATTGTTGTGTTGCCAGGCACAAATATTTTAGCTGTAAAATCTCCAATAAAATTATTTCTCCTGCTACTGTCTGTAATATCTATTTCAGGGAAGAAAAAGGAAAGCAAAATCCAACAAAAAGTAAAGGTAGCCTGATAACATGTTCTACCAATAGTCAAAAATTAAAAAATTTCATTCTGATAGAAGACAAATGATTTGGGGAAATAGCAAATGCATGTGAAATATGGCTTGAAAGCTCTCCTGTGAGAGACTAAAGAGGACACAAAGCTCTTCAAGTGTGTGTGGGGAGCACTTTCTGTGCCATTAGTGCTTGATTAGATATTATAACAGATAATGTAAGATAAAATTAGACTCTGACAAGAAGCAATTGAACCCTGAGTTTTGACAGTCATCTGTTGGACACCTTGCCACTTTTATCCTCAGGGCCTCTTAGATGACACATAAGGATTTTGTTCCAGTGGATAATTGCCATAAGTGCATAGTGAAATGTTATGCCTTTTTGCAAAGATGCACAGGTTATCCTTAAGCACTGCCACAGGGGAGGATTTTGGGGGGCCTGATGCTCTCCAGTACAGCAACTGTGGTCTTTGCTGAGCTGGAGGAAAAGTACAAAGGTCGTAATAGCAAGAGTCTGAAAAGTAGATTGGCCTTCAAATCTTGCCTGCTTGATCAGTAGACAGTTTTAAACTTTCTAGCATAGATTAGAAAGAGTAGCTATTGGGTTAGTCTTGTCTTCTACAGCAATTTTTTTTTAACTTATATCAATGTCAAGAGTCAAGCAATGTCTCATCATGAAGTATTTTAAAAACCAAAGAGAATTCACTTCAGAGTTTAAAAAGGAAAAAAAATATTTTAGGATGAGCCCAAACATGATGCTTTTCTGGAACACAGAAATTTACCATGTCACCTAGAAAATGTGAAAGTCATGGCTTTGGGTGCAATCTGAAGTGAACTTTCACCCAGGGGTATCCCCCGAGAGTGCTGTGACATTCTGCCTGTGACAATCACTTCCAAATAACACTAAAGTTGGAGGTATCTCTTTCTCTAGTGATATATTAAGTACCAGGTGTTCTGAAACAAATGGATCAAAGATGATTCAAGTGTTTACCAGAATCTCGTGTGTGAGCTGTGCTTAGTTTACACACTTTCACATTCAGAGTCTAGAAGGCATCTAAAATAACAGATCTGTCTAGGATGTTATCATTATCTGTCCAAAGTGGCTTTGTATGAAAAGTTTGAATTTCAAAAAATGAACTGACTTTATGATATCACTGTCATCTGGGAGATTTAAATATCATTAACATCACTGTGTTAAATCAAAATCCCAGGAAAACTTTGGTCTCACTTAAGGTTAAATTTTACTTAAGGCTAAATTTAATCTCTATCTACACACATTGTTGAATTTTTCTGTCATAATAAAACAAAGGAAAACTATATAAAAATTGGTGCAATAATGAATTGTTCCTAAATTGCATGTTTCAAGGACAAGAGTTTATCTGACTTCTTTTGCTTTATAATGGCAAGAGAAAAATAGTTACTGTAACAAGACACCCAGTAGTTTATTATTGCCAGGACTATTATCTTAAAGGGATTCAGAATAATATTTTGGTGGTTGGATTTTGTTTGTTTTTGTTGTTTTTTTTTTTTATATTTTACTTTTTTTAACTGTTTCTAAGTAAGGAGAGAGCCTTTGATATCAAGAAAGTCTCTCAGTTTTCTGCCATGGAAAAAGGAATATGCACACAACTTTGGATGTAACTTTCTGACTCTGAAACATAATCCATACAGATTTGTCCACAACTGCAAATTTGGTTTGTCTGCCAAGATTCAGGAAGGGCTCACAGAGTGAGCTCAGGTTTGTGGTCTTCCATTTCACAGGCTGACAGACTTAAACACTCCTGACCAGAGCATGAGTGGTTTACAAAGATCATATTAGTCATCTGTGTAGAGTAGAGATACACTTCTGTTATTTCCATCTGATTTTTGTTTTGTATTCTGCCCAATACAGGTGTTTAGTAAGACTAAAGGTAAATTCATACAAGAAAAATAAATCTCAATATAGTTTTGCAAGGTCAGAGTAATGGGGAAACGATTAGAGGTGAATTCATTGTTATTCATTTCATTTCAAAGCTAGATGTCAGTTCCCATGACCCAGTAAATGGAGTGCAATTATGGTACATATACAAGTATATAAATGATATAACAGAAAAATCTGACTCCTGTAGATGTTCTTGGGGAAGATTTTTTTTTTCATCATCTAGGTGATTAAAAAATTGAACTCCTGGACAGCAAGATCGGTCAAATTACTTCCCCATCTTCTGACAGAAAAAATACACTTTGAGGGGTCTTATTAAGCAATCTATCTCTATTGAGCTCATTAAGTTCTGGACAGCTAATAAGAATATAATAGAATCTTGGATGTCCTCTATAACTTAATCTGACAAGTTGAAGCTGCATTCCAACTTCATTTGGATGGGCAAACAATGAACCATATGCTAGTTTTAAATTCAGCTTAGCTTTTTCTTGTTTTAGTAGGACTCATACGTTTGTACAGGTAGCTAAAATAAAAATCAGGGTTGCCAATTCAGCTTCATTCTAACCTCTCCTTTTTCCTTGTGAATGCTGTCACAATTTGTCTCACTTCTCACTACAAAAGACAAGAACCACTTCTTAAACCATGCTTGTAAACATCTATGCACAAAAATCCATTTTAATGCATAACAAGAAGTTGATTTTAGTCTGACAAAATGTAGTTCTTAACTTTGTATTCATGAACAAAATCTACTTTCACCTGACATGCTATGTATTTCTATACTTACATTCATGTCTTTTATTTACAAAGTCCTATTACATGTAGTATATAGATTTACTCTTTTCTTCTTCCCATTTTCTTCTTGTTTTTAGAATATATGCTTTGATCTCTTGCTCTTTTCTTTTTCCTGTCGGATCAGAGATCAATTCTGCTATATTTAACCCTTATTCTAGTACAAATCCACTTGTTAATAATGCTGTCAAAAACCAAACATGTAAGTCACCAGCCAGTCCACCTGAATGGCTAAGTCAGCTTTTCAGGTGCAGCAGCCTTAATAGCCAGTGGCATTCAAGGGCAGGAAGCAAATAATGTTTGCAACCTGCAATGACCTGTAACTCCTTAGCACAAATGATCATATACAAATTCACAGCAGCAAAAGCTCAGTTTGCAAGACAGGTCTGGAGAAGACTCAAATTCTCCCTTTACAAAGAGAGAGATTATTTCCCTGATCTAATAGCAAAATCCTTCTGCTTTTCCTGGAGGGAAAGAGCCCTCCCTGCTCCAAGGGTGTGCTGTGCATTTGACCTTTACTGACTGTTAAAACTGTGCTTCTCCTCCCCTTTCCTTAGCAGCAAGTGCAAAGGCTGAGGCACAGAAAGCTTTCCCAACCACTGGAACTGAGCACTGGGGTTTCTCAGCTCATCCTTCTCCCCATCCAAACAGCTCTGACACGAGTGAGCTCAAGGATGACACTGAGGCAGAAAGCAGCCCAAAGAGAGCTACAGTCCTTGTGCTGCTGCAAGATTTCTGCTGCTATTTTAGCCACTCTCCTGATTAGATGCCCTGTATTGGCATCAGATCATCTAATGTGTCTTTCTAGGATAATCTTTTGCACTGGTGATTAGTCCTTGGGGTACCTAAAGGCATGAAATCCTAGATTGGGCTGTAGTGTGTGCAGAGAGAAACTATTTATAAAATCCATCAAAATAAAAGAATCATTCAGTAAAAGAATAATGTCATCAGAAGTCATCCAAGTTCCCAGTAATGTCAAGAGTAAAATAATGAACTGAGAAATTCTACAGATAGAACAAAATTTTTAATAGAAATTTTAAAATTGAAATTAATTTGATTGTAATAAGATGTGTCTGGTATCCTAATTAGGATTATATTTGTGGCTTATTTGGACTGAATCAAGCTGGAAGAATCAACTTTTATTATCATCATCATGGTTGTTGTGTCCCAAAGTTCTGTGATCTTCTACAATACTACTCAGAACTCATCAGGCAGGTCATGAAATTTATCCTGGTTGCAAAAGGACAGAGGAAGGCAACAAAGTGCTGCAACACCTTTGTTTTATGTGCTAAAAATTGAATATCACCTGTAACATAAAAACTTCCCTTTTTCCACAATTGTCCTTCAGTCACGTGTACACCCATCCTTTCAGGTATATAGTATTTGTTTTCCTAGAACAAAAGTCACCTTTTCTAGTGCCTCTAGCCTGGGACCAAATGAAAAGGAAGCCCCTGCCTGTACAGCCCAGCTACCCAGGGAGCATGTCAGACCTCAGTGTGCATGGTCTGCTTCTCCCACAGCAAAGTCAGGAGCCAATATTATTCCCAGAGATAGAACCTGCCCTTGTTGTTCTTTTCTATCCTTGTTTATGTCCATTTATTTTGCTTTATCTAGCAGGAGACAGTATCAGACTTCAACAGCAAGATTTCAAGTTTCACTAAACTCTTTTCTTTCTTCAAAACAATAAGAGAAAAAGAGCAAATGACCTTTCTCTTAGCTGTATGTGTCCATTCCAGAAGTAATGAAATGCTTGTTTTCAGGCTTTACCAGCCCAATTAGCCTCTCTCTGCTCTATGTGAGTGCCTATACTGCAGGACTATACTCAAATACCCTCCTTGGGGTTGCCCATTCTTACTCACTGTATTCTGGGGACATACACTGCCTCAATTGCCAACAGAGGATATTTGCAGAGATTTTATATTTCATTGCTGGAGCTAGTTGAGATGTACTTTCAGGATCCATCTTGACTTCCACAAAAAAACCTGGATTCACATCTAGATCCCACATGTGGTTTTTACTGGGTTTGTTCATTTGGGGGTTATCTTGCTTCATTTTGGTTTGGGAATTTTTTTTTTGTTTGTTTGTTTGTTTTTGTTTCATTTTGGTTTGGGTTTTTTTGTGTTTTGTTGTGGCTGTTGATGATGTTTTGGGTTTTTTTGGTTTTTTGGGTTTTTTTTTTTTTTTTTGTTTTGTTTTGTTTTGTTTTTTTTTTTTAATCAGATTCCATAGAAGTCTCACATGAAGAAGACTGGTGGCAGAGAGTGAGGGCTGGTTTTTATAGTGGGTACTTGCTGACCTGAACAACCTAAGGTCTGCTGATACAGCTGTCAATTACCATTCTTTCCCAATTCACCACTGAAGATCCCAAAAGTACAGCTGGGAGTTATCAGGCCGGTGTGCTGTATTCATGGTGCATTCAGCTCAAGAGAAAATAGAACCCAGCTTAGCCAGTTAGTACAGACAGTCATGAGAAGAGAAAAGAGAAGAGAAGAGAAGAGAAGAGAAGAGAAGAGAAGAGAAGAGAAGAGAAGAGAAGAGAAGAGAAGAGAAGAGAAGAGAAGAGAAGAGAAGAGAAGAGAAGAGAAGAGAAGAGAAGAGAAGAGAAGAGAAGAGAAGAGAAGAGAAGAGAAGAGAAGAGAAGAGAGAGAAGAGAAGAGAAGAGAAGAGAAGAGAAGAGAAGAGAAGAGAAGAGAAGAGAAGAGAAGAGAAGAGAAGAGAAGAGAAGAGAAGAGAAGAGAAGAGAAGAGAAGAGAAGAGAAGAGAAAGAAGAGAAGAGAAGAGAAGAGAAGAGAAGAGAAGAGAAGAGAAGAGAAGAGAAGAGAAGAGAAGAGAAGAGAAGAGAAGAGAAGAGAAGAGAAGAGAAGAGAAGAGAAGAGAAGAGAAGAGAAGAGAAGAGAAGAGAAGAGAAAAATGTTGAAAGTAATGAGAAAGAATCATAGAATGGATTGGGTTGGAAAGGACCTTAAAGATCACCTAATTCCAATCCCCTGCCATGGGCAGGGACTTCTTCCACTAGATTTTATGTGGTGGTCAGTTTCAGTGATAGCTCTGTAATAAATTTACCACAAAATTTGGTCCACAGCTGAACATTCAAGAACAGAATCTTTGACTTTAACTAAATTATCTCTTTTTTTTCCCCCAGTCTGTCTTTTATTCATTCTACATCATCTCCAGTCCAAGAATATGAGTATAAATCACTTTTTATATTGTTTCATTGTTGGTTTTTCTCCATTCAGTGTTCATTTTGCTCTCCTAAGAGGAAAAAATAATATTTATCCAAGCAGCTGCTGATTCAAAAGCATCAATGAATCCCCCAATTCTACCTGTTCATGCATACACATAGTGATATAGACACAGGATTTGTCATGCAATTCCTCCTCCTAACAGTGTGCTGCATCCAGTGATGTGTGACTGGACATCATGAGCATCTCTGTATGATTTGACATGATGAATCACCCCAGCTCTGCTGTCTGCAGTGCAAACCACAAAAGATTCAGGTGGCAAAAAAATAAACCACAGAGATAGAACTTGGCAGAAACAAAACAGAGTGTTTTTATTGCTTTGTGACTCCCTGAACTTAAGGGCATGGTTTGCTGAGAAATCAGAAGGCATCTTTTCCTCTACTTGAAATGAGACGATGAAATGAATCATGCAGTGGTTTGTTTTACATGACACAGTTCCCCATGGTCTCCTGGGAATGTCAGCAGGCTGAAAAAGGCACTGGGATTTTCACTGGATACTTGCACTTCTGAGGAAAAAGAGCCTTACATCTGTTGTATCCACAGCCTTCAAGAGAGTTACTTGATCCTTAGTGCTGTAGATGCCCAGAATATCTAGCAGCACTCCTCTCCCAGTTCAGACAAAAAAAAAAAAAAAAAAAGAAATAAAAAATCTCTTGATCTCTTGCCTTCTCTTTCTTTCCTTACATGTCTCCAGAGGATAACAGCTTTAAAAGCCCATGTTTTACAAAAGGGAAGACAACAACTGACTGCTTTTGAAATAAGAGCTGCTCTATCTTATGCAAGTTTGAGGAACATTTGCAGATTTGAAGGTCTGTGCAGGATATATACAGCAGAGCCATGCCTTCAAGATCTCCACTGTGAAAACAAGAAAAATAATGGAGAAGAGTTTCCAGGGAGTTCACCACTGTGATGACTGGCAGACATTGTGCTGAACTATAGACTCTGATCACCTGATTTACAGCCTGAATTTCAACTGCAATGTTAATAAGTTTAAAAAGAAAAATTCCTATGCAACAATAAAATTATTTCAGAGGAAACATCATGTCTATCTGAAACCTCAGCATTTATTAATTGCATTATAAAAAAGCATACATATGCACGTCACTGAGATTTCAAAATTTTGGTATTGCAAAAATCTATATCAACTGAATTAAAATCACTGTACATTATAAAATTAAGCTAGTATTGCCAAAGGAAGTACCTGGTGCAGGTAACTGCCACCTGTAGAAGTTTCTGACCAAATTAAATGTCTCCCTTTTAAATAAGTTTCAAATCACATCAGTAATTTGGTACATACAGCTCCTCATCACTGACCCCAGGAATCATATGGGATCCTTTCTTTTTGAGAATCTTGAAGCCTAATAATCTTATTATCTATTTATGAATATTTACATTTTAATTCCGCACATTTGGGGGGAATTTGGTTTAAGATGGCCCCTCATACATCTAGGTAGCTTAATCAAAAACTGAATTCTACCCTTCAGGTCTAATGCAGCCTCATCATCTGCTGTCAGGAGCTGTTCAACAGTTCATTTGATTCAGAAATAATACATTACAAGATCAAAAGGTGAACACTATGTTAGAACTATCTTCCAAATGGAACTTCTTTGCGTGCAAAATTCAGGCATTAAATGTGCCTTCATTTCTAAAGGGGAACAAAAGTCAAAATCTAAGGTTTTCCTACGAGGCACAAAGTTTCGCAAAACTTTGTTTTAACTGCTCTGAAACATTACATTTTGATAAGGTAGAAAACTGCAGTTCTGATAAAGTTGAAAAAGTTGCTTCATCTTTTTTTTTTACTTTCACTATATATTAAATGATAACATAAAATAAATGTCAAAATGAAATGTTTTGACCTTATCAAAATGTCTCGTTTTGGTAATTTTCCCATCCAGGTTTTAAATTAAATTGGTACATTCTTGAAATCATTTAGGTGTTGTTAAATTGGCATTTTCTTCTGGCAACCTGCTACACTGGAAAAATCTTGACTAGCTCCTGTCAAGAGACCCTGCCAAATACGGCAGTTTTCTCCTGGAGATCTCTGTGCCTCTTTGCTCAGCTTCAAACTCTCTTTGTGAGGCAGGTTTGCCTTCCCTGAGTTAGCTGAGCTGAAATGGCTGTGGAGAGGTGAGCTGTGTTTTGTGCTGCCTGTGGTTTCCATGCAGCTCCCAGACTGGGGCTGTTTCGGGTGATCAGGGATGTGTGATCCGTGCTGGGTGGTTTGGGGTCGCTGGTTTTGGATGGAAAGAAGCTGGTAGGAGCTGCAGCTTGCAGCCACCTGTCTACCTAGCCCAGCTTCCTGTGATGAGCAGGCAATGCCTCAAACTCCTCTCTCATATTTGTCCTTCCCTTCAGCTCTCTGAGCATCCCTCTTGACCACTCTGGTGGGCAGCTCCAACCACGATCACTGTTGGCCTGTGGATGCTTCAAGTTGTTTTACTGTTCTACCTCCCTTAAGGACAACAGATGATCAAACTTGATTTATTGAATGATGTATATAAGGGAAATTCAAAATACATATTTATGAAGAAATGTTATAGTCAAAGGACTTATACCTAAAATTCTTTTCTAAGGACTCTGTGTCCTGATTAGATTTTCTTCTTCTTTTTTCCTCTTTCTGCTAATTTGATTTTGCGTTCTCTTGTGGGGCCCAGAAAAAAATCCACAAAAGTTGCATAGAGAGAAAAATATGCAAAATCATGGTCAAGTACAGAAAATAGTGACAAAGTAAAAAAAAAAAGTAAAAACACTGGCTAATTGGCAACATTAACTGATGCATCTCTCAGTGTTGGTAGAAAGCTAAAAATTTTTTAACAGCTAATATTTACTATACAAGATGCTCATTTCTCCTTCTCATTTCTAACTTTTCCATTCTACTTCCTATCTTGATTAAAATACTATCTTCCATCTTCACAGATGTTTCAGTTGGAAAGTTAAAACTCCTGCTCCTGTGAGGACAAGATCTACAATTACATTAGCTCATCTGTAAAAAGCAGCAGGGAAAAAGGTAAAGAAAGTAAGGATAGAAAAGGGGACTTGAAGAAAACACTTAAGTAACTTGTGTATTGTTTTGTATCATGTGGAAAACTCAGTAAATAGATTTTGAGCAATTATTTTTTATAATTGTGTGCAGAAGGCATTCCAATCACATGCATTTTTCCGACCTGGACTTCCTACAGAAAGCAGTATTTTAAAAAATAGAAATAATTCCAGTTCAAGGGAAATACTAAATACTAAAACCAGCTACTTTTTTCCTTCAGAATCCCTTATTTGACTGTAATGGGACAAAAATGTTTTTGGGCCTCAGCACTGGCAGAGAGGATGGGAATGAATGACAATTTTATTCATAAGCGTACATTAGAGACAAACGGTGCATAATTTAGATTCTCTCCTGGCTTGTTGAATCTGCAGGCAGCCATGCTTTCTGTTGCATTAACATTTTGATTGAATGAGCTGGGTCAAAACCATCACTTTTCTCATCTAGGGAAGGAAAACTATTTTGAAGCCAATCATCAATCAATGTATGTAATCAGCCTTTTTAAAGTGTCTTGGGCTTCACACATAACTGGCTCTTTGTTATAATAAAACCCAAATATCAACATATTTTTCATTGAATAGTCATAACACATATACAATAAAGTGTTAAAAGGACAATAAGGACTTGAAATGTGTTTTGCTATTAACAAGATTATTTCAAAGGATTTATTGAAAAGGTTGCACCACCTCAACTCCATGATCTTTGGTATGATAATTAATTTGCATATAATTGTTTATACACTATGGTAAGGCATAATATCATCCTGCTACTTTATTGATTTCCTTGAAGTTAATGGCTTTTAAAATAAATCCAATAAAGTCAATGAAAATGTCACTAATATCAAACAAGTATACCTTCTTGTATAATTTAATAGTCATTGACAATCTATAAGCCATAAAAGCACCATGCAACTCTCTTTTAACAAGATACCATTTTCTAACCACACACTGAAGACATACAAAATTATGCTGGTGGCAAGTATCAGAGCAGTAAGGGTTGTCAGTGATTACATAGCAACTTTCATTTGTTGTGTTTCACCAAGGATATCCAATTTGACACATGGGAAATGGAGACACTAATATTTAAACAACTTGACCAAGTTTACGTAGAAAATCAATGACTGGGCCATTTCCAGAGGGAGAAGCTCAGTTGCTTATCTCTGCACTCTCATCCCTTCAGTCTAACCTTTCTCAGTGTGCAATGTTTTTAGGATGCCTGTTCTACAGACTGGAAATTGTCTGGGGCAGTATCTGGTGTGTGGGTATGAGTAATTCTGCCAAATATGTCTGAATCAACTGTAATAAGCACAATGCCATTACTTTGTTTTCTGAAGGGTAATAGTGAGGTTTATATGCTTTAAGCTACCATATTATGATTATCAGAGTGTATTTGTTGTTAATATAGATATAAATGTAACATAATTTTACCTTTACATGAATTTGTGCCCAAGCCATGGTGAAAGAAACATAGTTTGCAATACCCTCAGGTGAGCACTGTATGCCTAATTTCAGATTTCAATTTCTTTATGATACCTCCATTGGTATCATAAGCCCTGCTTCCTCTGTAAGCTTAAATATCAAATAAGACCTCACAGTTACAGGAAATGGTGGAAAACTAAGTTATGAGATTGTAAGACAAGCATACAAAATATATGCTTAAGTGCAGCATATTCGCTTTCACAGAATAGTGTAGTATCAAAACATCATGCAATAGTAAATTTGTGGAGTGTCCAACAGCCCAGGACAATAATTATAAGGTTGTTGAACTTCATACAGTATTATCTCTTTTCTTTGAACTCACAGCAGAAAATGGTTCTAAAAGTCTCATGTAATGTTCTGTTCTCTGCCATAAATAACCTGATTGCTGAATGGAATGTCACTAGGTGTATTTCTTACTGTAATTGCAAATCAGAGAATTTGATTCTGGTAGTCTCTGAATCTATTGGACTTGTTCCAGGTCAAAAGTCAGAAAGTAGGCACCTGATGGTTTCCCTGAAGACCTTAGACCCCTATCTAAGCAATTACCATTCATAGCTCAAAATATCATAAATATACTAATTAAAAGAACTTTAAATATACAACAGCAAATACTAAATTTAAGACCCTAGCCTATTACCCTTGTCAGGTGAATATCTATATCCTTGGAAAACTTACAGAGCCATTACTTGGCTATTCAAGACAGTAATCAGATTTTCTGAGCATCAATCAGCAATCATGAAGTCAGGAACATTTTATCATGAAGTCAGGAATACAGAGGGTTTTCATAAGCTAATCAGCAGGCATCAAATAGACAATCAATCTAATTAGTGGCTCACATTTGCGTGGCAATCACAGCTGCCAAACCTAGACGACAAATTTCATTAGTAATGAAATCTGAGAACTATGATTTGTGAGACCTATCATCAGACAGGGATTGTGGTTATTTTAAAAGGAGAATCATTATGGTAGCTTGGGACATTTGAGGAATTTAATTTGCATGGTGGACTTCATGTTCTGGTGTTTCCTTTTTGTTTTCAGGATAAATCAACACTCAGGGTGACAATTTTCAAAAAGCTTATCTTTCATGGTAAACCACAGTTTCAAACAAAGTTAGTGATTAATATTTAAGCACTTATTTTGTTTCCAGAATGGAACTGAACCTTTTGCTGCCCCTGATTTCCAAAAGAGTTCTTTGAAAAGCACTAGGCCAGAACTAGTTATACCCAGAGTAAAATCACAGGAACATTGAATGCTCGAGCCCTCAGATGATCTTTGTGGCCTCCTCTGAACTTTTCCCAAGGGGTTCACATCCTTCTTATGCTGGAGACCCCAGAGCTGGTTGCAGTACTCCAGGTGTGTCTCATGACAGTGGAGTAGAGGGGAAGGCACTCATCACCCTCAGCTTGCTGCCCACAAGGCTTTTGATGCAGCTCAGGACTCATCTGGCTTTGAGTGTGCATTGCCAGGTCACACTGAGCCATCTGTCTACAGCCCTGTCCTTCTCCTCAGAGCTGCTCTCAATCCATTCACTGCCAGCCTGTTCTTGGGCCTGGGATTGCTCCAACACATGTGAAGGACCTTGCACTTGGCCTTGTTGACCTTCATGAGGTTTGCCTGGTCCCACCTCCCAGGCCTGTCCAGGTCCCTCTGGATGGCATCCCTTCCCCCTGCTGTGTCCATATCACACATCAATGTCATTATCAGCCTTTCAGGGAGTGCACTTGATCCACTGCCCACATCACAGACAAGATGTTAGATAGCACCAGTCCCAATCCCAATCCTTGGGGAACACCACTCATCACTCATCGCTGGTCTGAGCTTGGACATCAACCCATTGACTGCAAGCACTCAGGTGCCACCATCAGCCAATTCCTCATCTGCTTAGTGGTCCATCCATCAAATCCCTGTCTGTTCACTTGTGCCAAGTGCTTCTACTGCAGGAAATATTTCTAGAGCTGAAAACTTAAGACACATACATATGTGCATATTCATGCATGAGTTAACCATCTACAAAAGAAAAAATAACCAGCTGAATCAAAAGGAGAAAATGTTCCTGACATGCAATATGCCACTCACTGAGAGAAAGAGGAGTACTTCCATCAAGGAAATGCATTTTTTTTCTTGAGGAAGCAGTGCCTCCTATCCTTTAAACAGAGATATTTGCTGGTTTGCTTTGCTTGGCTATATACCACACCCCATATAGATCATAAAGTGAAAGGAGCTGCTTTGGTATTGGAGTGAGAGGATTGTCATGAGTTCTTCTTCAGCCCTATTTTACTAAGAGTTTATACTGTAGCTCTGTGTTACTGTTCTGAGCTCACTCTCAACAGCTAATGTGCACTGATTCCCCTAATCAAGGAGCTGGAAACATCTCGAGTCCCTGTAGTCAGAGAAATGGGAAGAGACACCTGGATTTTCAGATTATTAATGTCCTAGATGTTGCAGCTGTGGAATGTAAAAAGTGATAATGACCTTGAGGAGGACTCTGTTATGATACTGTTTATGTATTTAAGGTTTACTAACTCTGTATGATACAATGCCACCTTACAGCCATATTCACACATAATTATGAAGCCTGTTTTAACAGTGGTTCATCTTTTGGCATTATACCCACAGAATAATGAAGTACTTGACATATACACAGAAGAGAGAACATATTTAGGCTACTCTGAAAAATGCAGTTGAAGCACCCTTATGAAAAAGCATTGAATATTGGATCACTATCTCGTTTGAATGTTCACTGATTTTGACTGGAACAGTCCCAGATTTCATGACACAACTAATCCAGCTGCCTCTAACTACCACCAGAATTAACACTTCAAGGAGAACAATGATGATCATCATCTCAAAATAAAGCTTTATAAACTTAAGTTAAATCACATACTTATTGCTAAAATTATAATTTTAATGCAAAAAAAGTCAGATTTCTGAGTTAGCCATAACTAAACATTAAAATCAGACCTATGTTTAAATCAAATTTAAATGATGGAGATTGCCACAAGCCTCCAATGATTTGAGCTGATCCAAGCTTTCCTAGGAAAATTTAAGACAGACCTTCAGTCATTAACTTCCTTGTTTTCTCATCTTGTAGTTTAATCTTTTGTGGCATGAGGTTGCAATCGTGATTTTAAGATTCTTTCCATACAAATGCACAACGTTAAAAAAGATGGCAGAAATACAAATATTAAGTAAAAGTTGCTATAGAAGGGAATATATAAGCAGCTTGGATTTTTTTTCTTTCAAACTAAGAATCACAGCATGAATTAGACTAAATGCCAAGAATAAAGTAACAGCTTAAAATGAACAGTTGAAATTAACAGGTGTTAGAGCATATGCTAGATTTAACTGCCAAGTATTTCACACCTTCATTAAAACCTTTCATGTCAAATTTAAGGCAATGTTAAAATAAAGACAAAAAAGCATAGGGTAGAAACGAATAGCTAATTGTTAAGTTTCACAATCAGGATATATGGTGGCAGAGAAATTCTCAGTTCACTTTGTGTGGGAATGTATTTTAACTGGAAAGAAGTTCAACCAGAGTATATCACACTCAATTTTATTCAAGTGACTTTGTGTTTAACCTTTAGAAAGTAATGTAACCTACAAAGTGTTTCAGTAGGGGAGATAATGGAACAACAATGCATTCCTGTTTCATGGGGGTATGGAAAAGGCAAAGCTGATCAAGAACAGTGAGATGCACAGATTGAATCCTGAAACACCTGGAAACCTGTATCCCTGGCACTGCTTTTGCTGATATCAGCCACAGGTTCTCCACTGAATTTGCAAAGTTTCAGGACTTTTCAGGATAATGTTGTGTTAAGTTATGACATTAAAGGCACTTTTTCCTTCTGACCAAGTGGCTATGCCTAATATGCTCTGATTTGTTTTCATTATTGTGTGGTGGAATAGTATTTTCATAATGTGAATAACAAGTAGTTTTTCTGTGTAGAACAAGGTTTTTCTGATAGTGTAGTTTAAAGGACTTCAGACCCATGATGATAACAGAGATTTTGAGTAGTGATAATATGTTCAGGGGTAATTGCATAGGGTTTGGCACTAGAAACCCCACTTCTATAAACAACCCACAAACTGTCAAAGAAATGCAGACCTGGAGGTGGACCATGTTGGTCTTAGGAGTATAAAACAGAAAAAAGAAAAATACTATCTAGTTTACAGAAAAGACACCATAAATAATATATTCGGTTGTAACATGGAATTAGAAGCCAACAGAGAAACAAGAGTTTTAGCAAAAATGTAAAAATAACAGAAAGAAGATCCTGGTTACAGAGCTAAAAAAATACAAGCAGGGAGTGGAATGGTGATCATAACTCCAGGAAAAGTGGTAGAATCTGAGAAGTGTGTGCATAGCAGTATTAACTTTATTATTTCTATTGAAACTTTTCATCACAAAAGTATTATTTCTTTTTATATAATAATTAGACCTTAGTTAAGACTAATTCTAGATGAGGCCATTAAGATTTCATTCACACAATGAATAATTACTGGGCTTTATGAATAAGGAGTGTTTCCTCTTTGCCCACAGAAACCATTTTGGTCATAACAAACTCCAAGCAGGACCACAGCATCAGCTCACTGAGACTTGTTTTGTTCCCCTATCCTTGGCAAGACCTATTTGAAAATTATGCTTGAGTTTTGTTCCCGGTGAAATCATCACCAGTGAATTTTTAAGGAAGTATTCTCTATACAGAAATATTCTCCCACAAATTTTTATTTGTTTTAAGCGTTTTGTTCATTTTCAGAAAAGCAGGTTGTTAAAAATGTCTAAATCTCTGGGCAGTGCATGCCCATGTTATTGATGTCTTTTTATCTCAGCTTGGAATCACAGGTAAAATATTGCAGACAGAATCCCTCTGTCACTGAGCCTGGAGTTGATTTTATTCTAAGATTGTTATTCTGACAGAGAAATGTAAACTTTTTATTATGTTTTTCAAACATAGCTTTTCTTTTTATTTTTTTCTCCTGAAAAATATGCAATAGGGAATATTATCATTTATTTGCAATCCAATAACATGTAGAAGATCAGCATTGATGGAGTTATATATTGCATAAATATATAACAAAAAATATGGCCACCAAAAGATTATGATCTTCATTCAGGTAAAGAGACAGGTTTTGGTTTCTCGATACAAATGCCACAGGCACACCTTAGAAGTGAGAATTCCATGGGTATGGGAGCATGCACTGATTGCTTAACCAGTACAAATATTTTAGAATTTCAGAATTACAGTATTCTTTAAAATTTTGAGGTAATAAATATTCGAAGTATGATTTCCTTGAGAGAAGATTCTAAAGGAAATATTTGAATTTAGCATATGACTAAAGAAAATGGCACCTAATTGCTTTCTGTTTTATGCAGCTATGCCAAAGGACAATTCAGGAATATAAAATCAGGCATCTTAAAAAAAAAAAAAAAAATAGTTAATTCAGGGAGTTTTTATTCCACCTCTGGAAGTTACTCTAGAACTCAATTCCTCTGGTAATTTTATGAATGCATTATGATAATGCAATTCTAAAATATTTATTTTAGCTAATAGCCATTTCCTTTAGGTGAACACAAACGGTGCTGAAGAGTGCTGTAAAGAAGAGACTGGGAATGGAAATGGGAAAAAGTATCTTAATCTTTTTAGATTTTGAATGAAAGAGGAATTTTTTTCTTTTCTTCAGATGGTTTTAAAATACCCTGTCCTTAGTCAATGGTGAAATGTGAGGGGAATGCTTAGACATATAACCAAGCATGAATACACATCTCTACTGCTAATAGAATAGCTCATGTTTTTTTAATTTTGATGAAATCATACCATTATGAGTTTTGAAAGGTGATTGAGCAAATTTTTTCACTTTTCTCATATTTCTCTTCGACTGATCTTTTAAAATATGCCACAATCTTTATGTTCTGGGAGGGGTTAGTCTTCATTTTCCCTTCCATTCCCTGATTTCACTAAGGTGCTGAACTGGACAGCAATTTCAGCTGATGGAGCAAATTGACACCTGAATAAAATCCAATAAAAATACAGACACAGATCTAGAAATTTCTTGCATTAGTGAATTTCTGGGTTCATTTTTTTTTTCTTGAAAAAAACTATCCTTTTCTGAGGATGGAAATGCTTTATATTTTTTCTATTCTCAATGCAGAGGTAAAAAAAAGTAATGATTTTCCCAACCATTGCTTTTCATCATCTCCACTGCTTTTCTTCCCTTTTCACTCCACTTTTTCAAATTGGAAATTTAAAAAAGTATTAAAAAAATAAAAATATAAACATAAACATAAACATAAACATAAACATAAACATAAACATAAACATAAACATAATAATAATAATAATAATAATAATAATAATAATAATGTATACAATATTTTATGTTTTTTCTATTCCCATTTTTCGCCAGAGGGTTTTAGAAACCACATGGTGGTTTAACTTAGTCTTCAAGTAGTCTACCTTTTGTGAGGTTAAATAAAAAAATTAATTAGCAGGATTTGGCTCATAGTATCACTGATAATACACATTTTTTAAAATTCCATTCAGTGTCCTGAATTTTCAACCACTGACTGAGAGTATTGATGTGATTAAACAATAAGCTCAGTTTCATCATTATACCTTTATTTTGTTTACTGTCAGCACTAAATTTGCAGTGAAATTATTGGTGAAGGAAAGACTCTCATCTCCATGTTCTCTTGTTGGCTTTTTCAAGGGAAAATATCAGAGCTGCTGAGAAAGACAGCCCTGACAAATTTGATAGACTTCAAAATGGGAGTCTGCATGGATGAAGATATAAAAATACAGACTGGAGCCTTCTGCTAAAATATGAACAGTCTGGTTTCTTACTCTTAAACAGAACTTGGACAGAAGAGCTGACCACAATAAAACAGAACTTCAGTGCTTTACTGTCAATCTAAATTCATCATATGGAACCTATCATTCAAATCATATTCCTGAGACCAACTAAACCAGAGCAGAAGGATTCCACATTTTCTAACAAACTCTATTGAGCATAGCTCTGCATTTTAATTATATTTTAAAATTATTTTGAATGTAGCTTCTAAAAACAAAAAACAAAAGGAGGTTAAAAGAAATAAAGATCTTTATAAAATCTAAAATAAATTCAAATTCATGTGTTCTAACAGCATGGTTTGACTTGTAATAATAGTGGACAATTACAAAATATTTTTCCCTCTGAATGGAACACACATAGGACAAGCAAAAATGTGTTATAAAAATGATTCACAGGTTACTCACAGCTGGATACCTTGATGCTGACTTTTTTTTTTTTTTTAAGGATAATTAGATTCCAGTCAGATATGGAAACATCACAATTTTTTAACCTAGCTTTTATGTATAAATTATATCATTTCCAAACTACCAGCATTTTCTATTTTGAGCTAGGATCAGTAACCTGTGTTTAGCACAGCAGGCAGACCTTGTGCTGTGAAGAGCCAAAATATGCTTTGTTCAGGAAGAAGCTTTCACCTTAAGGCCCCAAAGAGCACTGATATTTCTGAAAGGACCAACAACCAGCACTCCACAACCTAATGATTTCAGCTTGGTCCTCTTGAGATACCTGAAAAAATTTTTCTTTTGTTCAGAGTGACTCTTAAATCAGCTCACTGAACTTTCTGAATTGTTCCTGAGTTCCCCTATGCTGAGGGTCCATGAAGAGAAGCCCACACATGCAGCTGCTAATTTACTTAACTGAAGGTCCCAGAGAGGGAGGACCTCTTGTGCTGGGTTTGACTGGGATTGAGCTAATTTTCTTCATGGTAGCTTTTATGGGAGTATGGTTTGGATTTGTGCTGAAAACAGTGTTCATAACACAGTGTTTATCTTTGTTGTTTAATATGATGTTTTATATTAAATTGATGTCTAATTATTACTGTGTAGTGTTCATGCAGTGTCAAGCTCTTTTATTCTCCTCAAATTACCCCACCAGAAGGAACACAAATAGGTGGGAGAGGACTCAGCCTGACTCCAACTGACCCAATTGATATTCCAGACCAAATGGCATCATGGTCAGCACATAGAGCTGGGGACAGTCAGTGATGGTTTATGTCTTCCCAAGTCACCATTACCTGAGATGGAGCCCAGCTTTTCTGGGGATGAATGAATGTTTGGTGTTTGCTTTGCCTATTCAATCATTTTTATCTCAACCTATGTGTTTTCTCACTTTCACTCTTCTGATTCTCTCCCCCATTCCACCAGCAGGATGTGACTGGGTGGCCATGTGGGGCTTAACCACATCACCTGCTAAGTGACAGAGGGACCCCAAAAACCCCAGAATTGTGATATTTGGGTTGGTCCCATTTTTAATACATAGTACTGTAGTCCATGAAAAGTGGATGTCCACCTTAGTATTGAAACTGCAGCCTGGAGAGTTTTGCATCCACCTCTGGCCATTTATGCATTTTGTTGAAATTTAGAGGAAAATAAATTATTTGCTCTTTCCATATTTATATTCTACAGAGCCTCTGTTCTATTACATTTGGCTTGCTGTGCCAAATCCTTGTCCAGGCTCTGTAAGGAGGTTGCTGGTCCTGTACAGCACAGACAGTTCAGTCCCAGCTGCTCTCCAATGTGGGTTCAGAGCTCTGTGAGCCCTGGGCTGTGCACACTGCCAGCAGGAATTTCCCTGGGCTTACACAAGAAATAGACCACTGCAAAATTCCATTTCCTCTGAGCAATTTATGAAGACCACTTGCCATGAATGCTGAGGTGTCACAGCCCTAAGACACAAAAGGGAGGGAGGGGTTGGAATCCTTTGCCAAGGCAAGTGACAAGGCCTCACAGCTTGAAAGCAAATATTAAGACCCCATTTCAAGCATCTTTTCCATTCTCTGGCTTTTTGGGAAATAACTGGCTCAGGAAAGGGTCACATGCTGGCTTATCTGCAACCTTTACTTTTGAAAGCTATATTAATATCAGTCCAATCTGTTAATGCAAGCACATGATCCTGTTTCTAATTTGTCCTCTCAGGGACTGAGATGATGACAAAGGAAGCAATCCTGGGAAGACTAGAATCCCTGCACAGAGACACCTGCTTCCAAATCCCCAAGTGTTGCTATAAGCAATTGAGATGGCAGTTCCTGTGCCTGGAATCCTTTACAGCTCCTACCTACAGAAGAACAGCTTGACCAGAAATATCCCAGTGAGTATGGAAAGAGATTAGTTCATCTTCACATCTTGTGCTTTAAGCTTTGTCTTGGGGCCCATAGCAATTTCTCTGCTGTACATTACATGGCTGGGTACCTTTGGGATCCCTTCCCAATTTAAAAAGGCCAAGGGAGAAGAACATAAAAAATGAACTCTTCCTGGCATCTGATTCAACACACTGTTTAGTCACATGTTCCTCCATCTCTCTCCAACACAGAGAAATATATACTTCAGTAGATTCTGTGAATACTTTTGCCATCAGCTGGAATTTTCCTATTTCCTCTGATAAAGAACTGATGGATGGTTTTGCCTATCCACCAGCTCCACCAGCAAATGCTGTAGAAATATGCTCCCTTATATAACTGTACCCTGATTTTATTTTAATTAATTTGATTCTGCTTCTGGTTTGCATGTATCATATACCAGCACTGCCTTTCCTGTCTGCTGATCACATCATTAATGCCCAGTGACTTTTTTTTTCTGTGAGATCTTTCAGTGAAAGATCCCACTGTGGACATGAAAACACTTGAGCTGCAGATCACTACCCATGTGGGATGTGAGATGTGGGGAATTTCACAGATGTTGTATGCATACAATTGTGATGTGTGTCTCTGTATGAAAATATTTGCACACATTCAGTATTCAGATTTGGTTACTGCTGGAGATAGGATACAGGACTATAATAGCTTATACAAGACTATAATAGCTTATACAGGATTGGCTTGGGGAATAAAACATTTTTTTTTTGTTTGTGGACACAAACCCCCCTCCTGTAAAAATATCAAATTACTGGTTTTTAACTCCTGTTTTTTACTTACGCACTACCAATTGGTGCTGCTGACCCTTGTACAAAGGACAAAGTAGTGTCTTCTATGAGAAAGACATTCCTGTAGAAAAAGTTTCAGCACTGAAAAATTCTTAACTCATGAATCTAAGTTGTGTGGTTTTCTATTGCCCTTGCAAAAAAATGGAAGATGAAGAAAAGAGATGTCATTATATATTACATCTTTTAGACAAGAGAAAAACAGAGCTGTTTTGATGTTTTTTTTTTCCTGTTTTTCCAGCAGCTTCTGTGTCTATATCACACACTTTCTTAAATATCAGCATTTTCTATTTCAGGTTTGAGCTGATAACCTGTGTTTTTGCACAGTAGGAAAATCCCATGCTGTCACAAGTGACAGTGACACAGCCTCACATTTCACTTCCCTTCATCCTAAGGAGCCCTTTGCTATTATGCCATTAGAGATAATGCAGAGCTTGGAATTGAAACACCAGAGACACCAGTGATGCCTGACAGCCCCTCTGGCCCATGAGCTGCCACCCTACAATGGCACCTGCTCAGCTGCACCAGCCCACGTTGAGAGGAGATAATTCTGCAGAGGACAGTGTCAAGCTGCAACACCTTCCCCAGCTAAGCACCTGAAGGAGTCTTGTGCTTCTCCTCTGAAAATTCAGAAATTCATGTGTCAACTTTGCAAAAAATAACACAAATATGCAACCTAAATACCCTTAGAAACCAAAATAAATATCCAAACAAATATACCTGCCATGTGTAATTGCATGTGTTCTGGGAATGGTTTGCATTTTGGAGTATAGAAGTTTGGGGACAAAGGTGCTGTCATGAATTTCTCTTTGCAGAGCTCAGATTGGCCACACCTTCCATGGGAATGGGGTTGCAGAAATGTGGCCACTAAATCTAACAGCAAAGGATCAGTATTAAAATCTTTTAAATCTTTTATGAAAAATGCAGAAGACAAGGAAATAATCTATTTGTTATGTAAGTGTTCAAGGAGACTTTCATTTTAGCAGCATCCATTATTCCCCTTTCTGTTAGCTGCAGAGCGTTTTTATGGGGAAAATTCCCTGGTTGCTAGTGTCTTTTTATACAGTATTAAGATGATATTAACTTCCCCTTTGGGAGAGAATACTAAAGTGAAAAAGCAGCTGAGATGGCTGGAGCTGTACTTGTCTCTTTTATTGGAATCTGGGCCTGCTCCCTCGAAAATAAAACAGGACAAGCATATATGCAAAGAGAGTAGGGAAAATAGCCAAAAAAAAAAGAAAAAAAAGCTTCCATTTGTACTCTGATTTGTAACCTTGCTGCTGGAGAAAGACAAGCACAGCACAAAGTCTTATCAGCCACTCCAAGAACCTGGCAGGCTTGAACTGGTCAAGCCTTTAAAATATTGCTATTTGCTGCCTTTCTGGTCACAGGGTTAACAACAATAGAAACAACAACAACAACAACCAAATAAAACCAAAACCAAACAAAAAAAAAAAACAAACAAAATACCCAAAGAAACAAAAAAACAACAACAAAAACAAACAAAAAAAACCCAAACAAACAAACAAAAAAAAAAAAAAAACCAAACCAGGAAAATTAAGAAAGTAAAATAATAAATAAATAAATAGAGAGGTTTGGCCAAAATAAGCCAGATTATAGTTAAACAGGAAAAGGTGGAAAGGGGGAGTTAAAGAGAAGGAAGGACAAGGTTGAGGGATACACCAAGGCCACAAGGCTCGTGCTGTAACCAGCCCCCAGGACCAAAGCTGGTGCCAGAAATGCTGCTGTTGCATTCTTCTTCCTCTGTATCTCTCCTGTCCACTCTGCTTCTCTCATTTCTCAGGAGCAGAAGCACAGAAATCTAAAATCATCATTGCAAAACCTTAAAATATGGTAAGCCTGGCAGTTGAAATGAAAACTGTTTTTCCTTTCTGTTTTATTGTCTTCCCAGCAGTACTGTCAAACTATCCCTGCCAAGCATGGCAACTGGCATAATACCCCATCTTCACATCTTTTTTATTCATCTGTTAAAGCTGTTTTTTTACATGCCACTGTTGCTCCATTGCTTTCTCATCTTTGTTCTCCTAATTTACAAGAAAATTGGAATCAACATCTAAGCTATCAGGAGGCCTCCTTGTTTGGACGGATTTCACTATTTGCATGTAACTTTTATTTACTTTTAGAAACAATGTTTTCTAACATATTTTGTTGGTCTTTTGCTGTCTTGAATGATGGAGACCATAGACTTCTTTGCTGGAGCCTGAGTGAAATAAAAAATTCTAATATTGCCCATGCAGTCCTGGTACAATGCACCTAAAATCAACTTCCCAGATGACAAAAACTGAACACTTGCAGTAGTATAGGGAGAAACTTACAGACCAGTTCAATTTATTTCATCTACAAGAAGCCCTAAAACGAAATTTGATCTCGGTATGAATTGTGCAAAGTCTGCCAGGACCTCTCTGTGAGCCATTTGGGTTGACCTCTCTATTTGTTCTGTCACATCCTGAGCAAATCAAGCATGCAGGAATGGAGGGGGTAGAACATCCTAGGATGGCAGCTGAGCATGGCCTGAGGTCTTTGTGAATCTCTGTCCCTCTCTGAGACAAATGTCGTGTTTGCATTTGAGAACAGGAAGTTATTTTACATTCAACACCAGAAGAGTGTTTCTCCATGTTACAGCAATTCTGTTTTCCTGACTTACTGCCCATATCTTCATTATTATCCCCTCCTGTTCTTCCCTTACTCCTGCCAGAACCCATTTGTGTCTAATCCCTAAGGAAGAAAAACCTTCTTCTTCTAAATTTGGGTGAGGCCAACAGTCTTGCTGAGGGAGTGACCCCACATGATGTGAGTGCAAGTCAAAGACATGGCAGTAGGATCTGACCCCAGTTTCAGATAAATCAAAGAGAAATAAGGAAAAGCACTGGCAGTGTCCTTTGTATCAGCCCTGAGGGTGGCTCCTGGGGTGGCTGCCTGCTGTCCTCGTGCTGGGCTCTGATCTTCCCTGTCCCTATGACCATTGGCACCACTGAGCACAGTGATTGAGAGAAGGAGAGCTGGAACAGAGTCTGCAAAAGGGGATTGCAAGGGATTCTATCTCTTCTGGTTCATGTCACCCTTTGGCAGAGCTGAGATTGATTTCTACCCCTCAAGAATATTTCTGAGGGAAGGAAAATGTGGTGGAGAGATGCAAAATCCATGAGGCTCTAGATCTTGTTCTGTACAGTGCTAACAAACTCTGCAATGTCAGAATAAACAAACAAAAATCCAACAACATACCTTAAAGAACCAGTTTTATACACCAGACACATAAATCACAGAGAGGATTCAGACAGTCTTGTGCACAGCATCACACAATGGGTTCCAGATTAGGTTAGTACATGGGATTTGTGCACTGAGGTGCCACTTTGGAGGTAGGCTTAGGCAGCTCAGATGCCTTGTTGGGAGCTACTTAGCTGTTTTTTTAGGGAAGTTATTGTCTAATGGACAAAGCAGTTCTCATTCTTCTTTTAAACTGATTTTCAAATATCCCCCAAGCAGCCTCCAACATTCTCAGGGACTTGATCACGTTCACATAGTAAATATTCTCTGTAAAAAGGCAATCCCACTGTACTAAAACACAAGACTGTCTGAAGATTCAGATGGTTATGTGTTTCTTCCTTTACCTCTGTTATGGAAAAAAAGCAAATTCTATTTCAGGCATTATGGTTAAAAAAATACATTTCCAAATTTGTGCCTACCTGTGAATAATTGTTTCAGTTTTCCAGTCAAATGCTTCAGTGCTGAATCATTTTCCTAAAGTTGGAGCAACAGTCTTTTATTTAATCACTTTGTGATGTGCTACACTATTTAGGTATTTCTGATAAATAAGACTTGTAATATTTTTACCTTTCTCGTTGTTTCTTGTTCAAAAGAGAGTAATCATGATTCAAAATGGGATTGTCATCATGTAAAAATAGTCTGGTTTTCTTAGGACTTTAAGCAGTTGTTTTCTTTCTTTCACAACCTACTTGGCAATAAAACAGGAGGAATTAAGTGAAAGCAGGAAAGCAGTTCCAGCAGTGGGTCTGTATCATGTGGTATATTTTGCATTACTACAAAGGACCAGAATAAAATTGAGCATGGCATGACTTTGCCCCAGTATCTACCTTAAAAGACAGAGGGAGTCAGTACACAGGAATGGGTCAAATACATTTATATACTTCTAGGGGTAGAAAGGAAGCTAAACAGAATTGCTAATCATCTAGCAGCTTTTTAATAATTTCTGGTTTACCTTGGTTGTCAGACCAACTTGCAGTTGCAGAATCAGTTGTAGTTGGTAGCTGCGCAAAGAAAAAATCAAAATAAATATGGAGTCCCAAGAGGAAGGGGCAGTCAGCAGAGGAAGGGAAGGCCTACTTGAGACCCTCAGAAGATACAACCTATGATTGTTCCTCTCACATTTCTGTCTGAGGGCTGCATTTTTGGGCTGGCTAAACCCTAAACCCTGTCATTTCTGTTTCTAAAACTACTGAGTACAAAGACTCATCTCTCAGTAGGTGCTTTAAGTTTCTATGTTTTTTGGTTTTTTTTTTACAAAAATCTAAAAAACATTTTATGTAAAAAGAAAAACAATAAAAAAGCATCATGACTTGTTTCACTGCATATTTCAACATTTACCATTTTATTCTCCTTTATTTGACATCATTACTTGATTAAATAGAAGGGACTTGTTCAGGAAAGAGTCATATACTCACACTCCTTACTTATTTAGAGTGATTCAGAAAGCTTTCTTAACAAATCTTCAGCTTTGGGACTTACACATGCTTCAAGAACATTTCTTCAATCTGTGCAGGTTTGCTGCACTGAAATTACTTGCTGAGAGCCATGATCCAATTCCTGTTGAAGTCAATGGAAGTCACTCCAATTATTTCAATGGAGCAGGATCCAGTCCATAAGTCATTGACTGCTTGAAGTTGTTCTGCAAGTGCTGCATCTCTGTTAATGTAAAAAGCACATTCAGTAGCAAGGAACAGGCTGTAATGGGGCTGAGGGAGTGCAGAGTGTATGTATACAGCACTTAATTAAACACATCATTCCATACTGCCATAAAGCATTTCCCACACTGTGTTGTTCATATCCCATAGGAGATTTAGGCTTTTGAAAAAACCCACAAAACGTCCCAGCTGTTCTAGAGACAATATCTTATAGTACTTGTCACTGTGTGTAGGAAGGGTAATTAACTTAAAGAACATTGTATTTCACTGCCAAATGCTAAATGTCAGTATTATAAATTTCTTAATGTAAACAACACGTTTTGAATCAGTAGGAGAGATAGAGATATTCTTTGAAAAGGTATTTCACTAAGGGACTTGATGGCTGAGGCAACTGTCACAAGACACCTTAAAGTCATCTTTTCCAATTCTATAGTGTCTAACAAAGCAGTAGGATCTCGCTGTGATGGGAGGTACTAGAGGATTTAATGTGGTAGATCTGGCTGCACACAGAAACAGTCCTCTCTTTCACTAGTCACACACTATTATTCATAAAGAGCCTATTTCCTTGGAGAATGCTGTGCTCTTGAAATGCTTGAAACATGAAATTTCTGTCTTGTGACAGGTTTTTTTTTTAATGTATCATATTTTATAATGAAAAAAAAAAAGTAATATTTTGTGGTCTTAAGCAGTTTTCTACTTTTTTTTTGGTGTTTGGGTTTTGGCTTTTTGTTTTGTTGGGGGAATTTGCTTTGCTTTTTATCTGTTTATTTGCTTGTTTAAAATCAGCCTTCCATGGTATTGCTCTCTAAAATCAACCTTGAACTTACACTTTTCAGCTATTCCCAGTCTCTCTCTTGTTCCAAAAATGTTAAGTGATCTTTCACAGTTTTGAAAGATTTTGGCAAGTTAAATAGAATTGAGTATTTCAGAGACAGGGAATACTCTGGCTATAGGAAATCCACATCTCAAACAGAGATACTTCAGACTCCAGACATCACTAATGCAGAGAAGAGTAACTCAGGAACCTCTGATCCAGCAAAAACACTTGGGGCTTGAAGGCTCCTGACTCTGCAAAAGCATGATGGCAGTCCATGGACACAAGTCTGGTGAACCTGTCCCAGACATGTGGATTCTCAAGTCTATTATTCAACAAGAGCTAAACTGAGTGTTTAGACTGGTAAATCACTTCTCTGAATATGAAATTATTTAGAAATTCATTTCACTGGGAAAATGCTCAGGCAATTCTGATATGTTTACCCTGTCCTATTACGTGGTTTTTGCTAACTTTATAGTATTAGAGAACATAAACTTCTGTGACCACCAAAAATGTTTTTTGACTTTAGACTGATCTTGCCTTATTTTCCAATATCAGACTTATCAGAATTCAATGATGACTCAACCCCCAACAGAAGTGCAGATGGATTTTCTGAACAGATCCTTCCTTCTAACTGAGCAATTCTGACTTCTTGTCCAGTATCTCAGAGTGCTTTACCTAGAGAGCAAAGAATTCTGGGCAGAAAAAGATGACCAAGATGTGAGGGAAAGACTAAAAGGAAGAAAGATAAGCATGGAAAAATAAGCAAAGTTCTGAAATAATTGGATCTGTCCAGAATGGTAGCAGCATCTATATAGAAAGAATTTCAACCTTATTTGGAAATCTCTGATGGAAAATAGGAATTCTTTTCCAACTCTGATCCTTTGATTAAATCCTCTGCCTTCTGATTTTGAGCTCTTCAAGCCAAAAGAGAACAACAGAAACCCCCCACTAGGATGGGGAGTGACTATGCCCCACTGCACTCCATGTGTATTTTGTTAGTGACACTTGGAGGAGGTTTTGGTCTAATTATTACTTGCTCTGAAAATTCTCATTTCTATTGTTCATGCAACTCTTGAGAAGCAGTCTTAAGCCACAAGTCATCAGAATTTCCCTTCAGCAGCATAGCAGCACGAACAATAATCCTTGGTTGGCAGTGATCTCTTTAAAATGAGGGACAGTCAAAGGCTTGGGTCTGAATTTTGCATTTCTTTCTTTATTTTACTTCATTTATTAAAATGCTCACTGTACCCAGGATTTTGAAAATGAGAATCCTGGCTGCTGACAAAGTGTGCAATTATTGCTGTGACTTTTTCATGGAAAACATGCAGGTGTATTGTTTTGTATTTATTCATCTGGAGAAAAACCTTTCCTCAGCATAATGACAATTATTTATGAGATGAAAATTACTAAGTAGTTCATCTCATTTTTCCAGCTGTCAGTTTTCTTCACTGTCTTTTTCTCTTTGCAGAAAGTGAAAGTGTCCAATATGGTTTCCAGTTCTTTCCTTAAGACCAAGTACAGAAGAAATTACTAAAAATCCTTTATCCAAGTCTGAAAACACCTGAAACTCTTGATAAAAATTTATCTGATGAGTTTCTTGTCACTGCAGAATTTTCATATGAAAGATGTTTTAAAACAAGCTTCATGTTGATAATACTGTATGCAAATAGCTTGCACCATTCTTAACTGATTTTTTAATGTTTTAAACAGATATTTCTGAAATTAAATGTTTTGATTACAGAGACAATAGAGTACACCATAATTAAAATATAGAGCTTTCCAGACTTATTAATTGCAAAACACTGACTGGCAAAACTGTATATTTAAAATTAATTATAAAATATGGTACAAAAATGAGTAATGAAATTGAGCTCTCTCTTTTAAATGTTAGTAGAATATCTATGAAAAGGATCTTTAATACTGAATAATTCGTTCCAAGTAAAATTTTGTAAAAAAGTGAAGCAATTTCTATACAAGTATAAAAACTTTTGCTCCTAACTATAGGGTTACATTTCAAATATTTCAATTGGCAAAATTTCTGGCTGAAGTTCTCATTATTTTTACTTACGGATACTAAAGGGCCAAACATTTACAATAAAGAAAAGCCTGATTTTTTTTTTTTTTTTGTTTGTTTCAAAAGCCATTCTTTGTAAAAGAATTCAGGAAAAATAAGGAAAAACTTAAATAATTCATGCTCCTCTGGGAAATTTGAGAATGACAAGATGCACCAATACATAAATATTCACATATTTGATGTTCACATGCATTTTCTGATGGTCCTATCAAAACATAGCTCCTGATTGATGTAGGAACACAAAAGTTTGTCTAGCCAAAGAGAAATAATCATCTTCTCTATAATTAATGCCAACTATCTTCAAAATTCTCTCCTTGTTTAAAAAAAAAAAAAGATAACATATTTTGGGACAGAATCAGTTTATTTTTAATAGCATATTTATTATCTGGCATATCTATTTTACTGCATAAAAATTACCAATGGGATTGTACATTTCTGATGCCATTAAAAATCAGTGGATATCTCTGGAAGTCACTCAAGAGTTTGTTCCCAGAGGATTTATGTCTCATTTTCATGGTTTATGGGAAGACTTGGATGCCCACAGTATATCAGACATTGCCAAAAGGCAGCACTGATATGGAATATTGTCCTCTATGGAAGCAAATGTGTGAGACTTTTAAAGGTATGCTGTAGAAATAGTTTTATATTCTATAAATTTCTGAGGAGACTTTGAGCCCATAATTGTAGTCCTGGTTTTTGTTTTTTTTTTTCTAAAATAATATCTTATAATATATAACAAAGGGGATTTTTTTTCCAAGTCAGATAAAATAGTTACTCCTAATTACATGTGTAACTTCGCTCCTGTAAGGGAAACTTCTGGAAATTTTCTTAGTTTTAAGTTACCGAACTAGTCAACTAAAAGCAAAGAGAAGAAGTATTGATACATTTTTGTCCTAAGAGTGCCCCATTTATCTAACAGAGTTTTCCCAGGTACATAGGTCCCTGTGAAATACCTTCTCATTTTATTTCCCCTATATATTAAATTTCCTTTTCATCATAAGCAGACTTAATAATAACAAACTTATGCATCTACTTAAATGCTTCACAAGACTGAGGATCTCTTCACACCCCATTTAACCTGAAAGTAATTCAGGTAAATCTGAAATACTTACAGAAAGAAAAGCTGGAATCTACAGGGTTCTTTGCTTTCACACTGCATAAATTTATTTTGAAACATAGGCACTGACATTTCATTCTTAGCTGTTGTCACACAATACTGCATAGCAGATCAAATGCAGCAATTAAAAATGTTTTGAAACTGCAATTGCTACTCCATAAATTACTGCAGTCTTTTGTCAGAGAACAACTGAGTCAACTTCCTGTTTGCACTTAAACTATTCACAGCTTCAGCTGATGTCCTGCAGAGTCTTTTCCAAAGGTCACACCACAGTTTTCGATTCACACATTTGATTAAAAATATAAGAATCACAGAGTCCTGGGAAATGATCTGCAGTAAAAATAGATCAAACTACCTGCTGTTTCCAGAATAAACCAGGTTCCTGTGTCTTTTCCCCTTTCAGTTAGCATTGCAAAAAGAGGAGGTTATATGCATGTCTTGAGAAATCATACTGCTAAAAGTCAGACATTTGCTTTATTATTTTTATTTTTTTTAGAGCATAGATTCTAAAACTGATAAAAATATGCTTGGTTTAAAATATCATTAAGGAAAACCAAAGGGGAGAAAACTAAGAGTGCTTAGATTATATGAGGACCAAGATCTCCTTTCATTCTCCTTCAACTGTTCTCCTTCAAGTACAACACACTTTTGCACAATTGTCTTCAGACCATATTGTCATAACTTTCCTTACCATGAAGAATGTCCTCCCTGAAGTCCTATTTGCATTTAATGAAGTTATTATGGAAGAGACTGTGCAGACTATGCTGTCTTTTCTTTCTCTCAAGTTCATGTCCCTCAGTATGTGTGGTAGGATAATTAAAAGTTTATTTCTTTTATCAGTAGTCCTAATGTTTGGTGTCCAACAATCAGAAATTTTTAAACAGCATTTGCAGCCCAAAGTGAGTGGACCACAGGAGGAAATGCCATGGTGAAATACATCTCTGTCAAATTACAAACCCAATTGGGAATTCCTTTTTGTTTTCAATGTGTGTACTTATGTCATTAGCTCAATCCATCTAATCTCATCTAATCTAAAGCAAGGTTATTATGTCATCCAAAAGAGATATTCACACCAAACCAGATGGCAAATTTTAAACTTGAGCCTTTTGTTGTACTTTCAGCTTCTTCCTGCATTGTCCAGGTAGACATTGCTGCAGATTCTTCTAAGGAAGGTTTCTCCAGCTGGGAGAGTGAGTGTGTGGGGTGAGAGTGAATTTTCACAGCCCAAAGGCTGACCTGGGGAATGCTTCCTTGCAGCCTCTGCTTCCCAGAAGAAGATTTGGATACGTGAAGAACTGGAAAATCCTGACTAGACTTTACCCAGACCTTGTAGTTACACAAAGTAAAACATGGAATGTGGTGTTGAGACAGTTTGTAACAGACTGGGGAGCATTTTGAGTGAGAATGGGCCAAGTTTTAAGAGCAGATCTAACACATGTTCTTTCAAATGTAAATTGGATTAAAAACTGTTCCATTTTACTTATTCTACTGTGAAATGACATTCTGGTTTATTAGCAATGCAGGTCTTGACTAAATTTTAGCATGATTTTTATCTTAAGAGTGACTCTATGGGGAACTTTACATTTCTTTGATGATTTTCATTATAGCTTTAGCTATATTTAAACTGAATTTTCATGTACATAGAACATCACATTCTTTTAAGCACCAAGACATCAGGACAGACTGAAATAGCTCTGTGTGAGCTCTTACTGTAACTATAGGCTTGGAGCATTGGAAAAGAAAACAGATCCATGTTCAGGTAAATAAGTAGTGGGTTAGGTCTAGTCAACCCTGTTTTTAGAAACATATTACTGCCAATTTCTGATTCCAGTGATAATTTGCCCACTTCAGTCACACATATCAGTCCTGCTATGGGATCTGTCAGCACAGAACTCCACAAAATCTCCTTCATCAGAGCTCCTTTTGTGTGGGTTGGAGCTGAAGCACACATTTTCATAATGAATATTGCCGAGCTGATGGACGAGACGTTAACACAATCATTTACATGGGTATTCAGGGAAGCAAATGCAGTGATTTACTCTAATGGTTCCATTACAGTGCTGAACATTGGCAAAGTGTGCACTGTCCATTTCAGAATCTTTGCCTCAGAAGAAAAATAACTCTGACTATTGATATTCTAGCCTAAATAACTGTTCTTATAAGTTATTCTTCTTAAAATTACTTTTTTTTCATTCCCATTAAATATATTTTCTTTGGTCAACATAAAGCCCAAAATTGCAATATCGGAAAAAATAATCCCTGCAAGCCTCTATGTTTATATTCCCTCAACTTAAAAATAGCCACAGCAATCTTTTTTGTCACTATATTTTCTGAAACTATACTGTATAACAACACTACATCGTTTTGATAGCTCAAAATTGCAAGTATGCTTTCCTGATCCAATTTCAGCTTGATATTTCTGCAATAGATCATATCACAAAAGCATTGTAGTCAGAGCAAAGACTTAGCATAATTCCTATATTTAGGGTTCTGTCAACAGATGTTAAAAATAAAAAGAAACTATTTTGAAAAAATAAGTCATGGAAAAATGGACATTTGTCTATCAAGCCTGAAAATGTGTCTGGCTACCTGGCTTGCTAGCAATTGCATACATTACTGTCCCTGGATTGCAGCTGTAAATGCACCAGCATGCAGTGAAGTTGCCCAGAGAAATAAATCAGTCTGAAAGTAACCTACTTCTTTCTTTCAAATTACCATTAATATCATTTTGCTTCTGCAAGATTAATGCACCTTAGCAGACAAAGATACAGTGAAACCAATTGTCTTGTCTGTGTTCCAGCTTTCAGTCATGTTACTGTCTTTTCCTGCATTACTTATGTATGTATACGCTTCTAAGTAAATTTAGAGCTCAGATATTCAGTACAGAAGGCAGGGCAGAGACAGATGAAGCAGCAGTAGCAAAGTAGCTTTCCTAATATTTTCTTTCTAAGATAAAGGGAAACCTCAGTGATTAAGAGAATGTCTCTGTCTCCCCAAGGAAAACTAAAGATAATGGGATTTATTTTTTCTTTTCCTGGGAAAGAACAGAAAAATACTAAATTGTATGAAAACCACCATCCCAAAACTTCATGTATTCATTAAAGAATGAATAGTAGGTGGGTTTTCTGACAGTTCTGGTTCCTCTTGTCCCAGTGCTGCCACTGTGCACTCCTAGGGCACAGAGACTTGTGCAGAGGGTCAGGGCTTTGCCTCTGAGAAAGTCTCTTGTCAAGTAAAGCTCCATATATGCCAGCACCTTCACTCTGAAGAGCAGTCAGAAAAAGAAACATTTTTTTGGCCTGGTTTCCTACCTTAAAACCACTGTAATTTTGAGCACTTTTCCATCTTTTTCAACTCTGCCCACTCATCTATTTGAAGTAAAAAAAAAAAAAAACTGTTTACATGGGCAGACCCTGCCTGGGGTGTTGGTCAGCAGGTCCAGCAGTGAAGGTTACCTGCACTGTCACAGAGCTCTGTCTGACCCCAAACTCACAGACCCAAAGCTGGAATTCATGGAGTTTTATGGGTTTTCAGCTCTACTGAAGCATTCCAAAACTTCCAGAATGTTTTTTGTGAAACCAAGACTTGAGGACAAAATACCTGGAATAAGCTCCCATGATGGATACAGCTGAGGAAGCATGGATCAATAATTCAGTTCAGGGCTAAGGACACCTAAATGCAGGTGACTATAAGGACACTTGGGGGTCTCACCTCCCCTGGTGCTTTATGGACAAGTGCTCAATAGGTTTCAGCCTGCTAGAAACTGCAAGGAGAGGTCAATTGTATAAATTCAGACCTATAGTGCTACTGGAGATGTGCTGTGGTGTCTAAGACATCCTTATTCAGCTGACAGATCCATCACAGGCCCTGCAGAAGATCCTGTGCAGAATCAGCCTGCTGCAAGAGGGAAAGCCACAGCTGTGACTGCAGCAGGCACTGCCATGGGAGCAATTGAATTCACACCTACTTTAAAGTGATGTGAACTTACCAGTAGCTGCACTGGTCATGCTTCTGCTGACTATAATTGGTACCTTGGACTCTTGCATGTGATGGACACCTGCGTTTCAGAGTTGACTTACATGTCTGCACAAAGATTCCTAAATGTACATGCCTAAATTAGTGAGCTGATCTTATTGCTGTATCTAAACTAACCATTGAAGCTCTCTTACAGATAAATCAGGAGAGAGATGCACCTCTGAAGTGAAATTCATCCTGTCTTAGTGTGATAATTCAGCACTTAGATGGGCCTATTTATCTCCACTGGCTTCTGGGGACCTTTGGGTAAATCCAGGGGTAGGCAGTTACATGGGGGACATAAAGAAAGGGATTCCATTCTCCAAACACAGATTTGTCATTTTGTGTCTTGTGGCTTTCCTCCTTTATCTCCAGGTGTTGAAGCAGAAAAGCAAGAATTTCCATGCCAAATCTTGAAGTCAATTGTGAAGGACAAAACAGTTTGAATCTTTTAACCCAGAATGCTTTTTTTTCTTCTTTCTTTTCTTTTCACTTAAATAGGAGACTTACTTCCCATCACCTTATTCAGAGAGTTTTCTTTCAGCATGTGAACAAATGGCTTTTTGTTACACTGGAAGCTGCCTTATATTTGGCCAAAAAACAGCTATTTTTCCAATGAGATCTAAAAGCCTCCACCCCTCTCTTTTGTGGCTATTCAGCTTTTCCCAGTGAGGAACATGTTTTTCACTGAACTTAAATTCAGTAAATTGGTCTCTACATTAAAAATGTATATGATATGAATATTTAAGAACTCTAGGTTTCAGTAGAAATTATGTATGTTTCTGGTTCTTCACTGAGATCAGACACAACAAAACACCCCAGGATGATGGCAGGATTCCTAACCTCTTCAGGAAACAAAGCACACTCTGGCAACAGAAGTAGTTTTGACATACTTGACTTTCATACACAGTACAAGTGGCCACCTTTTGGCTTCCCCTGAAGGACAGCACAGGGCCAAGCTCTGTATCCTCCCTTGCCTTAGAGCTTTCTTATTGCCCAGTCATGATCCCAGATTTACCTCCAGAGGGATTCAAAACCAAGGTTAGAACGTGGTCTTGCAAGACCCCTGCACTCAAAAGACAGATCTAGACTTAGTCTCTTATCTCATTATGTCATTATTAAAACTAGAATAAGAATGCTTCTTTGTCTGCCTGCATTCATTTAGATTTATCACTCACTAACCCTCTTACTTGCATTTCTGGAATCTTTTCATCCAAACCCTGAGGTTTTGGTTGTCTTTGAACCACATAATGGTTATGAATTTGTTAATCTTAAGTATTGGGGAGATACTGCATAGCAAATGCAGAGAGTAAGGACTGAGTGGGAGAACAGTGCCTAAAGCACATGGGAACAGCTGTGCTGATCAGCAAATCACCAGAACTCACCTGGGATGTTCAATGACTCATAAATTTCATTTCCTTCCCTATTCAGACTGTCAGCACCATGACCATTTCAACATATTCCCTGCGCACATGGATTTTCCTCCCTTGAAACCTTTCAGTGAATCAGATTTTTTCAAAGCTCTTGCTGCTGTCTCTGCAAGCATTGGTCTGCTGTTTGCCTTCAGAACCTCGTTGGGCTCATCCTTTATGTATCTTGTCATTTCTCCCTGTCAATGTGAGCACCACTGCAGCTGCAGAAGGACAGCAAAGAGTGAAAGCTCCAAGGCTAAGTGACTAAGTGAGAATGAGCACAAAAGGACACTTAACTCAACTTGACATTGTAGGTGACATTTCTAATTTCCAAAAGCCTTTCAGCCTTTGCAAAATTCAGAATGACAAAGTTTCTCTGAAAGACTGGCAGACCCATCTGCGTTGCTATAAATGCTAACAAATTACATCTGCGATGAAGGTCAGACAAAGGCTGGGTAATATTTGTCAAAGAGAAAAGAACTGAAATAAAATGGAAAGTTTTACTTCTACTGACAACAAATCTTGGCAGGTCATCATCTCACTGGACCCTCCATGCCAATTGTCTCCCTGATTTAATGCAGTATGGGTCTTACCTACTGAGGTTAGAACTGTCTCCTGGAAAATATAAACGGGGAGTCTGTATCAGCTCATGTTGAGGTGAGCCTCAAATATGATTTCTCTTGTTTGACTAAAGTTACTCTCATCTGTATGGAAAAGACACTGTGCTGTTTAGGTTTGGTATGATCTTCCTTGGAGAATTCAGTGATGCCTTCTCAGCCTCAGTTCCTGACTACCAATGGTTTTTAAATGTCAGATAAATATCTAAGCCTAATTTGATTTATTTCTGAGTATACACTGGTGACTGTGCTTAGGCTCCTGGGAGAAATTAATGTTCTAAAATGGAGGTGTTGCTAGGTTTTCAGCTTTTGAGGACAGGCAGACCTAGATTACAGTTTATCTGGACATCTAAATCCATTCTGGTTGCCACAATAGATAGTTTCCCAGAAAGTAATGGAAAGATTTAGAGAATGTGAAATATGTGGAGGGAAGTTATATGGAGAATACCAAACCTTCTAAAGTTGTGTGAATCTAATTAAAATTCAAAAGATATATTCTTCTATTTTTAAATTATATTGCTTCCCACCAATACCTTCTCTATCTTGCTCAAATTCACATCTTTTTATTTTTAAGCATTTTAGGGGAAATACAGTACAAATGCCTATTTGAACATGAATTTTCACATCCTTTCAACATGAAAGGCTTATCTATAAAATGTGATCACTTTCACTCAGTGAGGCAGATAGATTCGATGTGTCTTGCACCTTCTTGGGAGATGACGTCCAATTTTACTTGAAAGTATGTGTACTTACTCCACTCAGATAAGCTTATATTGATGTCTGTAATAAAATACTGAAAAACTTGAATTGCTATCAGCTTTGCATTTCATTAGGAATGCTTTGTACGCCTCAGATAAGTATTTGCCAGTTTGGATTTTACCCAGACTGTTAGAGTCAATACCTCTGATATCTCAAAAATATAAATGACTGTTGCTCTTTATTAATAATGGATCTCCAGGCATCACATTTACATTTTATATGAGAGCTTTATGCTTCCAACAATATCATGCACTACAGCACAGTGTTGTGTCACTGATTTAGTGCCTGCTTTCCCCTGACTGCAGCACTGGTGAGCTGCTCTGCAGCTCTGCTGCCTGCAGGTGTGATTCAGAGTTCCTTGTAAATACTAAGATTCTCATTGAATTCACCATTTATAATAACATTTATAATTTTTATAACACAAAAAGGCCCCAGCCAAGACTGTCACTAGTTGTGCATCTCATCAGGAATTCTTTGTGCACTCCTAGTGAGTGTTCTCTGTTGCTCTGGAGCCTGACAATACTACTAGCAAGAGGCATCTTTTACTAAACAATTTCTTATTCCAGTTGGATGAGACCAACAATCAGAGGCCCAAGTTCTTCCCAGGATTGCCAGTTCTGGGCACAAAACTAGAACAGTCTGTGTTTGAAGCCAGTTCCTCAGTGCCTGACATGCATGGCACTCTCATGACTCTCACTCTCCCACTGTTCTTGAAGGCAATGGCATTCTCCTCCCACCCCTATGTCCCCTGAGTGGGGTACTGCATAAATATGTGCAATATTGGAAAGTTTTGAACCCTTTTTGTGGGGCCAGGTTCTAACATGGCAAAGGATGAATTCTGTTTCACTTACTAAACAATATAAGATTGTAAAATATATGTCTCCTTCACATCACTGACATCAATTTTGTTTGCAAAGTGCTTCAGTATTAGTACCAGACAGGTGGATGCACTTGTTTCTGAATGTAAAATTAAAAACATTATAGCAGTGATTCTGTTAATGGACATGTCTAAAAGTCATGTCTAAGTACATATGTGTACAGATGCTTGCAGATTATTTCACACACCTCAGCTCTGGACACATACAGGAGCTACAGGTCGAAATTAACGCAAACTTGGTAATTTGAAAAAAAAAATGGGGAGGAAATAATGATATCAAGTAATTTTATAACTTATCTAACTTTAAATATGAATTTTAGGTGATGATAGCGAATTTTTTCCATAGTGTCAATTTTTAAAATGCTACTTTAACTTAAATAAAAAATGTTTCCTGAACCTGTTTAGAATAAGAAAAATAAAATCAGATATAAAAATTCTCTTAATAATGACAGTTTTTCAACTAATGCTGTCTTAAAATTTAACAGCTCTGCATGAGAAACAAAAGATCTTTTACACCCATAGCATTCAAATGACTGTTATTTCAGCCAGCAGTATCAGAATTCCAAACAACAGAATAACAATTGCTGAGTGAACATGAAATTTCAGCTGATAGACACAGATTGAAGACCAGTAAAAGCTCCAGGCAAACCTAAACCCATCATTATTTATTTGAAAGATGTGTAATCAGATTTATCAGGTTGATTAGAGTGATGGATTATCTAAAACCTGGCAAGGCACCCCCAGATTTTTTGAAGATTTACATGTGCATTTAACTCTTTGCAGCTGATAGGAGACACATAGACTAAATTGCATGCATTTCTCTGAAAATGTAAGGAAACAGCCATTGAAGGGGAAGTGGCTCAGACTCCTGTACAAGATGATGTGTTGTCTGCATATGATTATATTGAATTGCAGGCTCTGCACTAATTTCTAATAGGGGAAATTTATCACTTCAGAGGAGACCTGTCAAATCAAAGATGAGGACTGACAGACTGTTTGACAGGCAGGAAAGAAGTGAGTGACCAAAGCCTGCTCCACAAGTGGAGCACAGCCTGGAAGAGCAGCACAGGGGTGCTTGTGGGGAAATATAGGCATCAAGAAAGGTGCCACTGAACAGGAATCACCTGGATGGTGCGGGGAAGGTGGGAGCAAATCACCAGGAATACACAGAAGAGTGTGTACCACTATGATCAGAGTGAGAATGCAAGGACCAGAATTTATATAATCCAGCAAAAAGATATGAGAGCTGCAGATCTGACGAGTCTGAGGCAGTGGAGGGGAGTTTCTCCCTGCCCACTTGCTGGGGAAGCTGAGCAGGAAAAACAGAAAGCCTCAATGCTGAGCAAAATACTGCTCAGCAATAGCCAAAAAAACATTGGTGAGTTATCAACACTGTTTTAGTCACAAAGCCAAAGCACAGCACTCTGTGTGCTCCTAGGAAGGAAATTAACTCCATCCCAGGCAGAGCCAGTCAGGTACATTGCCTCACACAGTCCCTCTAGATGCCTATTGCTAGATACTTTGCTCCTCTAGAACAAGAAATTGCAATTCCAAGCTGGTCTGACAGCACTGGCCTTTTCTGCCTTTGCTTATTGCACCACACTGCACCCAGTTTGCACTCACACTGCACTTAGCTTGGCTTGAGAAAAGCCAGTGGAGAGGTTTTGCTACTCAAAACTCAACCTGATGTCAGCTTTTGTGCAGTACTGGTCAAGACAGGAACCAGGAAAAAACAGGAATGAGGAGGGAAAGAAAGGAAAAAGACTTTAGGAAAAGCTTTAACACCTTTTTGGAATGAGACAAAGAAAGCAAAATGTCATTCTGAGCCAGAGGCAAAAATGGAGTAAAATAAACCTTCCATTTAATTTGGACAATGCTAAGATTCAGGTTTGGAGAAGAAAGTTAAAAGGAGATGTGAAAGTCATAGGCTTAGAAACATATGTAAAAGACACACTGATTTGAAGAGAGAGCAGGACCAGAAGCCGGAAAATAAATTTGTGAGTCAGTATCAAAAATACGGCAACAGAATGGTGTGACCTGGTGAGATAACAAAAACGCAGAAGTGTAAAGAGAGTTATATATTCCTTTCCCTTTTTACAAATAGGGTTTCTGACTTGATATACTGCCTGCAAGAGTGCCATCTGCTGATCCACAGGTAGGTTGCAAAAATGACCTTCCCAGGCATGCTGCCCTCAGAGCTAGAAAAGAGTTATTTCAGCTGCTCAGCCTCCGCTGCTTTCATGAGACCAATGCACTGTTATAGGTATTGTACTGAGAAAATAATAATCATTAGAACTCACAGGGGAAAAGACTGGAACAAACATGCTCAACATTTGAATAAAATACAAGCAAATCTTTAGTAAACTTTGCACAGAAGGTATATGTGCAAAATCCTGTTTGTGTCATGAGTATGGAAAGGTGCTTTACATAAAAAGCAGAGTTTGGGGGAGTATTTACATAGTTTTTTTAACACTCTAGTTAAATCCTCTCTCTAGAGTATATAAAATGTTAGGTATTAAGCAGTAAAGGCAGATTCAGTAAGGCTTGTACTTTGTCTTTAGAGCTCATTATAAATTTACTTTACTGTTGTTCAGTTTATCTTCTAACTTTTATAACTAAAATTCACTGACACTTCCCCTCTTACTGCCTGAGAAAAAATAATCTCACTGCCAAAGCAATTAATATTGTTGTTTTCATCTTATCAAAGATTGAGATGAAAATCTGAATTTGAATTGGTGTTGATGATTTCTTCATTATCATGAGGTGAGGTCCCTGTGTCGATCAATCCAGTGTTTATGTGACCTAGAGGACTTATTTTGTGTAAGAAAGGAATTGCTTCATGCAGAAAACTGAAAGGGAATTAATACATCAAGAATCGCCAGAAATGATGTTAGAGAAAAATTGTCATAAGAGCTATATAAGAGAAAAACTTGTTCTACTCCACTGTCTTGATAGTGGCTCCATGTTTTCACCAAGCTTAGGTTAAGGTTGGACCAAATTCATAAAATACCATCCTAAACAAGATGTATTCCATTTTAAGCTCTCCCCTGCTGCAGAAACACCAGCTCTGAGCATGGACAAGCTGCCCAGAAAGGGAGACAGAGGTCTCACATAAACCCTTCTAGCCAGAGGGTTTGGCAGCTCATTGGTAAATGAGGTGAGCATGGTGGTGCTTGTAAAGGAACAGAGATATGGACAGATAAAGTGACTTGCCAAATGTCATACAGAAAGTCTTTACCAGAGCTGGCAACAGAGTCCACCTAAGCCTCTAGGTCTGAGCATCAATGTCACACCTTAAATGTCAGACCAACTGTCCTTGCAAAGAGACGTTTGGTATCCCAAAGCAGAGCCTGACCTGGGTTAGAAACTGCAAGCACTTGAAAAGTAATTTCATAAACAACACTAATTGTCCACTTAATCAGTCACATTTATATTCATTTAGTCTTAAGTGAAGATTAAGTCTCTCCAGGGGACAGGGAATAGCTGAAATAAACACAGTATTGTCTTCAGATACACCAACCACAAGCAGCTGCTCATTAAAATCAGCTCTACTGCAGAAGATTGGGAAGTAGTAAATGATGTACCTAGATCGAAAGAAGAATAGATTCTAGCAATTGCAGTCAGAATGGATTTTCCTGAGTACCTGGTAAAATAGCTGAAATACTAATTAAAGCTAGATAGACTAACCAAACCACACACATGAACAGCAGTTAGCAGGGATTAATACAGTTTGGAGAAAAGCAAGTCCTGCCCTATATATACTAGAATTCTTTTATTGCATTAACAAAAGAGTCAGTGAAGAAGAGCCAGTTAAAATAGTTTACTGGAACCTCCTGGAAACCTTTAATACAGTCTCTTTACAATAGGCTGTTAAAAAGACAAAAATTAACTCCACTGGACAGGGATTTTGCTCTCAGCAGCTGGAATGTGCTGTATTTTTAGAAAATGGCAAGGACACAGCAAACCAACTCAATGGATCAATTTGACATATGGAGAAAAGCTATCAATGAGAGACTCTAAGCTTCCAAGTTGGGTTCAATGCTGCTGAGTGATCTATGTGAAAAACCACTGAAACTCCTATCAGTAACAAATGCATTTAGGCATCTAGAGAAGACTTTAGGAAAAATTTGAGGGTATCTAGTAATGGTATAAAATAGACCTATGCACTAGGCTTTTAGGTTATAGATTAATTAAAACAATCAGCAAAATTAACTACTTGACAACAAGGATAACTGCCTTTTGCCAAAAGAAATAAGACCTCAGACAAAAATCAGATTCTTTTTCTGTTGCCCTTCATTTGCTAAGCTGTTCTTAAAAAAAACAAAAAAAAACCAAAAAAACCCAAACAAAAACAAAACAAAACCAAAACCAAAACCAAAACCAAAACCAAAACCATGGTTTCTACTTATTTATGCTTTAGTATCTACTTTTCAATAACAAAAGGAGACTGCAGGATCACAGTTTTACATTTGGTTACTGTATTACATTTGGCACACTCCTTTGGATATTTGGACAGAGAAGTTCAATACATGCAAATCTTTGAGTGCAGTGATACCTGGTTAGGACAACAAAATTGTTCTTTATCTTTTTCAGCTGAATTTACAGCAAAGCATGGTTGGAAGACAACCTACAAACTCTAAGTACAAGTGAAGAGATATCAACACTTTATCCATAGAACAACATGTATGCCATCAAAGAAAATCTCTTTTTAACACCTCAGAAACACTGTTAGGGATTCTCATTTTTGCCTCTGAGATCTCAATTGTCTGCTTCACAACTTAGTGCTCACACATCTGAGTTATTGGAATGGACTGGTATACAGCTGTATAATCTCAGGGAGAAAATCTATAGTCTAAGCAAGTGATCTCAATGTTGATAGAAGTTTTCTGAGAAACTTTGCCAGGTAAAATCCTCTGTCATTCAAGTTAAGCTTTAATTCTGCAGTAAAGAACCGGATAAATCTGGAAATAAACATTAACTCTATTTAAGAATGTTTAATCTAATTTCAAAGACCCAGTTACTATGACAGGAAAGAAGGCCAAAAAAATGAGAACAATTTATCAGGTGGCTTTATGCACAGGTTGGTGTATTTTTCTATGCCTTCTGACGTAGTTGCAAGTCAGTTGCTCAAATCTTATTGCTAATACATCTAAAGAGGCCTAAAGGTGATGCAGGAGCCATAACTCAGAAATGCCAACATAGATATTGTAAATATACACTCACAACTTTTATGGATATTCACACTCCTGTTACCAATGAATACAAATGCACGTTGCACATGCAGGGCAGCTGGGCAGAGGCTTCTTGCAGTTCCAGATGCAGTTCACCATGCTGGCAATGCAGCCATATGGCCATGTCTGTACTCAAATGGATGGCCTTTTTATTCCTGAAAATATGTGCACATCTTTCTGGAAATCAAGCCCTTGATCTTCCTCTCTATCATGAGGAACCAGTTTTAAAGAAGAATGACAACAGCTTCAAAATGAATGAAGGGGAATTTCTATGCTGATAGTGGTACTGAAGGATGGCCATGGCTAGCACTGCATATTTTTCTTTTCTTGCTGCTCAAATCCCCAAAATGATGAGCCAAAAGCTCCCCTGAGAGCCATTCACAAGGATTTTATTCTTGGATTGTTATTGTGCTGTCCCTCAATCCCAGAAGTCCAAAACTGCCATCACCCCAAAGTTAATTAGATTAGATTGTCCATGTTCTCCATCAAGAGTGAGGTTCACATATTGTTCTCATAGTAAGTGTTCAAAGATGAGTTCTCAAAATGTCCATTTTATGAAACACATATTTTCATTGCATAAAAGGTTATGTACCAAGGTTTGAACTATCCTCAACCACTCCTCTTAGAGTCCTTCACTCACAATATGTAAATGATTTCTTATAGTTGAATATTAACTTCCCACTTTGCATTCATGCTCAGTGACAGCTTTTATTTCCTGGTTGTAAAATTCTTCTTTTTTTTTTTTTTTTTTTTTTTTTTTTGTCTTGTCAAAGAGACATCAGCAGCTGTAAAGCCAAAGTGGAGTTGTCATTAACCCTTTGGAGAGGAGTTAGAAATTTAGAAATTGATTGAGGTACCAAGTGAAGGCTCAGGAAATTTTTTGTAGGCACTGGAAATATGTTTAAACAGGTGGACCTGTTCAAAAAAAAAAAGGAACTTGAAAAAAAAAAAAAAAAAAAGGTCTGACTTCTGAAATGAGGTTCATTTTTGGTAGAAAGTACATATGGGTAACTTTTTCCTCCAAGAATTAGAGCTGGGGTATGAGAACAATAACAAATCACCCTTACCTTCACTACTCCTAGCCTGGGATTTCACTGTCACTTTCATATCTGCCTCCTGATGACACACACTCAATAAACCACAGGAGAGCAAAGCTGCACATTGCACCCATTTCATAAAAAAAAGAGAATAAAGCATTGTTTAACTTATCCTACATTTCAGCTAAATTATTTGCTTTACTTCGTGCTTAGGAAAGGATGCCACCTATGATGTCTTATTTCAAAGTATCATCAATTTTAGGTAGCTAAGAACACAGCTTCTTAAACAAACATTTCCTGAGATGCTAAATCATCAAGTCAGGAAGAAGCAACAGCTACTGTCAAAAGTTTATTATCACAAAGCAAAGTAAAAAAAAAAAAATGTAACAGGTTAATGTCTGCATGTGTTTAGTGTCATAGCAAACATGAAAAACCCTTAGATTTTGGTTTACATCAATTGTATAAATATATACACACATATATGTATTGTTTTTAAAAAAACTACTGCCATGTAAAACATTTTTGAATTTCCCTGTGGAAAACACTCCAATAAGTGCAAAATAAGTATGTATGGTATAGGAAAAGATAAATTCAGCTGGTCTCTGAGAGAAAGAGTACTGAACTACAAATCTTTCTGAAGTGAGAAAGGCAAAGAAATCCTACTCACTATGCTTTGACTGTGTATTCCAGTCTTCCTCACTTAGGTATTAGAATTAGGTAAGAAAGAGAAGGTACATTTGGCTGCCAGATAAGATTTAAGAGAGGTGGAGTCTGAGCTGAGAGAGAAAAATGAGATCTAGAAAATTATATTTTGAGAATCAGTTCAAATTAGTTTTGATTTTTGAGTCTTTGTGGAGGGAACAGAAACCATCTTTTCAGGTTATCTCCAGAAGAATGGAAGAAGGTGAGAAATAAGCTTTATTTCTGTACTTAAAACAACAGCAACAAAAATATAGAGAAGCAGAAAAATTTTAAATTACTTCTGCCCAGGAAATTCACAACTGAACAGAAGCTATGCTGAGCACAGAGGGTTTAGTAAGTAAAGCATAAGGCCATCCAAATTTCAGAACTTACTTAAAAATATCTGGTCTATTTGCACAAATCTTGCTTTTAAATCTGTCAAGGTCCAACCACTGAAAGCTTGAAAGTCTAAAACACCAGAAAAAAATTATATTTATTTTTCAAATTAAAAATAAATTTTAATAGTATTCCTATAGACTAAATATCAATTTCCACCCTATTTTATAGCATTTTGTCTAGGAACATCTCTCAAAATTTCTTTTAGCTTTGCTTTACATCTTTTTTTATAAATGCAATTATGTTATGTATTTTTTCCCATGTGTTCTTGAAATCAGCTTCTGCTCCCATAATTTCTGTAACTCTTGGTATGAAATTCAGAGGGCTAAATCAAGTGAAGCAAACAGCAGCAGCAAAAGCAAACTCATCTTCATGTCAGTATGTAATGCATAGTGGAATAAACTCAAATCGAGAGACTATATGAAAGGAATTTGAAATTTAATAGTATAACCACTGATGAACTGAATAAAATACATGAAATTAAATTGTTGCTAAAGAAAAAAAAAAAAAAAAAAAAAAAAAAGATTAGTGTCAAAACCCAGTAATCTCACCCGAGAGCAAGCAGGGAGCGTGTCAATAACAGTGCTTGCATTTATGTATCTGCACTATTTCTGTATATCACTCAAGCTGACTAGGCCATGCTGTGGGCTCCAGAAACTAAACCACATTAATTCTTTCTCTGAAAGCAGTTATGTATATTATTGTAATACAAAGATATTTGGACAGGTTTGCAAAATCTATTGTGTTTTTTATTTTGAGCCGGAATGACATTTACTATTAACATCAAAATGTATCAGCCACATAATTTTGATTTATTTTTTAGAAGTTTCAGCTTCAGGGTCATCAGAACAGGAACTAATTAGCAATTACAAATTTTTCAGACTCTATCACAAGCTTCTTACAGCCATAATAACCTCAGTTCTCATGCAGTCCCTTATTCTTTCAGAGCTGTAATCATGAACCAGGCACATCAGGACAAATAAAGATGCCCATCACAAAAGAACATTTGATTCTGATCTAAAGCAGCATTTCTGCAAGGAAAATGAAGGAGTTACAGTGGTGACATGATGGGCCTGGCCTGTGCCATCAGCAAACAGAGCTCAAGGAGTGTAACACAAGCTGAGCCCAGGGGCTCTCTTCACATGAAATAACAAAACACCATAGAATCACTGAATTTTTTGGGTTGGAAAAGACTTTTAATCATAGAATCATAGAGTGGTTTGGAGTTTAAGGGACCAGGTTGCTCAAAGCCCAGTCCAGCCTTCCCTTGCTGGAGCCCCAGAGATGGGGCACCCACAGCTCCTCCAGGCAAAGTGTGCCACTGCCTCAGCACCTTCACAGCAAAGAATTTCTTCCTAATTTTTAATCTAGACCTGCCCTTTTTCAGTTTAAAGCTATTCCCACTTGTCATTCATATTGATACCTGGACTTTCCACACACAGGGCTGCAATTGTGGGGACAGGTAGGGCTGTACCTGTGCAACCCTAAGCATGTGTGTGATCCCACAGGACTCATCACTGTTATTCTTGTCCTCAGAGCAAGTTTGGGAATTGGTTAGATCTTTCCAAGTCTCTCGAGTTAATGGTAGGCAGTATGAGCCATCTTGCCTGCAGTGTCTGTGCCTGGGTATAAGCTAGTCATCCTAAATCCCTTTTACATCAAGTGAGGACAAACAGCCCTGTTAGGGGGTTATTCAGATGGTCTGTTGGAGAAGTCTGCACTTGGTCAGAGGAACTGGTTGCAGATGTGCAGAATTTAGGACTGGAAGACATCTCTGTTTGAGCTCAGCCTATATTATCTCTGGAGAAAACAGCTTTGGCCTGAAGTCATTTATTACCTTTTCAACCTGAATTCTTTTAGGTCAGAAATGGGAATCAAATCCCCTTTTACACCAGAAGTCTAGAAAATCCTCAGATGCCCAGCAGCAATCCCCCTTGTTCTTTTTCTCATGAGAGACACAAAATCCCATTGTACCATTCAACATTTTCCCTTTCCAAGCTGAGATGGATCCTTATGCTATTTTTGCCCATCCCCATGCACTTGCTTGCACATCCTCAGAGCTCTCTATCATCCATGTCCTGTCCTCCAGACAGTTTCTTCTTTTGGAAAACTCTGCCTTTGGCACGCTGCACACAGGGAACAAAAAGCTGAGCCAGGACTGAGTGCAGCAAGATGTCTTGGCTCACAGACTGGCACCAGGCAGTCCCAGGGCATGGAATCTGCCTGTCAGAAAGTGCAGAGGTGTTTCTGAGGCAGAGCAAGGTGCTGCTGCCACTACTGATGTGCACTTGCAGGATGTGTCTGCTGCAATGAAAACAAGGATTTAAAATGTCAGGTTTGAACCTCTGGGGGGTGGAGGCAGACTATCAGCTTCCCTTTCCCAAAAAAAAAATTAATATAACTCCTTGGTTTCTCCTTTTACTGGGGAGATGCTGGTGGCATGATCCCTCCAATGGTCTCGCTGCTGGTTTACACGAGGGAGTAATTTTCACTGGAAGCTAATCTTTACTGTGTCAGAGTCTCAGTGTCAATTTTATCTGTGTTTCTTGCTGTCACTGCTATTTTCCTCAGCAGCAGTGCCACCAGCCCTGCTATTAGCCACAGCTGGGCTTTACCTCAGAAGAGTCCAGTGTCTTTTTGCTCAAAAAGTTACAGAAAGGGGCAGCATTAATAACAGTAAAATGATGCTAAAGGCATTGCTGAAGGGTAAAAGAGGTTAACTGGGCAAAGCTATGTTGTTCTGACCCAGGCAGTATCCCAATAGCAGGCTTAGAGTTCACTGATTTATATTCACATCCTAACCTGAGGTTTGCAACTGGAGCCCATTTCCAAAGACCTGTCTAAATAGGGGCAATCAGGAAAATGAACCTGACTTAACCAAAAGTGTGACTTGAAAGTGGATTAGCTGATGTGCATTTGTGAGCACTCCTAGGAAGAATAAAAGTCGACTTGTTTCTCTTTATTTTATTTCACTTTCAGCAGAAAGCTAATTAAAACTAATACATTTTTATTCTTAGAAAGGATGTTAGCTATTGAATTTAATGTAATTTAATGAAATCACTTTAAAAGCTGAGTCATGTTAATGTTGAGGTTATTCAGTGTAAATGAGATCTATTTTAAAAAATCCTGCCAAGAAATTTAAATCCCCAGTATCTTCTTTGGGTCCTTGCTTCTGCAGCAACCACCAGTACTTTCCTCATATAAAGTTCTCTTGAAGGCAAGTGGCAGTGGGAAATCTTTCCTGCTAAATGCTAGCTGCAGCAAATGAAGGCTGGAGAAATTAGACAATCTGATGGAATAATGAGTAGCAGTTTCAACAGCTGAATCCTGTCCCACAATGGTGCTGTCTGAGCCCCAGGACATCAGGACATGCTCCATGCAGCTTGCAGCCAGCCTTGCTCGCTGTGGCCAAGCCTGCAGACACAAAGCACCAACAACAGAAAGACCACAGGGCTCTGTGCTTACACAATTGTTTGTCTGTGGCATCTGCATAAATTGCTTGTAATGATAACCCCACAGGAAATAAAGTACAAGCAAATGCATCAATCCCTTTAAGAAATAGGAATGTCCTTGTCTTTAAAGCAATGAGAACTCTCTTTTTTCATTTATTCTACTTCTGGTTTGCTAAATTTCTTCTCCCTTTTGTTTCTGATGCAGTGGTGTACGTGCTCCCTTCTTACTGAGCCATTATAACAGGACAGCTCAGAATGGCAAGTGCTGCTTAATAAGCTCCAGTTGCAGTAGCTACAGTGCAGTAATTTTCCATAATAAGTAATTTGAATATACAAAAATAGCAACATGCTTTAAAATGTTCGATATTCTGCAATACAAATACATTTTTAACAATTTTTTAAAGAAAATATCAAAGCAATTACCCAGTAAAAGAGGGAAAATGCTTACCCACCTCAGTATAAGTCAGAGTAGTAACAATTTCATACGACATATTCATCTTTAATCTCTTTCACAAGCTGGCAGAAGGCACACTATTTCCCCCTCTCCCCGCTTTTTGCTTCCTATTTAAAAATCGTTTGGATTCATCATAATCAACACAATATATGTACAATCATGAAAAATAGCCTGCAGCTCTGCTGGATGAAGCATATCAGCTTGTTCTCCAGTTTTAGAAAATTCTATTTTATGGCTATGGCAATTGCAATGAAGAGGCAGAGTTGCAGAGAGAAGCTGTTTGAAAAACATACATAAGTATTTTGACAAAAAGACTAAATTATGACAAAACAAGGTCCTTATAAAATCATTAAAAAAATAAAAAGTAATAAAAAGGGAAATCACCGGGAAGCACACAGGTGATATTGTTATCTATATTGTTTGAGAAAGCAAACTGACAAGTGAAAAAAGAAAAATAATCTCTGACATGCATGGAAATCTCAAGTTTTTTCATGATGCAGAAGCTCACCGTTGTCCCTGCAAAACCAAAATGCAAGTACATGTAGCAATCAAGTCCTTGCTTTTCCTCCCCTATTTCAGTCCTATGACTTGTAGATTTCCTGATCTATTTTCATTCTGTGAAATTTTAGGTTAATGACACAAAAACTATTTGGCTTGATGAAAAAGAGTTTTGAAGTTCTCCACTTCTTTTTTCAATGCCTCATTATCCCTATTTATAGCATCTAAAGTCTGCAACTTGACAAGACTCCATAATGCTTTACATTTTACAAGTCTGGAGACAAAGCATCCTACTTGTCCTCTACATGTTTAGTGCTGTCAAATCATTAAAGCTATCCCAAGGGTATCCCTCCTGGCCAAATTTGAGACCTTATTAAGATTTACAGGAGGAGTTTGAGATTGGTGAACAGCAGTAGCATATTTCTCAACTGAATTTGCTCCAGACATCCAGCTCCAGGTCTTAGAAGTTTGTCTTATTTTGCTGAAATTGCTGTTTCTTAGGGCTCATAAATAATGATGAGCAACAGTGACAAAAAATGAGCTGAGAATAACAAGAAAAACTAGAGAATAATCTAGAAAGGTACCAAGCTGAAAAGAGCACTGGCCTGAATCAAACCCCACTGAAGGAGAAAGGATGTGTAAGTGGAGCTCAAGAAGATCCTCACCCAACTGTAGGAGCAAACATGAGACAGACCCTGGACCTTCCACTGACTGAGTGGAACTCACAGACACTGAAAATCATGTCAGTCTTCACACTAAATCCTTAGCCCCTCCTGCAGGTGGATCTCAAAAATATCCCCCAACACTCTGAAAATGAAGGTTTCTATAATCTCCTCTGTTCCAGAGAATTACTCACCCAGAACTGAAGATACAGTAGGGAAACTCATCCAAGTAATACTACAGAAAAAGATGCAATGGAAAAAAGAAAACAACATATACTTCCCTCTGCAACAATCTGTAGTTCTTCTTCCCTTGTATCCTTAAAGAAACAAAAACTTAAGGTTAAAAGTGATTTATAGTTTTCATATAAAGGATAGTGGGTAGTAATTAGATTTGGGAGTGATGGGAAACCTGGGCAGCTCTCCCTCTTGAAAGAAAGAGTAACAGTGCCAGGTAAGGCCACACACTTGAGGGTTGATGCCTGTGGTAAAAGGGTTTATAACTGTTGTATGTCAGCCTATGAGACCATGGAAAGAAGAAAGTGGAAGTAAATCCTAGCAAATGTACATGTGTGTGTGTGTGTGAGACCATTTCAAACTCAATTCTGTCCTTCATTGTGCTCACACCTTCTCCCACCTTCATACCTACATGCATTGTTGCAGAAAATGAGACACTGACCGCTGTCTGCTTACACTTTTTCAGAGATATTTGTCAAACATTTAGTAATTGGATCATATTTATCCAGCCTGCATATAAAACTGGCATGTAGAAGAAAAAAAAAAAAAAAAGCCTAAATGATAACATTGAGACAGGAGAATTCTGCTGATTCTGTTCCCAGTAGAGAATGGGCTGAAGCTGTGAGAAAAACCTGGACATAAATTTATGGCAGGAAGACATATCAGCAGAAGAAACAAATGAAAATCTCATGGTGAAATCAAAGAAACACAAACTGACCATTCAAGTCAATGCTTGATGATTCCAGGGTACACTGAAGTTCATTTCATCCTGCTTCAATATTCTTGTCTTATGGCAAACCTGATTGCAGCATCTCTTCTTAATATATAATTATTTAAAGGCAAAAATTCCTCTCTTTCCTTCCCAGGTACCAAAAACCTCCTCTTTCCTTCCCAGATACCACAAACCTCTTCAATTCCCTTGTATTTCCATTGAAACAAATGCCCTGAACCTCAGCAGGTGGCAGAGGAAGCCATTGGGGCAGCAGATGATTAAAGTCCATTGGAAACCTGTTCCTCTACCTGCCCCTCTAAGGGCTCAACCCTGGACTCTGCCACTTAGCCAGATATTTATTTTTTATGATGTTACATTCATGCTTAGAGGGCCTTACTATCAGTCCCTTTTTACCTTCCCCCTCCCCAGAACCATGAGGAAATCTGCTGCCCCTTCACCCTCACTCCTTTTCTTGCAAGTGTCAGCTTTGTCAATCACAGAGAGATGATCCAGCTCATGAAAATGTGTCACAGCAGCCAGAGTTTCTGCTCTGACCTTCAGCTCTGCCCTCTGCTGTGACTAACAAGTTTCATTTGCCACTCAGAGAAATCTGGTTGTTTCCAGCAAAATATAACTTCTTTCTTCCTAGGAGAAAGAAAAGACCACTGGCTGAGGAAATGTAATAATTTCCTGATTTTACTTCACTTTTTGTTCAGGTCTGGGAACAACTTCCTTATATACCAGGAAAAAAATCTATATGAATCATTAAAATTTGAGCAAGAAATCTATCCTTTAATTAGTTTTCATCTCCTGTTTGCTAGGAGTGGGAGTTTTCATACAGAGAATGTACAGTGCAGAACAGGTTACTATCAGGAACAAAGAAATAGATTTTCAAACAAAAATGGTACTATATTTTCTTTTACATACATGTTCAGGATCTTATTTTCCATCCACAAACTCCTAAATGATATTTGTATTCTTTAAATATTCTGCGAGTGAAGGTTGTTATTACTTGCGAGTCCACAATTCCAAAATTCCTGCTGAAATCTGTGAGCTGGAGGATAATGGATGTGGTTATACAGCACTGCAGGATGAAAGCTTCAGTGCCCAGAGGAGGGGGCACCTGAAGGGCTAAACCCACCCTTAAATGGACATGGGGCCCAGAACAGGGTTTCAGTTTACTAGAGACATTTGAAAACATGCCTGAAAATTTAAACACTTTGAGATAAATCTACATCCAGGACTTTAACCTGAATGTTTCCCTTGAGGCAGTTGGTCAAACTCTGCACACATCCTGTGGCAAACACCCAGGAGCTTTTATGGCAACATAAATTGTCACAGAAACAAAGAACATTATCTTAATATGAACTGGATAATGTAAATAGAAAAGCAAATACTGCTCTCTTTTTTGATTCATGTCTCTTTTTTACTGAGCCTTCAGCCTCCAAAACTGTCTGTGCAATGTGCTTTTATCTACGTCAGTTTTAATAGCTTTAAGGCAAAATTCTTTATTCTCCATACAGGAAATACATTTACTAGTGTCTCTTGTATACACCTCCACTATGAAGACTTGCTGAATTACATAGTAAAACTTGAGTAGTTCACATATAACCACTGCATGTTGTGATTGCATAATCCATGATAACGCCATAAAACTGTTTTCTGAATAACAGCCTACAGCCTCCTTTTGAATTTCCTTGGATAAAACATGTTTTAAAGAAGTGTATAAATATCCACTGAGCACCCACAGACTTCTGTTTCATTGCTTCTGAATCCCAGCACCTAATCTTGCTTTTATGCCATGTACTATATTACAAGGAAATGAAATGCAATTCAGTGAATTATCCACTTCAAGTTGTGGCCATTTCAGTAGACAAAAAAAAAAAACAACAAAAAAAAAGAGTATTTTATCTTCTATTTGTTTTAAATCCCACAAGGATGCTGGTTTTATATTTATTCTTAGCTTGGGCTTTACTGTGAATCTTCAAGAAAGCTCCTCAAGTAGAGATATAATAAGCAGAGATGTCTTGAACAGAGTAATCTCTGACTCTTAACACAAACACTATTTATTGCACATCTAGTAGCAGCAGCACTGCATCTAATTCCTGACAGCCAAGACTTTGATAACTAATAGTGGTGAATCCAACATTTCCCTCTTGCTTTTAACAATTATCTAATCAGGACACTCCAGAAAATGCATTACCATTAAACCAGGAAACAACAGCCTGCAATGTGTGAACAGCTGGAACCCAACTGAGCCATGGTACAGCACATCCCATCAGAGTTTAGGCCACTTATCTGAATATTAACACAGAGGATTTCCTTTTAATCTGTTTGTTTTAAGTCTCCAGAACTGTTAGCACTTATTTGATCTACCAGTTAATACCTGTCAGTGTGAGAGACACTGGGAGCACATTGTTCCATAAGGATGCACCACAGCCCCTGGTCTTTGGCCCCTCATTCAAATGTAGATAGATCAGTATTTTTATTGCTGGAAGTCGTTGATGCCAGGCACCTAATCCTCTCCTTAAGTAATTCCACTAGCTCTGGTCTGATATTCAGGAGTGTAGAAATTTACTTTTGAATTAATCCACCGTTCCTTGAAACAAGCCTCTGTTAGCTGACATGACCAAACAAAAGATCTAGGATGTAATTTTTTGCCCTAAAGTTTGGAAACTCATTAGTTTTCCAGAAAAAGGGATATAGACCATGTTCACAACAGACTCCACTCCAAGATAAACAATCCCTGAGCAATGATATCTTTTTGAAATACTTTACTGAGAAATATAATATTAGCAAAAATGATTCATATTCAGCTTCTCTGAGAATCTGGCCCTCAATCAGTTAAATTATTAAATCCTAATGCATAACCACATGCATGTTTTAAAAAAAAAAGCCCAGACCACACTGATTTTAAAAATATTGCTATCTACTTTCCCTCATCCATTTGACCTTGAAATTAAAGGCTTTTCTTTTTTCTTGGCTTTACTCACCTGATGTATTTCAGAGCAGCAATATTACTGAAGTCAATAGAAGCATTGGTATGGGTAAGTGCCACTCAAGATGAGGAAGATTTGCACTATCAAGCCCTAAAATTGTTTGCTTACCAACAGCCTATGGAGAGAAAGATAATGGTTTACATGGAAAGGTGAACTAGGCTTGATACAAGAGCTATAAATGCATCCTCTGATGAAAATGTTATTCTAATCTACTTGTTGAATAGAAATAGCTGGCAGCATGAAGGTTTTGGTGGCTAAATTCCTGCTTCCTACATTTCACTGAGAAAAAGGAAAATGCTTCTTTAGGAAAGCATATGTTTTCAGAAAACAGTAGCTCAAAATTAAATATTCTTGCAAAGTTCACATCCATAGTGTATCAATAATCTGTACTAGAAGTATTTAACCCCTAGGAGAGAAAAGTAGTTTCTACTCATAAACATTAGCTGACTCTATGCTAACCCAGACATTTCTGACCAGGGATAAACAAAGAGATTGTATTTTATACATTAACCAAGAAATACTTACACATATATATATATATATATAATTCTTCTCTAGGAACACTACAAGTGGACTAGAAAATTAAGCTTTTCATGTTTGCTTCCCGGTGGAAGCTATGTAAAACAGAACAATCAATGATTGTCACTTCATTTCAGAACATAAAATTAATCTTAGAAAACAGAAAAGTCATGAACAATATTGCAGCAGTATTTCATGGTTCACTGGTTATTATCACTTGCCAACATTAAGGTCACAAAAGAACATTTCTCATTTGTTGCCTAGAGTATCTGTGACTATATTCCTATTGTCAAATCTAACCTTTTGGAGAACCACAGAGGGGCAAAAAGGAGAGGAAAAAACTATTTAAAAGTGTACTTTCTTTTTCTACAATATGTGGAAAAATAATAATAGAATTAAAAGCTCCAAGCCGCTGGAGATGGAGCAGGTCACAAACTTTAAATATTTAGTCGCTGTTGTGACTAAAGCATTAATAAATAAATTAGCAGCAACACCAGATGGGTTCCCTAGAGTCCAAAACCAGAATTTCCCAAACCATCAGTGGCAGCCAAGCCTCCACATTATTTGAAGTTTTGCTAAAATGGGTAACATAGAGAATAAATTACTTTGGGGGTAACAGAATCAATTATTTTTTGGTCAGTGATTTGAAAGTAAACATGGATATTGCTGCACACAGAAAAAAAAAATCATCATCATGGTTCATCCAATGCACAAATTCAAGACATTAATTTAAAGAAAGCGTTGTCTATCCACCAGTTATACAGAATTCCATCCTTCTGTGCCATTTGGGTGTGGGACTTGCTTTTCTCAATCTTCTGTCTTATAGAAAAGTACCCACTTCATCCCCTCATGACATTATCACTAATTGGTCATTTGAGGGTTTGGGAAGGAGATTAATACAGCAAAGAGCCTGTAATAACTATGGCTCCATTCCTACCTGTGTTCCTACCTGCTCCTGTTCCATTCCTGTATTTATTTTCTGGAAAGACATTTTCAGACTCTGTGAAAGGTTCTCAAATGGAGACATCATTAATGGCAACAGGATACACTCAGTCTTGCAAAGCTTAGGAATTACACAGGTGACACAATACACAAAGAGACTAAGCCAATGTGAGTAAAATTTAATTTTCTCCAGATCATTCACTTGACAAGAAATAGCCTGAGTCAATATTATTAAACTCTCCTGTTCTTCAGAACAAAATGTTTGTACCCAGGCAACTGCTTGAGAATGGCCCTCAGATCATGCTAATTCTCAAAATAAGACCACAAATTATTTGGTAGAGTGCCAGGTGACACAAGCTTCCAGCATGCCACAAACCTTCCTGACTATTTAACAGGCATAAATAAACTGCAGTGTCTGAGAAGGCACCATCATGATTTTTTTACTAACACAGTTGTAGCCAGAGTCTTCCAAACATTCAGTAAGGTCCCTTAAAACATCTTTCAAGAGTTTGGCTAAAGAAAAGCAAATACAAAACAGACAAGCTCAGCCCATCTCCCAAAAGAAACTACATCAAACTGGTCTTTAATGGGTGAATCATTCATGGTCATTATATTTAACAGGAATATATAACTCTTGAAAGATTAAAAGATCAGATTTGTACACATTACACATTTGATAGACTCAAGTAGCTACTTCCCCACTGATGTGTGGATGATTTATGAACATCATTTCCATTAAGAACAATGTAAAAATGCTCAAGTCAACCCCTGCATGATATCAAGTGCAAATATATCAAATATATCATATCAATGCATAATATCAAGGGCAAATTCCTACATCATTTGCCTTTGTTACTGATTCAAACACAAGCTGTGAATAGACCAGTACATAGATTACACTACAACTCAAGGAAAGGGAAAAATTCCCTGCATACTATGAACAGACTGTTTATTTTGATTTTATTTATTTTGTTAATAAGATTCAGCGTTCTCCAAAGTGACATCCAGACAGACTCAGTGCTGGCAGGCTAAGGGAAACAAACAATTAGGCTTGTTCCTATAAGCTATTTTTTATTGTGAGGTCGTGAACTCTCTCCCCCTGACTAGCCTCACTCTAAAATAAAGTACCCAGCTTGGATATAAAAGTGTTTGTGTTTTGACAGCTCTCCTGCTCTGCTTTTTCAGCCAGAGCATAATGGGCAAGCAGCAATGAGCTGGCAAAGCATTTCCAATTAAGCTTATGGGGAGCCCCTTTGCCAGTCTCCAGCAAGTGATCCTACCTGCAACCCCCAAGTGTTCACCTTGGCCAGAAACTGGTTTTGAGAGCTAATTAATTTTTGCATTAAGCCAAATTTTAAAACATCTTTTTTCAATATAATACTGCTGATGTAGAGCAAGTATTCAGGAAGGCCACATTATCAGCAATGATAATTTTCTGCATTTTTTACATTAAGGTTTTTATGTTGAGGGATCTCCATGCACTTCATAATTATTAATCCATGGTGGCAAATGTCACTGGGATGAAGCACAATGTCTGGATGAGCACCAAAGATGCATATCTTTCTGTCTTCCATACACTCCATGTGATGTATTTTAAGCAACTTTCAGTTTGGGGAAATGCAAATAAATGAATAAATACATTTATAGTGCATTATAAATAAAAATTTCTTAAGTCCAAGTGAATGAAGCATTACTTGTAGGATGACATCCTCCTGGAGATACCTGGAAGTTTCTGCAGCTGAGCTGAAGAGGAATAAACATTTTCCCATTTCATCAGAGCAAGCAGACATATATTTATACCTGGTACTAGGATCTGTCTGGGAAAGCTTTTTTCTTGCATGTGCCATTAAAAAAATAGAACAATGAGTGATCTTTTTTAATAACTAAAAAAAAAAAAGGCTGGAGTATTTTCTTCCACTCTGATATTTCAGAAGTAGCTGTGCATAAGATTTTCTTTGCTATGAACCCTGAAGTGAGGACATGTTCACTGATAGGTGTGTTCAGGTTCATGAGGTTCTCCACAAACTCAAACTGAGATCTGAGTCACTTCCAGGTGCCAGAGAAGGATAAAGACAGCAGCTTGAACAAACCATGTGAAATATAACAGGTTTTGTTTGATTTCTGCACAGAAGGATTTTTATCTGCATCAGGTGGGTTTTGCTTTGATATTTTCACAGAATCACATAATGGGTAAGGTTGGAAGGGACCACATCTGGTCCATGATTCCTGCTCAAGCAGGGTCATCCTGGAGCTCATGGCACAGGATTGTGTCCAGATGGTTCTTGATTACATCCAGGGAGGGAGATTTCATTACTTTTCTGGGCAATCTCTTCCAGTGCATGTTCACCTGCACTGTGAAGAAGTTCTTACGTTCAAGTGAACTTCCTGCCTGATACCTGTGTCCTATTGCTGGGCACCACCCAGCACAGCCTGCTCCATCCTCTTGGCACCCTCCACTCAGATACTGATAGTTTTTTATAAGCTGCCCTCTCAGTCCCCTCTTCTTGAGCCTGAACAGTCCCAGCTCCTTCAGCTTTTCCTTGTAAGAGTTGCTCCAGTCCCTTCATTACCTTTGTCACCCTCCACTGGACCCACCCCAGGAGCTCCATGTCTGTTTTGTGTGTAGGAGCCCAGAACTGAGCACAGCACTCCTGGGGTGCCCCAGGAGAGGGGCAGGATCAGCTCCCTGACCTGCTGGCAGAGCTCTTCCCACTGCACACCAGGAAACTTTTGGCCACCAGGGCACCAGGGCTCATGGACAGCTTGATGTTCACCAGGACAACTGGTCCTTCCCCACAGAGCTGCTTCCCAGCAGGATGAGCCCCATCCTGTGCATTTTGGGCTCCCCTTAACTGAAAATCAAGTGAAAGTCTTATCCTTCTCAAACTAAAAGGCAAGCAAAGACCTTAAGTGCAAAACCACAGAAGTTCACAACTGATTGAAATTATTTAAAACCATCCACAGTGAGGTGATTGTTTGACAGGGATCAATTACTGAGAGCACAGTAAGTAACAAAGAATTCAGTGTCAAATACTGAAGGGCAGTGGGAGTTTGGTGTTGCTTTGGCTAATATTATACCAGCAATTGTCAGGAAGTATTTTTCCCCACCAATTGAATTTAGGCAGAAAGTGGGTTTGTTTCTCTTGTTCCTCCAAATATACAATCATTCATGTTCTTACAAAGAATTCTGTCAATAATGCACATTTCCTGACATAGAAAATATGAATTAAAAGTTTTTGATAAAAAATCCAAAGAAAACTGTAAAAATTGATTAAATCACAAAAAAGTGTCTGAAATATTGTAACTTAGCCAGGTAAGTAAGGCTTGGAAGGGTCATAATTATTTTTATTATCATATCTTCCTCTTTTTGTAGACCATTCCCTAGAGAATGCTGAAACTCACATGGACACCATTCCTACTCAATACATCCTATTGAATAATTTATAAAATGCCTCCCCCATGGTCCACACAGGATTAATAAATAAGTCTCAAGCAGGTAAAAAATCAGAGAAAGACTGTTCAACTGACCAGGAAACAGGCTTAAATAAAGAAGGGGATTTTGCCCTAGAGAGAAGATATTCTTCTTTTCTCTCTTCACAAGTTAAGGGAATTATAATTCAACAAGTTCACAATAAATTATTAATTCTGACTTGTAGCAGAAATTGATAAAACTGATTTTAAAAATACAGTAAGAAATTCACTAATGGCTTGAAGCACATTCTCCCCCTGTGAGTTTATACCCCCTTAATCCAAACATTCCAGTGTTCTCCCACCAAAGGCACCTGTATTCACACACCCCTCGACACTGCCTTTGCTGGGGTGACTGCTGTGGCAGGTTCAGGGTCCCAGGGGAAGCCAGGGGATCTGCTAAAGTGTTAGCAAAACCCTTGGAAAGGGTTTTCTTTTCCACTGATTTTCAGGGATGCAGTCAGGTGTAGGCAGATCCTGCACAGGCAGCTTGGGCACAGTCCATGCCCAGGTCGTTCCTGGGAGGATGCACAGTTTAGAGCAGCCTAAGCTCCCCCATGGTCCTGCCCAGACAAAGCAGTCTCTCTTAAGGCTCTCAGCTGTGGAGCCATACTTTTGAGTTGGTAGAATATTTTTAAAAGTAATGCAGTGTTATCATAATGCAGTTGAAACAGCATTGCTGGCAAGACAGAGAGACAGACAGACAGACAGACATTTCTTCAGCCAGTCAGAATTAATGGCCATCCACACTGCCTCTGCTATGGTTTAGTGTGGAGTTTGGGCTCCACACCCTGAGCCAGGAAGTCAAGGAAGGCTTTACTGTCTTATAATTGTTTTATCCTACATTCTTCTTGCCACTCATATTCCTGACTGCAACACTGGCACCCTCTGAGCAGCAAAAGGAGACAGTTAGTGAATGAGGTCTTATTTAGAATTTGGTGAATATTTCATTTCCTTCTATCTGTTGTCTACTGGGAGAACAGGAATCTATCAGCATCCTCCTGTTGAACAATCTCATAGCCTTCAAGACATTCATTACAAGAAGGGCTCTTTGGCATAATACTGGGAATTCCCTTTCATTTGTCCCCCCTGCACCAAAATTTGGCTTGCTATAGCCCAAATTATATATGCATATAATTTTTCCTATATATGTACTCATGGCAAATAAGTAGTTATATAACCATTAAATCACTATTCCCATCAGAAATGTTTGGCAGATAGAAATGTGACACAGGTTGGGTTTATTTCTGCAGTGAAATTAACTTTTTTTTTTCTTATATTCTTGAGTACTGTCTCTCACTCTTATGCCCAGATTCAAACAGTTCCAGATTTAGTGTCAGTAAGGAATTTCCCTTAGGTGAGGTAGGTGAGGACACAGTAGAACTGTAGTACACTTGCACCTCAAGCCCATCTGTTATATTTTATCCAGTGGGTTCTCTGCCATTGCTCTGGCCTCCAGCACTGCTATTTCAATTCCACTTGATCTTCACCTATGGTGCATCTATATTTATATCTACAGAGAATTAAGTGCCTTAGCTTATAACTGAGGTTACTGAGTTCAGTATGGGGACATATTTCTTGTCCTGTCCCTTATGGCTTTAAATTCCCTGTAAGATACAGTGAAATACTTCCATAACCTGAAATACTGTGTACTTTCTAAAGCAAGACCTTTCTACAGCTCATGTTTTGACAATGAAATTGTGAATTCATACCACAGAAATATTTTTCCCAAACATAAAATTCAGAAGACAACACAGAGTATGTGAATTTCTCTCTCTCACCATCATTTACTTGATTTTTTTCTTTTCTGCTTAACATACTAAACTGAGGGCAAAATCTGGTTATTAGGCATGTGTTTGCAATACTGGAAACAACATAATGAAAGGACAATCTTTCATTAATGTCTTTTTGTGCATTCCTATTGCTCTGCTAATAATGTGAGAAACTTAACAAAGGTCAAAACTCATCCTGACCCTAGAGCTTTTGTGTTGGGTTCAGACTCTTTTTACTCTACAAAGAGAAGGGGAGAGGCTGTTTGAAACATAATTTTCCTTTTCCTCCAGTTATTCCAAAGTTTTGGAAAGTATTTCTCTACAGTCCTTAATTGGCACATTAATTGTGATATCCACCTGATCTCTTCCTTCCTGCTTCCCAAGAGAAGTGTCAACATTTAAAACTCAAGATCTGTCTGCTGATACCTTTTAAGGGATAAATAATTTGATTCATAAGACTTTGACATACCTCTTCAATCACAATGCGATTACAGTGGAGTTTTTCTCTGTAGAGGGAGTACAAATCCCTAATTGGGATTTTTGGAACAACTCACCAGTCTATTTCCCTGTGTCCAAAGTTTAAGTTTTGTAGTGCAGGACTGTGGAGAAACCTGAGCTCCCTTCGATCTTAGGTTCAATGTGGAAAAGAAAAGAAACATCTTGTGAGCCTTTAGACAACAGCTGCAAAAGGAAATTATCTACCTCAGTTGTGCATGATGATGTTTTATGACCAACACAGAAAATGGTTCTGGAGTTTTTTCCTGAAAAACAAAAAAAAACAAAAAAAACAAAAAAACCCAAAAAAAACCCAAAAAAAAAAAAAAAAAAAAAAAAAAAAAAAAAAAAAAAAACACAAAAACAAAAACAAACAAACAAACAAACAAAAAAAAAAAAAAAAAAAAAAAAAAACCAGCCCCCAAACTTTCCTAATTTTGACTTTATTCTGGTATAATAGGCAGGAATGAAACAACTCTCTTGTCCAACGGAGTTTATTATTCCATGTTTGGCTAAAGTGACAGTTTAGGTTTCTATGGACACATCTAGGAGCATGAGAGGAAGATAATTTCTGGTAGCTTCTAGACACAAGCAGGATTCATCTGAAGATATCAGGAGCTCTTCAGCTGGCAATACTCACTGGAGATGTGTTTTCTAGAGAAGATATGACTTGTTATTTTATTTTAAGTTACTCATAAACAACTTTTTAGATTTCTTAGTTTCAGTCATTCACGTAATTTGTTTTTCCTTTTCAAAAAGTTCTGCCAAGAAAATATAGTTCTATGTATGTAATTCTTCTTCCTCTTTTGCTTCTGCTCATTCTATTTATCAATTTCTAAACATCCCAGAGCAATAGACTTCTCTCACCCCAGGAGACCATCTATATAAAGATTACAGCCTTTAAAGTTGCACAATTCAATGCATAAAACATATTTCCATCCACTATTTATTTTTTCAAAAACACAAGGTTATAAATTGCTAAAGAAGGAAAAACTGTGTATAGAATTCAGGTGAATAAATAAATTATATTTATATTGTTCTAGAAATAAATGTCCTTCATAGTACAGCGTCAAAAATGTAAGGAAATAGCAACAGTGAATGGCAGAGTGTTATCCCAGGAATGAACTCTGCTTGATCAATCTCATACCACCTTGCAACTTTTCTGATTTCTCAATGCATTCTTATGACCTACAAAGATCTCAGAAATACAGATTCTTTTCAGATTTGCCATTACCCACAAAGAAAACTAATGGCAGAAAAGAACAAGGCATCTTATCAGAGCATGTCACTCTGAAAAATAAAAAGGAAAAATTTGCTGGAATTTATGGCCAAGAGAAAAAAAACCCTTTTTAAAAGAGGAAACTTTCTGCTCAGAATCATGTGCTTCAAATATCTTCGAAATAAAAATTAACACAGAAGATTGTTTATCATTATATCCCAGGGGAAACCAAGAAAAGCATTTTTTCAGGCAATTGAGGCAACATAAAATCAAAGATACATTTATAAAAGCAAGAAAAAATAAGTGTCTAAGAGTCTCAGCCTCAATTAACTCTGTGGTTTTTAATTAGGCTTTAATTCACTGCAACTCTCTTCCTAATGGACTGGCAATTAATTATTCTATTGGCTATTTAAGAATCATGGCATAATACTGCATTGGAAGAAACACATTCTAATTTACATTGTTCTGGCCATGCAATGATACTGGGTATGATTACTCCATTTTGCCCTTCTAATACACAACCTAAAGGGCAACATATACTTTTAGCAAGCACCAGTAGTAAAAATTATGTCAGAAAATTGCAAAATATTCAGAGGGCTTGAAAAATCTTGCTTGGAAGTGATCAGATAAAAAATTATTACAAAAAAAAAAAAAAAAAAAAAAAAAAAAAAAAAAAAAAAACAACCCCAAATGCATATTTTCTTAATATGCATACTCCAAGAAGTTAAAAGCAATAGGAATTAAGGTCTTGACTAATATGTCTTTTTCTTGCAAAATTTTTCAGGCTTTGATATTTTCCATTCACTTGTTGCCTCTCTATGTATACATATTTTTATATCCCTTTCTTCTACAGATGGATCTCCATCTGTTGCTGACAATCCACTGAATACCCATCTTTTCCCTAAATCAACATATTTAATATATAAGCAATCCTTTTCATCCCCAGGGCAAGCATGAAGGGGAACAAACCCCACCAGCCTGATAAGAATCACAGACATTTCCCTGCTGAAGAGGCATTCAGCATCTCCCAGGCCAAAGGTTAATTAACTCAGTACTAAAACCCACTACATCCACTCCCACAAAGAGTATAGTCTAATTTTAGCTTTTTCATTTAATTCACTTGTTATCATAAGGGAAACCTTCTGCAGTCAATGTGTATTATTTTTACATACACCCCCCCTAAAGGATCTAAGCCTTCAAAAGTTAGTTACACAGCCAAATATTTTGCACACAGAGTAATCAATACCTACAATATGAAGACATGGTCTTCCACAACTTTTTACAAGCATTTCCAAAATATAAAAAAGAAGAAAAAGTTCTGTGTGATCCCTGAAGAAGATGTACTCACATAAATTGTGGATTGTTCAGACACATACACCAGTAATATAATTTCATCCACTTCCATAGGAATATCATCACCTTAGATGTGTCCCTGAACTAGAAACAAGTTCTTGTGGGTTGTCTGCCTTTTTACACAGTCTCTGAACCTCAACAAGTAATTTTCCAAAATCACCTCTTGATCACTCCCACAGATCTATTATCTATTGAAAACAACTAATAATTTTTAGTACAAGTTTTTTTATTCAGTATTGGTTTATTCCAAGGTTTTGTTTTATGTTTAATTTTTCAATTGCCAAAAGAGTTTGTGTTTCTCTTGGAGATAACTGAATATTCAAGAATATCAATCTTCCTTTAAATAAAAAAAAAAATTATTCTGGACTCAGTGATGGAAAATTTAATAATGTAAACTGAAAACTGAATGAAAAAGTACCTGGATTTTGAACAAATTGGTTAGATTGGACAGAGATCTGAGCAACCAGGTGTAGTGCATGTCACTGCCCATGAGAGGGGGGTGGAACTCAATGACCACTGAAGTCCATTCCACCCCAAACTCCTCTACAGTTCTGTGACAGGATGAAACAAATTTTGCAAATTCACCAAATATTCCAGATCATTTTTTCAATTGGCAAAAAGTTGGTCCTTTTTAAAAGGGATGTCAGACCTTGCAACCATCCAGCTTTAGTTACCAGTTTTACAGTTCTTTATGCCATGGCATTTAAGTATAAATTGGTATATTTTTATAATTCTAGGCATTTGATAGAACGTGCACCCTATATGAGATGGGAATAGGAATCTTCTTGTGGAAGTTCCATACAAGAGCTCATCTGTAACTGACAGCTCTGACCTTACCCTGAGGGAGGTAAAGAGCAGTCAAAGGACACATTTGAGACCTGCTTGCCACACACAGTGATAGTGATGCTGCTGAAACACAAACAAACCTTCACAGACTATACCAGTGCTCTTCAGCTGCGGCACCTTTTGAATGTGTCAATGGTTTAAAAGCTATTGCCTGGCACAATCACCTGGTAAAGACCTTGCCCACGCATGAAAACAGAGTGAGTGCTCAGAAGATAGTCCGTGTAATCTTGCCCTGTTCATAAACATTAACTTTTTAGTGTGTATCTATTTCCAAGAGTCTTTGAAATTCTGAGTGTCCTTTTTTTAAAGTGGCTGAATAGGAATAGATATAAACATTGGCATGTATATGTGCTGTGCTCAAAGCTGAAGGACAAAAACGATGGGCTGTTGTCATTGCATTATCATGCAATTGCTGTGCATCTTTCTTTAGCCTTGTAATTCAGGGGGTCAGGTAAAATAGCCAGGAAGGTCCCTTTTAATTGGAAAATCCATTAAATAGACAGGGAGGAGTGGGGAATGTATACTATGAAAAATACAAGCATTAACCTAATTTCTGCTTCGAGATCATATGCTGGAAAATATTTACCAGAAATAAACAGAGCTCAAGGCAAGGGTCAAGCAGCAGAGAGCTGAACAGTTAGTGTACCATTAATATAAAGGATTATAGTCAGTATACAACTGAGAATAATGCTGTGGATGCTCTGGCAAAGACAAACTTACAAAAGGCTTCTAAATGAAACCAGTGAAGCAAGAGTTCTGATAGTTTAGGAGCACACTGGCACGGTGCTGCTGAAAAAGGAAAAAAAACCACCCACTGGGGGAAAAAAGTAATAAACTCTTGCTACCCATGGGCAAACTTCACAGCAGTTGAATAAGACAAATAGAAGAAAGTGTCTGCTGCTGCCCAGAGGGAAATGTAATGACCCAAGATATGACCTGCCATAGAGAGCCCTATGGTATAAGACAGAAGTAGAAATCTGGGAAGTTATGTGAAACTAAAATAGGATCTGAATTAAGTCCAAGTCAGCCAAGCCCTGATGGAATTGAGAGAAATTTTCGATAAAGCACTGCTGCTCCCTTCCCCCACTTGAAGATAAATTATTGCCCAGGCTACTCAAATCCAAACATAACACATGTAATGGGATATATATTGTGACTGAATTGTCACACTAGCATTGTTTATACTGGAAAAAGGGCAAGTGTAGGAGTCTCTGAACAGAGATTGAGAGTGGCCCAGCTGTTATATCCACATACTATTAACATTGAGCCACCAAGACAGTTTTAATGTCTGAGACAGTATTTTTTTGTTCTCTTTGCAGTACAAAACCTTAAACTTCATAAGGACTGTAAAACTTTACTGTCCTTGCTGAAACAAATCACTGCAGTGAGAGAAGTCATTGTTTGTGCAAAGTCTGACTTAAGAATTGCCTTGTTTCTGTTTGGTTGGGGTTTATTTTGGGCTTTGAGGTATGCTTTTGTTTTCTTGGTTTTGGTGAATTTTCTTTATTTGGTCTTGTATTTTAATATCAGGAAATGCAGGCAGGGCAGCTCTCAAGAATAGAAAAGATTTCCCAGTGTATAAGATCCATGTGTATCTTTGGCTGGAGTTCTCAAGTAGCAGACAAACAGTGCAGAAAATATTTGAGTTATGGATTAGAAAAGTAGTGATTCTTCTGTTTCTAAAGGTCTCCCAGGTTTATTTATTTTCTGAAAATAATAGAGCTCATTTTTCATCATCCAAGGTAATTAAGCCACACATTAGCATGCACTCATTCTTTGCTGCACTTTCTTTTTCTTTCTGGCAGTCTTTATCTATTTGACATGAGAGATTAACATTATTCCTTTGAAAAAAAAGTGTCTGGCCCAAATTTTCCTCCACAGTCTCACATCCAACAACTCCTTTGAAAACAGACTGAAAAAGTGAACTTTTCATGGAAATGTTAACATGAAGCATGTTGACCCATCCTTCTTCTTACTCTTGAATTGCTGAAATATTTGTTGACTATGACCTAAATCTGTCAATAATTTAGCAGCCTTGAAATTATATTTTCCAGTAAAAATGTTTCTTTGGAAAAGGGTAAAATTCTCCCTGGTTTGTCTGTGTTATAAACTAAAGATTATAATTCACAGTGTATTTCCTTTGTATTGTTCCTTCTGTATTTCTTTGTCATAGGTCTTATTGATATCCATTATACATAGAACAAATTATTAAAATAGACATAGAAGCATCAATATGTTTACCCACAAGATGAGGAAGGCTCATAAAAAGTGAGCATTTATTGGCTCCTTTATTTTCATCTGGAAAAAATGGCAGGAGATATTTCCTTTCTGAATCAAGAATTATGAACTTGACCCAAAACACACAGGCTTTTAAGTGAGAAAACAAAAATAAGGTTAAAAGATGGCTGTTTGTTCTGGTTCTTTTATTTCTTATTTTCCTTATCCTCAATAGTTCTGTAGGTATCTAATCTTATCTAAAGGTTCTGCCTTCATTTTATTCTTTGGTGATCTGTAACTATTTGTTCTTTCAGTGATGTTCTCCTCTGCCTTAAACAATTATTTCCCTTCCCTGTTATTTTTTGCCTCGAGTTTGCTTATAAGAATCAATGATGTCCCTTTTCAGACTTTGTTTTAAGAAGCTACCCAAGCTGTGCTCTCTTGAACATGTCTATATTGTCTCCTGTCTCAATGAAGTGCAGTCCAGAGATCTCTGAGGTGGAAAAAAGTATAAGCTAGTCTGCTTGCATGAATCACTGTAGCATCCCATGGAATCATGAGTTTAGATCTCAAATTAATAAAGTCTCTGTTGTGCAGTACTACATTCTTCCTAATAATATGCTTCCTTCTGCCTTCTAATATTCCTCACTTCCTCCCCTGCCCTGAGTGATCAATTTACATTCACATTTCTATTCTGCCTTTCCATTTTATCACCTCTCAGTAATGTTCACCTCCCACTGAAAAGAATCAGTGGATTAGTGTTTGAATATGATCATTGGAGGAACACACAGTACAATAGGGAAGAGAAATGCAGTGCTCTTTTAAGAGATCAATTGACAAAGGTGGTGCCCAAAAGGCAAAACAGAGTTAAAATAGATGATGTGAATCATTTTGGATTTATTGGGTTGATAATGAAAGACACTGAATGTGCATCACATTTACACAGCTCAATAAAAGTTGAGAACAGCGTCTGTTAGGAACTGAATGGAAGGGGAAGCAGAGGGATATAAAACAAGTAATTAAGATTCTGTGAGAAAGCACAATGAAGTCACGGAAATTAGAAACAGAAGGGATTTTAGGAATGGCTGCCTAGTTCATTAATAGCCAAAACAACATTTTCCCTTGTAGCACATCTTGTACAGATTCTAAAATCAAATCCTACACATGGACCATAAAATGTCCTTGAAGACATTTTGAAGAATGGGCAATGACAAATTTCTGGTTCTCTTTCAGCCTGGAGAACAGTTGCCTAACAGCAAAGAAAATGAAACCTAAAAAGCCTACACCTAAAATGATAGTCCCTGTTCTAAAAAACACACTGGAAGAAAGGTGATTTGTAAGGAAGAGGGGAGGGGGAAAGATGCCACATAGTTCTCCTAAAGGCAGATGGAAAACTCTGCCAAGCACCACTGTGGTGGCCACCTGCTGTGCTCTGTGTGGGGAGTGATAAATAGGGTGGGACTGGAACTCAAAAGCTCTTTTATTTCTCATTTCTGCATATCACAGACTTGCATTTTGTCAATTCCTGTCTACTCAGATCACTAAACCCTTGTTCTGCACTTCTCTGCTGATAGATGTTATACATTCCTTTGGGATCCTTCTCTGTAGCAGATGGGTAGAAAAAGATCTTCTAGATGAAAAATGTGTTGAATGAGTATCTTGAACATTTTCCTGACGACTGTTTAAGTGGGAGTCAAACTACTTTGGTTCATGTCATGGAAATCAAAGCAGTTTTTCTCGAAACACAGGTGAAATAGAAGTGCTTGGAGTCTAGGGTTGTCTTTTTAGTCTGAAAAATAGACTGTCATAGGGTTAGAGGTGAAATATGCAAGTGCCTCAATCCAACTGGCATACTCCTATAAATAAATCTAATTTTAATGGGAATTTTCCTTGTCTAACAAATGACCAAGGAGCACTTCATAAAGCCCAAAGGTAATAGCATGTATTTCAAGGACACTTTTTCTTCCTGAAGGGGATTTCACTATCTAATATCTACATGTAGCAGTTATGAAATATACATAACTAGTAAGTGAGAGACAGAATAAAAAAGTGAAATGAATGCATTTGCATATCTGGAAATCATGTCAGTCCCTCATTTCTGCACATATTCCCACAAGTCAGGAACTTCACCCACTGTCACACATGGTAAAGTCAAAAATCATGCTTCAGAAGTGGCTTTGAAAACTTTACAAAATTCCCTTAATGGAAAACATGTGCAAGTACTCACAATCATGTAAGGGAATTGGGAAAAAAAAAAAAAAAAAAAAAGAAGGTGAGGAGAAAAAGGAGCTTGAATCTATGTAAATATCACTGATCTGGGGGAGTTTAGATCTCTCTGTAAAAAAAAAGCTTGTAGAAAAGCTTATTTAAAAAAAAAAAATTGAAAATAAACTAATCCCAAACAGAAGCAGTAGCAGGTCAGAAACATAAAGTTGCTGAACATCAGACTCTAAATAGAAATATATATTTATATAGATATCAGACAATAAATATAAATATAAATATAAATATAAATATAAATATAAATATAAATATAAATATAAATATAAATATAAATATAAATATAAATATAAATATAAATATAAATATAAATATACAAGAAAAAATAACAAGTTTTAGTTGGAGGGTGGAGGTGGGCTGTTCAGGGAAAGAAAGAAAAAGACTGACCAACTAAGCCTAAACAAAGGAGAACACATTTGTTCTCACAGGGACTGGCCATGCTGCCAGAGCTTTGCAAAGCAGAAATGCCTGGATGGGAATGAGGGACAAGCCCAGTCAGCAGTGCATGCTCAGGGCTGGCTGGCACTGGTCAGTGCCTCCAGTGAGAGATGGAAGGGGTTCAGCAGCACAACAAAACACCAGACTTTTCCCATCCTTTACATAAACTTTTGCTTCTTGCTTATTGCTGCTGAATTTAAGAGCTAAAATAATACTGAGGAGAAAAAAAAAAAAAAAAAGAAAGTGAAGGGTTAACACACTTAAATTTGACAGAGCCCTGCCATGTGTTTTGAAGCCATTTGACAAGGCAGAGCAGGAGGTGTGGTGCCCTGCAGTTCAGAGGGTACATTGTTTACCATTAAATGCCGGATTTGCATATGGTAAGTACTTTCTTTTATTAAAAGACAAGGCAAATAGTCACACAAACTCCTCTGTAAATAGCAAAGAAGAACATTTAGCCACTCAGACTTAGGAATTACACCAACAGAAACAGAGGAAGAATCTGGCCAAGACATTGAAAAATACCTAACTTATCTCTGAAAAACTTAAGTAATTTTTCTTTCCTCTGTTTGGTGGCAGCTTTGCTCCCTTATCACCTGTACAAAATCAAAAAGAGGTGAACCCCTCTTGCACATGAGAAAAACCTCTTATTTAAAAATAAGATTTCAGTCTTGTGTGGGTTATGAAACCCTACTGGCAAACAAAGCTCACAGGAACCCTTATAACCTATAGGATACACAGTTTATCTTTGCTCTGATTAAATCTTCCATACATTTTAATCTCTTTCTTTGCACACTTTATAATAACACTCTCTTCTAGCAAACACTCTTTAATCTTATAATTTTAAAACTAATTCCATTTCAGCTGTCTTTTTGGCAAGTGACCTTTTCTTCTTCTTTTGCTACAGGTAAAATAAAAATCCTGTCTTTCTGATTTTTATCCTCAGCATTCTGTATCTCAGAACTGTTCATCTATTGAGGTTTTTGTCAGCAATAATATTTCTCATTCTGAGTTTCTTGGTGAACAAACCTTAGAAAATGTTCCTTCCTGAAAGCCATTTGATTAATTTGTCTAAATGCATTTCTTTAGTAAACCAGGCTGATTATTTGAAAATGTCAGGGTCTGGTAGCAGATTTGAGAGCTATCCTGGCAAACACTATTGACCAAATTAAAAACAAAGTATAGAGACATGACAGCAAGGTGAACCAATGGCTGGCCTGCCATCTGTCACGGATGGATTAAAGCAGTCTTTCTGCAGTGATATGTAGGAGACAGTAATTCCAATCCAAATACATGGATTGCCTCTTGCAGAAGGAGATTTACTGAGAGGAAATTTTTTTTCTGGGTAGTTGAAAGTCAGCTGTCCTGTCACTAAAACAAACTTTTCATTCTGATCCCAGGAAAACTCGCATGTGCTATGTGCTATATTGTAAGGACTACATCTAATCAACTGAGAAAATCATTACAAATGATTTGTGCATGTCCTGGGTGGTCTAAAGGTAAAATAGTTAAGAGCCATAAACCACTGTTTTAATCTTCATAGTGTTTTTAACAGTAAAATGGCCATTGATCATACAAAGCCTGAAGGTCTTTCCCACAGAGAAGAAGTTAAGTAAGGAAGATTTCTCTGTCAGTTAAAGCAGCATGAATCCAATTTAACTCCACTGGTCTCACACACATGCACTCCAGACTGAAGCAGTGTTACCTCTACATCAACAAAATCTCAGTCACTTCATCCCAGAAATTCAGCTGCCTCCATTATTTCATGGGGCTTTTAGATGGAGGCTGAGGCTGTGATGAATGAACTTTTGGAGTGACAGCTCTCTCACTTAAACACAGACAAAATTCAGACTCTTTATTTAGGTTGGGTAGGATTGACACTGTTTGGGATCTTTGTCTGCAGCCTGGATGATGTGACTAAGGATAAACTCAGCAAGTTTAAGATGACATAATATGGGAGATGCAGTGAAGCCTTTCAGCCAGAAGGGCCTGGACAGGCTGGAGAAATGGCTCACAAGAACTCCATGTGCCTTCTTCTTCTTGAATGTCTCATTCCAAGAGAGATGTGCAAAGTTTAGTGGAGGTCACCAAGCTGGCCAAGGAGCTGGAGCACCTGGAATCCCTGGAGCACTGGGACAGGTGGATCTGTTCTGCCCAGAGGAGGCTCAAAGGGGAGCTCAGTCTATTTCCACCTACCCAGGTGAACCAGACAGAGAGGAAGAGTCTTCTCAGGGGTGCTGAGAGTGGACTGAAAGGCAACAGAGATGAGTGAAAACATGGCAAATTCTGGTTAGGTGAGGGGTGGGAGAGATGATAGCCAAATAATAAAAGAAAGGGTAGAGTATCTTTATCTTCATGTTTGAGAACCAGCTGCTTAAAGATTTGCACAACCTGTAATGGGCTCTGCAAGGAAGGTTGGTCTAAATGACCTCAGGGGTTTTTTTCCAAGCTAAATTATACTGTGATGCCATATTTGGTTGGCTAAAGTTTGCTCACTGAATTCTTCCTCAACAATGCTTCCCAGAAAAAAAAATGGTTAAACTTCTCAGCAGTGGTATGAAGGAACTAAAACCTAGTTTTCTTGGATAAATCTTGGTTTTGCAACACAAGGATCTTGAAGTGAGTCACACTATTATTTTTAGGTTGCTGACTTGTTAGCCACTCATCTTTCTACAGAAGATTTGTCAGCTTACACAGAACTGGCAAATACAATAACACAGGAAAACAATCACTACAATGGTACAGTATGATTTCACGTTTCATTTACCTCAGTTCTTTGAATTTAAGTTTTTAGTGAAAGAAAACTACTGTTTTTTGGGAACAGGTGCTTACAATAGGTAGGACTATTTGTGATTCTATCTTCTCTTTCTGTTCCTTGGTTATAGTTTGAACTCACAGATTTAAGACTGGAAATTCCATGTTTTGATTTCTTTTCTGTACAACATAACAAAATAGACTTTTCTTCCCACAATTTCCATTTTAGAAACAGTTATAAATGTGTTTTTATTTAAATGGCCTTTACTAAATCATGGTCAAAATGTAGTGTAGATACTAGGCTGAACAGGCCAGTAAAAGAAGTCAGTATCCAACATATAAAACCTTTTTGAATTGGGCTGAACTCTAGGAGAGTAGAAGGGAAAGCATTGATTACATTTGTGGATTGATGCCTCAAAAAAAAATTGGTGAAAAGATCATTCTGTCACAGGATGACATCTCTCTTCTATTTCCCTTTGCCAGCCAGCAGAGCTAGGGGGATCTGAGAAGAGAAAGCTGAGCTCTGAAAACAAATAATTCCAAATTTATATTGTCAGCTGCTGCCCACAATATAAATAACCTAATTTGCCCTGTACACCAGTCTACAAGTAAATTATTCTAACAGCACTTCAGAAAAGATGAATTTTCAGTTGTGGCTGCATGATTTGCAGGTTCTGAACAACTCTTAAAGGGGCAGGAATGTTTTTTCAGTTCCTTCTCTAATGCCAGGGAAAATGCTTTGACTGACTGAGTTGGTTTCTTCACTTGCTCCAATTTGAAAGAAGTGAAAAACACTTGGCCTGCTGCAGAGCAGTGCCAGGGTAAGGTCCCTGGGAGCTCCCCTGCTCCAGAACTCCTGTACACACAGCAGAGGAAGCCTCAGCATCCCAAATGTCACACACACACTCAAACAGCAAACAAACCCATTTTAACTCTGCCCCCACCTTCCTTGTCTCCTTAGCCCTTGCCTGTGCTTTTTCCAGGATGGGCCATACAAGTGACCTCAACAGAAGCAGGGCAATCCCTGGATTTTGAGAGGAGCTGGCACAGGCTGGCTGTGTGACATCCTTAGGCACTGGGTGGCTTAGTCCCTTTTACAGAAGGACCCTCATTCTGTCTGGTTTGCTAACTATGCTGGAGAAAATTGGGCAATATGGACCAGGAAACATAGAAACAATCCAACAGCCAAATTTTGGTGCCTGTGCCACAGGCCCTGCATTATTTCATTTACTTGAGCTAGTCTAAGTATCCAAGAGCCTAGGATTAAGCATCTTAAAAACACAAAAAAAAAAAAAAAAAAAAAAAAAAAAAAAAAAAAAAAAAAAGCAAACAAAATATAATGTTTATTAAAAAATTCTCTCTTTCTCTTCTACCACAAATGCTTCAGCTAATTTACAAGTCTTTGCATCAGCAGGAACAGCATCCCAAGGAGAGGTTTTCAGAGCTGGTGCTGGTGCTGTGTCATCCTCACTACAGGCATTTTTAGTGGTCTGTAGTGGTTGGGAATTAGCTGTTCTGGGTTATTTCATCACAAATGAATACATTTTAGAGGATCCAAAACTGCTTCCCAATTGAAGCAAAGCACAGCAAGCAAGTACTTGCATCCATGGTGCACATTCCCTCTGAGCTAAGCTGCTAATGTAAGAGTATGCATCCCTACAGGTCATGCAAAAGATTCCAAAAAAATAGAACTTGGATCATCCCAAGGAAGAAGGAAATGTGTGAGGTTCAGTGAAAATCCTCAGTGTAAGTGTGAAAGGTTTGTGTCTGGAAGAATGTCTGTGTATCAGTGTGGGGTGGAGGGGGGCTGCTGATGGTGTGCTGGAACAGCATCAAGGTTTTCACCCACTTCTGGCTGGGAGCAGGGAAGGACATATTCACCACTTTCAAATGGGGAAATAACATGCTTTTAATCTATGTCTCCTGGACTGCACACTGCTTTCCAGTGGAAGTCTCAACTGTGTTGTTTTCCTTTGCAGGCCACTTCTCTATTTGTCTCCACACCTAACAATGAAACTACTTCCTTAGGGTAATATTTTATATAGCAAAAACCTCTGGAGTTTGGTTTTCACATTATTTACACTGATGAAAATAGAGATTACCACCCTGTGTATAGCTAATTATCCAAGTTTAAATGAGACTGAGTGAAACATGAAGCAGGTTGGCTTTTTTTATTTTTTTTTTTTTTGGTTCTTTTCAGAAACATTTTTGAAATTAGTGGATTTTCTCTCCATCTGAAAACTGGCTAGATTCTTGAAGTGGCAGTAACATCTTACTAGTATAAAGACTCAATTAATTTCATAATGTAAACTTACACTACGAAAAAATGCCACCTTATGCTTGAGGCAGTCTGATATAGCCCTATCCTCCCCTGCAAGGGATTCTTGAGACAGCAATTTGCAAGAAATTGGTAAAAGCTGTGTACATTTTTACTGAGTCACTGTACTACATGATTATTAAAGTTCCAGGTAATAGCAAGATTCATTTTCATGGGTGTGTCATTCATTTGTACTTCATAAAGGAGCTGAACAAAGAAAGTTAAAAGAAATTAGAGTTTTAAAAGTATCAAAGAATGTGTAGATAGGCTGTAAATGTGTGCACTCCTGCTATCAGGAATATGCATCTGTGTAAGTGGCAACAAAGAAGAATTTAAGGAAAAAAAATTAAAATTCACTTTGTGGTGAGAGAACAATAGACACAATTGAAAAAAAAAAAAAAAAAAAAAAAAAAGATAAATACAACTGGACAGAAAAAAAAACTTCTTCCCTAGATGGACAGTCCAAGGTTGGAGCAGGCTGCCCAGAGGGGATTTGCAGTCTCCATCCTTGGAGGGAAGATCCAATCCTGGTCTGATCTCACTGTTGACCCTGCTCTGAGCAGGAGCTTGAGCTAGAGACCTCTTGCAACGAGTGAGACTCTGATATTTGGGATCTGGCACACTGTTATTTCATCACTTCTCACAATGTCAGTGCACTTGTGGCCCATAGCACCTCATTCTGACCACAGGTTGTGCACAGGCACACATATGTACAAACATTTTTACACATGTGGAAGGAGGAAATGAACACATCAGCAAAAGAAGGTAGAACACCTTGTTATTTCTTGTCACAAAAGAAAAATTTTCATAACAGAGTTAGAAAGTTTCAGTAAATATGAAGTGGGCAAGGTGCTGAGAGCACAGGAGTTAATTATTAGCTGTTTGAAGGCTGTTTGTTATAATTTGCATGCTACATTCAGTGGCTGTACTGCAATGATGCATATTTGCATAATAGTATTCTATAGTGTATGCTTAGCTGACAAAAAGATAAATGCTTGATCGTTTTTATATCTTAAAAGCTTTTCTAGCAAGTAGGATGATTAAGCCATTTGAAAAAGAAATCTATTTTCTTTGAGAAATCTATTTTCTCCTTTTTTCCTCCCCTAAGGACCTTTCAGAGGTGAAACCAAAGAGATGGTCACACTGATCATTTTAAATGATCCACAGCAACGGGGTAAAAAAAGTATTATGATCAGCATGACCTGCACTGAAGGAAGGAGTCATGCTCTGCCCAGCTTTGACCCTGTGATTCTGGTCTGTGACAATGCAGGAGGAGTTATTAGATTTCAGATAGCCTCAAGATCTCTTATTGATTGCAAAGACAGGTTCCTCTTCTTATTGACCACGTTCACTTTGTGTGTCATAAAGCTCCCTGTTTGTGCTTTCTTTGGATGAGAATTTATATGGGCTGCTTATTTCATTGTTCTGAAGAGAGCACCTCAGAAAAAAAAAAAAAATCTATATCTACAGATACAGGAATAATGAGCTAGCAAGCACTTATTTCACTGTAGTTTAACTATCTTTATAACCCTAAGAACTCATCACAAGGACATTTTATGCTCCCTCACCTCACTTTCTTAAAATGAAGCCTCCACTTTGCAGGACTCACTTTTCAGAATTCTTACATTTTGAGTCCTTTTAGGCATTTCTCAGATAATTATGTGGAGTGGAATTAATCCAAAAGTTACATACCTTATCTAGGCTAGTCATCTAGGGTTTCTCTCCTGATACTAGTGAGAGACTGGCATCTCCAAAGGGCAATTTTCATACCATCCAAAAATAAGCATATAAAAGATTATAACAGGCATAAAATTAATTCGAACAGTAATGTGAAATTTTGAGCTTGGATACAATTTCTACTGAATTCATATCATATCTATACCCTACATGAACTTCATCTATTGCTTCATGTGTTAATTATTCTCATCTGTATTAAATATTCTGTATAACACTTCTGAAAATTATTAGGACAGGCCAATAACTAACACTAAGAGCTTATCATGGTTTTTAAATGTCCTTTGGGATATTTTTTATTGGAAAATGTTGATTAATTGAAACCGATCCTTCGGTCCAAGATGGAATTTCTGGTAAAATGTACAAAAAGACAGCTACTCTTCTCAGAATAGCAAGTAGTCAAGTCGTAATACTAATTAAGGGTGGAAATCTTTTTCTTTAGGACGGGAACTTTATTCAATCTCTCCCATTCTAGGTACCTCACCTACTCCGCTGGGATACAAGGTGATTTCATGGTCTAATGAATCTTTAATTAATGATAGAGATTTGGATAGTTCCAGAAAAATGTACTGAGGACAGCCAACAAGCTCACTGCTGATGTAGCTCATCTGAGTCTCCTGCATTTCCATGAGTTTCTTTGGGTATCAGAGCTACTTGGGGACCCTTTCATTTTTTTCCTAATTTTCATTCCCCAAAACACTGAAAGAAAAGTTCTCGTGGATCAGCTACAGACAATCTTTCACATAAAAATTTGTTTTCTCCTCCAGAGGAATAGGGATACATGTTAAATCTTTAACAATTAGGATTAACAGTAATTTCTAAACTTGTCAGACTACTCTTTTAAACAGAAGAGATGGGTAAAATACAGTGTGATTTTTTACAACTGAAAAGCATAATGAATAAGCTTGATTTAAAAGTAAGCCATTTTTACAAGCATGTTATTAATTCTTTCACAGTGAAATGATGGAAGGAAAGGGGTAGTCCTATAGGAGTTGATTAGTGGAAAAACAGATGCATTTAGCACAGGAAAGGGTGGCAGAGGATGAAATAAAGAAAGAATAAGACATGTCAAACAGCAATGGAGTGAAATTGCCTGAATGAAGTTGATGAAACATGGGCCTGAGGCAGCAACCAGTCAGCAGAGAAGCTTTTCAGAATACAACCCTTGAATTATCCAGTATCTTTCCGGGAGCCTGATAACTGATTTTTGGTCAAATAACTTATCTTGCATATTTTCTATGATTTTTAAACAAATCAGCAAACTCATCTCAACATTTGGCATCAATATTGCAGATATTTCCAACTAAAACAGGCTCCCAAGGTTCCCTTTTTGAAGAAAAACAGCTACGGTTTGGTTGCAATTCACCTGATCTATTTTCATCATATTATGAATCACACAGATGATGACAGTGATGGACTAGCTGGGAAGAGCATCCCTCTTAATCACAGCACTGCTTTTGTTTCCCTGCCTTTCCTCCACATCTGCATCACAGGAAACTTCTGGTTTCTCCCTCCAGTGAACTCTCCCCTGATGGTGACATTTTTAAAAACTTCATGCTTTAAATAATTTCGGCTTTCAGCCTTTATGGTTTCACACAGCTCACACAAGTAACAACATTATTTGCACAGGCAGCTGTCAAACTGATGAACCTTGATTTATTGCTGGCTTTTGATAGAGAGCATGTTTCACCTCCACAAAACCAGTTTTGGAATGGCCAGTGGACATGAGAACAAAATAATTGCTTGGGAATATCTGTGAAAGAAAACCATGTACTCCTTCTACCCAGGACAGTTCCCTATCAACATCTGAGACTTTTAAGTTGCGCAAAGCAAATTCTGTGACCAGCAGTCTGACAGCTTGACATCTATCCCCCAAATTTGCTTTAAAAATTCTGCCACCTCTATCACAATTCCAGTATATTTCAAAGAGATCTGTGGTTTAGGAAAAAGTGAATTTGTGCCATAAGAAAATAAAAAGAAAAAAAAGCAAAATTAAAGAATTTGTGTAATTATTAGATACCATGGAAGAGAAGCTGAAAATGTTCAGCTCTTTGCAGAAGAACAAACCACGAGAGTGGGAGAAAGAAAAAGAAACATCTACATTTAAATCTGGTTTATCTGAAAGCAATTTAAACTCTGTTACTGTGTGTTTAAAAGGAGAATGAGAAAGTTTAGACAGTTATTTTGAGTAGCTGTCATGAAGGTTATTTACTGAACAGAGTCTTGATGATGTTACATTGAAGAACTCTGCATTCCACATCATTTAGCTTTGACAAAGAAGGGTGAAGTCACTTGCTAAAGATTTCAACCCACTCAAGAACAGAAGGGATGTAATGTGTTGCTATATTTTTTAGATAACTCCCATAACTGTGTGGTAAAAAATATTTGCTTGATACACATAAATATATACTTTAAATAACATTGATCTGATATCTTAAACTACTTCTTTTTTCTATCACAATTATTTTATTTCATAAAAGTTTATCAAAAATGAAGTAAAAGTCAAAATGGACATAAGTACCACTGGGAAAAAAATGCTATATATGCATAGTTTTAAAGACAGATATATATGCAATATATATTTTTAAAAAAATAAAAAAAATTATATTTAGTGAAAATATATTTTAGCATATATCTGAGTATACATTTTCATGCATTCTCTCCTGTGTCTTTATGGTGAATTGGCTGTTTGCTTACACTTTTCAGAAAGTTTATTCATCAAGTACACTAGTAGAAACAATCAAAAAGATACTGGAAGCTTACAAAGCAGTTTTAGAATGTCATAAAAAATTTCACTTGCTAGAGGGGAAGTTACCCAGGGGAAATATACAAACAGGAAAGGTGTAGTCTTATTCAGTAATCCCTTCAATGACACAAAATTATCTTCATTAACTTCATTTATCAGAGGATCAGGGTCAGAAAAAGAGAGAAACTTGTGTCTAGTGCCACAGGTAGGCAAAAATGGATTGAAACTCTATCCTTGAGCTGAACTTGAAATAAACATGAAGATATCTCAATGTCTAATGCATCCATTAAATTATATGTTGTATACTTTAATATTTATATAACAAAATTTGTTCATCAGAGCCATAATTTTTGATTACTTTTTATAGAGAGAAAAAGTTTTCAAGTAAGAAATAGCTCTTGTACTTTATATTATGAACTTTGAGACATTTGTACGTGTGGGCTTCAGTTTATACAGACACATTTTCTGTATTCTAATGTTATGCCTCAATGCCCAGGGCTTTGAGGAATAAAAGAATTTCCTGTAATGTGCTAGATACAATCTTCCAATTTTTATGGGCTTGTGAAGCAAGCATTCATAGCAATGTCAACTTCCCTTTAGGGATTATTTATATTTAGTGTGAAAAGTCATTAAAATTTTCAGTCATTGGATTTTCCAATAAGCCAACACATCCTAATGATTAGTACCACTTCACATTTCTATTCCCCCTCTTTATCAAAGCTGTGAAAAACATAGCATTATCCTGAAATTTGACATGCAGATATAGAGGAAATATTAATAAAGCAGTTGAGTAAACCACTTTCTTTATCAGACCACAAAGATATATTCAAGTCTAAGCATTAAACTGAGCTTCCTCCCAATTACTTATTGCGGAAAATAACTGATTATTAATTAAAGCCTTGTTTGCTCTGGAGATTTTCTGCACCAGTTGCCACCATAAGTGGCTAAATAACAGAATCGTTGCAGCAAGAGTAGAGAGGCAAGGCTGATATTTGCATTAGAAGTGTTTACCCCTTTTTTCCCAGTCTGAATAGATCCAGCAGTGCAAACAGCTGCTTCATTTGATTACACTGAGGATTTCATGAGGGCAACTAGGCTACTAGTCCCAAATAAAAAACCTAAGACCTCACCCCCTTGGGTTTCTGGCTTTGGTGTTTCCGTCTCGCATCCCCTCACATATAGAAATATTATTGCTCAAAAATTTAACAGGTGCATGAAAAATGGCAAGTGTTCTCTCAGATGACTCCTTCTGCCTTGCTGTGCATCTGCTGTCTGAACTCTCAAACTCCCTTGCTGTTCAGCTTCTCAAGCATCTGTCATTTGACTTCCCAACCTTACCATTAGATTTCTTTGGTGTTACATTTTTTCTAGCATAGATGTTTCTCAAATGTTATCTCTGCCCACAACCGAGACTGCAATGCAAAAAAAAAAAACAATGCAAGTATATATTTCCTTTTGTATTTTCTGTAAATAACACATACTTTTAATGTTAATTTTATGCCAAGGTGCTCCTTAGATTCCACATATTTTGTCTGCTTCATGGGGGATTGCACTAAGTGTGCTAAAGATTAGGTGTGTACACCTAAGCAATTCTTCTTCACTGTTGTCCTGGTTTGAAGGACAGGTGTCTGCCAATAAAGGCAGAAGCTTCTCTTTGAAATGGAGACTATAAACCCCTTCTCTCCAAATTATTATAATTTTGAAATTAAGGGACTCTCAAGCAAAGATATGGAAATTAGGAATAACAATTCTTTACTAGGAAAATTAAAATAGAAAAACAGTATTACAAAGAACAATCCCAAAAAAATGCCAGAGTCAGAATACAGCCTGACACCCATCAGTCAGTCAGTCAGAGTGCTGGCGACAGTCCCATTAAATGGTGGCTGCATCCTCCTGCAGTGGCAGATGTGGTTCAGCTGGAGCAGTGCTCCTGGAGAAGGTGCAGTTTTCCTCTGAAGGTCCAGGGATGATGTGGAAAGGTCTGGCTTTCCTCTGGAATCCAGTGGAAAGAAGGTCCCTTGGTGTCCAAAATCTCAGTTTTTATCTGGGTAGGAAAGGCTTGGCTGCTCCCCTGGCTGGAGCATCTCCCAGTGGGATGATGTAATTTTATCAGTCACACAGTGGGACTCAATGGCCCAGCAGCAGATGATATCTTCCTGGAGGGAGGATGGGCTGTGGAAAAGATAAAGATGATTGCCCCAGCTGGTTTAAAGATGGCCCATTAGCAGATAATATGTGCCAGGAGATCAGGGTCACTGCCACACCCGGCTGCAGCAGATGGTGACAGAATTCACATTTCTGGCCATATCAACCCAACACACCTGTGAGGGTGCTGAGACACTGGCCCAGGCTGCCCAGAGCAGCTATGGGTGCCCATCCCTGGCAGGGTCCAGGCCAGGCTGGATGGGGCTCTGGCAGCCTGGGCAGGTGTCTCTCACCACAGCAGGGCTTGGAACAAGATGATCTTGAAGGTGCCTTCCAACCCAAACCATTCTATGATTGCATGATTCTCAATCCTGAAAACACTTAGCCACTTATTGTACTGCAAATATTTGTGTTCATGCTCTGTTTTTTGAGAGTTATTGATTGATTTTGGCTGCCTAGCAAGAGAAACTAACACTTTAGAGGCAACTAAGTTTGTACTATAGCAGCTACATAAAGAGGTCACATTATCAGAAGCAGTGAAAAGTCAGAAAATTATCTGAATTTTGTGGAAACTATAGACCTCCATCAGTTTTGAAAAATAAGAAAAATAAGCCTTTTTTATTTAAGTGGTGAACTGTGGCATTTAATCTATGTCCAATCTAAATGACAGCTAATGGGAGGGAAGATTTGCTGTAAAGAGCTGACATGCTGTGCTTTGCTACATGGTCAAGTGCTCAGTTGTTGACTGTTGCTGTTTCAGCAGTGGCTGAAAGGGTCCAAAGTCTGAGCTCATAAATACATCTAGTAAGATAAACTCTTCTTTGCCCAAAATCCAGAGACACAGAACTCAGGTACAGCACAGAACATAAAGTTGTACAGGCATCATCCAAAGGAGTTTCACAGTCTGTGGATGAGGAGGCAGAGATGCAGCAAATGGTACATTTGCTCTGCCTAGTATTTGATATTCCTCTGCAAAATTATGTTCCTGGGTTCTGATTTCCTGCATAAAACAGGCATGAATTTCTCTGGATCCATTTTTATGAAAGGCTGAAGCCATTCAATAGGTAAAGCTGTGATTTGAAAGTCAATAAAGACTGCTGCTGATAAAGCTTATAGCTGATGAAAAAAGAGTAAAAAATTTAATAGCGGATGTAGAAATAAGTTTAGATAACTTTCTACTGTGACATTCAATGTAACAAAATTATGTTAAAATAAATGAAAGCAATTTGGGTGGGATATTCATGTATATTAAACACACATTTACAAGCAAGTAGAGAACTTCCCACAAATATGTCTTAAGATCTAAAAACTAGTGCCTCATGATTGAATAAACAAGTTACCTTCCATATAACAAGACTGGAAAAAGTGAAAAAAAATGTGGACAATTATGCTGTGGGGAAAAGAACAAACTCTTTGGCTGTATCTAGACCATCTTTCAAGAGCACCATGAAGCTTCTTTCATGGCTATTCCAAAGACATAAAAAGAGGTTCTGCTTATGGCCACTGCCCAGGCTGCTGGTTTAATATGTGTAAACATAGATCCTGATTATTAACTATGGAATGAAACTTTTAGATGTGCTAAATCATATGACACTGACAACAGAGACAGAATCATAGGGCAGAATCAGAATCACACGTTGGTAAAAACCTCTAAGATCGTTGAGATAGATCAGCCAACTGCTAAACCACCTCTACCAATTCCAGCACAAACCATTTCCATGAGCACAACAAGTGTCTCCAGGAATCATGACTCAAAAATCTGGGCAACATCTTCCAATACTTGACTACTGCTTCCATGATGAAATTTTTCCTAATATCCAATCCAAACCATTCCTGGTGAAATTTCCTCTCATCCTATCACCAGTTACCTGGGAGAAGATAGTAGCCCCACTTGGCTGCAGCCTCCTTTCATGGAGTTGTAGAAAGCAATAAGATCACCCCTGGGCCTCCTTTTCTCCAGGCTAAACATGCCCAGCTCCCTCAGCTGCTTCTCATCAAAACTGAGCTCCAGACTTTTCACCAGCTCTGTTGCCCTTCTCTGGACATGCTCCAGCATCTCAATGCCTTTCTTGTGAGGAGCCAAAACTGGACACAGGACACTTGAGGTGTGCCCCCTCCCCACCTCTTGCTGAGTACAGGGTGAGAATCACTGCTCTGGTCCTGCTGGCCATGCTATTTCTGATACAAGCAAGGCTGTCATTGGCTTCCCAGGCTACCTGAGCACACTCTGGCTCATGTTCAGCTGCTGTCAAGCAGCACCCCAAAGGCCTTTTCCACCTGGCAGCTTCCCAGCCACGTTTGCTCAGCCTGCAGCATTGCCTGGGGTTGTGCCCCAAGTGCAGAACTCGGCACTTCACCCTGTTAAATCTGGTACTGCTGGTCTTGGCCCATTGATCCAGCCTGTCCCTGTCCCCCAGGGACATTGATAAGCCTGCCCCAAATTCCTCTTCCCATCCTCCAGAAGATCAACATTCCCAGACAACTTGGTGTCATCTGCACACGGGCTGAGGGTGCTCTCCACTGATCCCTCGTGCATATGGCTGATAAAGAAATGAGAAAGGACTGTCCCCAGTACTGAGCTATGGGGAACCCCACTAGTGACTGGCCCCCAGCTGGATTTAGTTCCATTTGCCAGCATTCTCTGTACCAGACCACATGGCCCAATTTTTAACCCAAAAAGAGAGTGCACCAGTCCAAGCCATGGGCTTCCAGTTTCTTAAGGAGAATGTTCTGGGAAATGTTGTCAAAGGCTTCCCTAAAGTCCAGACAGACACATCTACAGCCTTTCCCTCATCTACCAAGTGGGTCACTTTGTCATAGACCAGCACCAGGCTGGTCCAGTAGGACCTGTGTTTCACAAACCTACACTGGCTGGGCCTGATCCCCTGGCTGTCCTGCACATGACATGTGCTGGCACTCCAGGTGATCTGCATCTTGAAGTATTTTTCAAAAGATAAGTCATTGCTCAGCAGGTCTAGCAGCCCTAAGACTTTGTAACGAGATTTGATTGCCATCAGTGTGAAAAAAATATTTAACTTTCAATACTTCGAGGAAGTTAGAAAGACAAAAAATGCAACTGTGACATTTGAGGAAATGAAAAGTCAACATATAACAATGTAAATCACACATAGCAAATACAGCTATAATAAACATACCTTTATCCATCTTAGATACAATGACAAATACTTCTAAAATTCAAATTATATTTTACAGCCTAAGTAAATATTAAAAGGCCACCAAATCTGCTAGCATAAATCCCCGTGACCTCGCAAGTTTTCACCACGTGTATTAAATGAAATGAGAATGAACCATGAAGGCATTTTTGCTCTCTGGAGAAAACACACAGGTAAAAAGAGATAGTTTTACCAGCTGCTTTCAGGAGGGTTGTATTTCTGAAATATTTGTGGAACTGTGGCTTTGTCTACAGGCAGGTTTCACATTATTTTAATGTTAAAGTTATAGAAATGGTCATAAATTATTTTCCTGGTGATTTCGCCTGAAGTGCAGCAATGCCAGTAATCAGTTACCAAAGACAGCCCCTCAAAGGTCTTGTAGTTTAGAGAAAACATCCCACTATGAGAACAGCTCAGGTGTGGTGTCTGTTTCGGAGTGTGTCACTTGCTTCAACTGGCTCAGCTGTGGCTTTGCAGCCACCCTGGGGAACACACTTAGAGTGTAAGGCCAGGCTGGACAGAGCTCTGAGCAACCTGGTCCAGTAGAAAAGATCCCTGATTGTTGCATGGTGTTTTGTCTAGATGGTCTTTAAACATGTCTTCATACCCAAGTCGTTTTCTGATTCTGTGTTTCTATGTTAGCTATCTTTGGTGATGGCACACGTGCATCCATTCACCTCCGTGCAAGGCGGTGGAACGTGAGGTGCTTGCAGTGCCACTGGGGCAAGTGTGTGCCCAAGGGACTCCAAAAAAACAGCTCAAGGGCTTCACAGCTCGAATTCTACTTTTCCCCCATCCATTTTTTTCCCCAGGCCATCAGATCTCTTCCATTACTCTTAGTAATCTCAGTCTGTCCCTATTAATAATGTTTGAGCAAGCATTGCAGAACTGCGGCAGCAATCAGCGTTTCAAACTGTAACCCTGACTACACCACATACTGAGGCTTAAAATTCCTTTTCCTCTGATAATTTGAAGCTTTATGTTTAATATTTATTGCAATGCATATGCTCAGGAGATGACAGCGGATGCATGATAAATACCTTATCTCCCCCTGAAACAAACAGACATCCGTCTATCCAAAAGACAGAGCTTGCCAGCTGTGCATATAGGAAATGTAAATGTAAAACCAGATGTTCTGTCAGTTCATCCCATATAGTGAGGTTGTCACTGTAATCACTTTGGCTGGGAAAATTTCCAGTCATCTCACTGCTGCTCCTCATGAATCACACTTGTCAGGAAAACATCAGAATCTTTTATATGGTATTTGGTTATTTTTGGGATGAATGCTACGAGTGCATTTAGGGCAATTACTTTCAGGACTTGAGAGAAATTAATTGATAACACTAAAAAACATATGTCTGGTTCTCCATTGAAGCAGCAAACTTGATGTTTGAATGAAAGTATGGAGTTATCCTTTCAGTGCACTCCATCAAAACAAGTTCCAACAATAAAACTTCATATAGTTTCCTGAATTTATGAAAAATTGACAGGTTGGAGCAGTTCTGAGAAAAGCAGTAGTGGGGACTGGTCAAAATGATGTTATTAAAAATTACTGAAAGCATGAGAAGGAATTTCAAATAGTTTGAAGTGTGTCCCAAAAAATAAAAGCAATGATTTGGTCTTGTTTAAATTTAGTGGATTCAAGATGGTTATTAAGAAAAAATTTCCTTGGATTAGGACAAATGGATTACATTAAATTTAAGCATATGCTATGTGTCTAAATACTTGGATAGAATCCCATAACATCTATTTGTAAAAATTCTTGAATTCTTCTCAGAACAATATACATTATAGATTTTATAAATATACAATAGTATGAGAATAGCATTTCTGTGAAAAAATAAGAGGTTCATAATGTGGCTCTGTGGCTCTCTGTTAGTACTGCTAATCTATAGAGAATGGGTGGACAAATTGCATTTTTAACTGAAACCAGAAGTTTTGATTATGTACAGGTACAGCAATGCCAGGGAAAACAAGTGAGTGGTTCCTTCTTCTGGGATTAGTGATATCAAATGTGCCAGGTCCAATTTTTCATTGATGCTTTACCTGCTAAAGAGGATTTTCTACATCCTACAATAGTACCTGGCCCATGAATTGCACAATACCAAAGTGATTTTCTCCTCCTAAATTTTCATCATATAAACCCTTTTCCAAAGGATCTTTGATTAAAACTGCAATATCTTTGAGGAAATAGGACATTTTGATGGTATTTTTAAAGAGAAATTGGCTTCAGTAGAACACAATTTTTCTGAAGTATTTAAAATGAAAAATGGTTGAAAATGTTTCTTTAATTAACTACTACTTGTTGTTCTAAAACAAAATATTTCTGCCTGTAGGGTACAGGGCCTGCACCTGAAAATATAGAGTTTAGGAGCATAAGTCTATTTCTCTGTGATTTGACTTTCAGATTATGTGTATTAATTAGCTATTACAGCTCTGTGTGCTACATAATATAGATGAACAGGTGATTTTTATGAGTTCTGAGATTATCCAGACAAATTCAAAAGCATTGAGTCATTACCACAGTAGTTAGTCAATGTTTTCTAATATAAATTGTTGTGATAGTCTGTTCTCCAGGAAATATCAACATTTTTCATCCATTTGGTTTGAGAACACTTTTTGAAATGAGGAAGTATCTTGGCAAAGGGAAATTCTGTTTTTACCATAATCACAGATGATGTAATTGGGGCTCAGCTGCACTATTCAGAGCTGTACATCTCAAAGCTCAAGGACAGATTTATTCTCCATAGATAAAATGGTAAAATGCTACAGGATATGAAGAAAAATGGGTTATGAACACCAGAAAAAAACTGTACATTTAAATTAACTGTAGTTCTGATTAGTCTCATTACAGACATTTTTGGATGTCAGTTTCTGATACTCTCCGACCCATACAAGGTAGTCATAAGAAAAATCTAAATAACTAAAAATTTAATTTTTTTTCATCATTTGCTAGTACCTCTGCCCTTTGAATTAAGTCTGGTGGTAAAATACAATTTATCTGGATTTATCATCATTGACTTGTGCCATATAAGTGAATCCTCTGGGATTCTTTAAATTCTTCTTGACATAGCATTTCTAGTGTGTACACAATCATGCAAGAGTGTGGTTTAATTTGTTTGCATTCATATATGTGCACATCTGTCCACACAGTTTCACATTTTACATGGCTAGGAAGATAAAGGTGTATGAGGGGGGAATCACATGAGCAAAGACAGGGGAACACCTAACAGAGTCATGGACAAGGCTTTAGGAGATTATTCCCTTCACAGATATTGTAGTGATACCCCACAGTTATACAGAAACTTTGATCTGCTGGGAACAGGGGCTGATGTAGAAATTTGGGCTGCAAACTCTGAAAACTATGAGCTGAGCCATGAAGTTTGCTTTATAGTTATTGGATTCAAGCAAACAACTTCAGGCCTTGTTGGGGGACAGTTAAATCTAAAAAAAACAATAAAAAAATCTTCCCAGCCTACTAACCATCCTATATAACTAGAAACTTCACCTTCACCTTCTAAATTACTTGCTATTTTTGAAGTATGTGTGAAATGTATGTGACCCATTTTTTGCCTTTATATTGGGATGTAGATACAGAAAAGGAAACAGGCAGCTTCAGGGCAGGGATCCAGAGATGTCCTGATGAAGCCAACCAAAACTGAGCAAGAAAGGCAGTTTGCTATTTACCCTATGAACTATGCTAGGAGTAAAAAAGGTTAGTTATTCTTTCCAAATAATTAAATAACTGAAAAGATCAGCACTTCCCATTATCATTTGGAGTGTTGTCACAAATTGAAATTAGTGGATTGATTTCCACACTTACCTCACCAGGTGTAATTGCAGTGCATACCTCTAAAAACACAAGAGAATAGAGAGGAAAGCCAAATGCCCTTACAAGCTCAGTGATATCACTTATATGCTTCATGCCACTTCTTTTTCAAATACTATTATTTTACTTTTTTTTTTTTTTTTCTTTTTTTTTTTTTTTTCTTCTCTTTTTTTTTTTTTTTATAGGGATGTCTGGCTATACCTCATGCCCCTGAAGACCAATGGAATTTTTGTGTAGCCAAAGAGCTTCAAAAGTTCAAGATGTAGCAAGCAAAGAGAGGATGAGATTCAGGAAGGAGATGGGAGTCTGTAGATTGGCAGAGTGACTGAGAGAAGCAAAAGCAGATACATTAGGGGAAAAAAGTCCCTGAAAGCCACTGAAGATTTTGGAACAACCAGAAATTCTGACTGGCAATTAGTTTGGAAGCAAAGTAGTGCTCTGCAAGGCCACAAGAAATAGGTGAGGATGTGTCTACGAACTATAATTTATTTCTCTCTCTTAGACAACTTTTCAGTCACTGCAAGTTTTACAGAAACTAGCTATTCTAGGTATTGTTCAAACTTGACTTTAGAGATTACAAACTCTCTTCTGCTTTGGGTATGCTTTTTAATAAGAGAAAATATTTAGGTAGATTCCCCTTAGAGCTCTGAAACCTGTTCCAAACCTGCTTATACCTCCATATATTTAATTTCAAAAAAATCCTATGGAAATATTGAAGATACAGGAATATTATGGACAAATGCTTTTACATAAAGATGTGTTCTATTTTGGATAAACTGATGCTATAACTTTATAAAACTAGTCTGTCTTATTTATTTCTGTGAATATAACAAGTTCAAGACGTGCTAATGAAATTATTGCAGTCAGCAGTGAATTGGTAACAAAAATATCAGTGATATAAATAAGTGGGTAATGAGGATTTTCCTATTTCAGAAGTCAGAATAAATGCTCTCCTGATGGAAGTTGACAATAACGTTAATGATTAACTGGGGAAGAATTTTGTGTCAGCTAGAAAAGGTTTCTGTTATAGAAATTAAAAGAAACATGGTAAAATATCCTCAGGTACTCTGGGGGGGCACAGTTTGCTGGAACATTTTGTGCTCCCTGACCTCAGGGAAAGCATTTATTTAGTCAAGGAGAGCTTTGCTGTACACTTTGCCAGACTTCTAGCCTATTATATACATAAGTAAATCTCATGACATGTCAATAAAAATTATAGTTAAAATAAAAAATTAGCTTTAGCATTCTATGGTACAATTCACTATATAAATGGATATAACAAGTCCCACAAAGCTTCTGTTGATTCCAGTCACTCTTGGATTTCCAAGGTCTGACTATAGGTTTGCTGTGCTGAGAAATGTACTACCTATTTTAATAAAGAAGTATGTAAGAGTATTGTTTAACCAGAACAATGAGGAGAGACCAAGATTCTTTTTTTAATGTAGGGAGTGGATGTAGTGACATGCAGGACTGGAAGTTAATTTTAGAAGTACTGCCTTCCTACTGTCAAATGTTGCATAAAACCCAACCTTGGCTGGAAAAACTGCGTGCAGTATCAAATTCCTTACAGACCCACAGTTGCAGGATCAGGCTGATTGCTTTTACACATTGATTTTCATGCTCAGATGCATTGATTCATCTCTCAGAAGGAGAATGGCTTTTCTGAAACTAGTTCTGTTAAACTAACATGAGTAATTGTCAGTTATCAACACATGCTCCATGTTTCATCAATGCTCTTAGAATCATTGTGTTACATCACCTCTGTGCTTATTTACAGCTGGAGTTTTACCATGTTTCCTGGAGAGGGAGGAAAGGGGAAAGGGGAAAGGGGAAAGGGGAAAGGGGAAAGGGGAAAGGGGAAAGGGGAAAGGGGAAAGGGGAAAGGGGAAAGGGGAAAGGGGAAAGGGGAAAGGGGAAAGGAAAGGGAAGTTTCAGGGAAGTTTCAGGGAAGGGAAGTTTCAGGGAAGGGAAGTTTCAGGGAAGTTTCAGGGAAGTGTCGGGGAAGTTTCAGGGAAGGGAAGTTTCAGGGAAGTTTCAGGGAAGGGAAGTTTCAGGGAAGGGAAGTTTCAGGGAAGTTTCAGGGAAGGGAAGTTTCAGAGAAGTTTCAGGGAAGTTTCAGGGAAGTTTCAGGGAAGTTTCAGGGAAGGGAAGTTTCAGGGAAGGGAAGTTTCAGGGAAGTTTCAGGGAAGGGAAAGGAAGGGAAAGGAAGGGAAAAGAAAGGAAAGGAAAGGAAAGGAAAGGAAAGGAAAGGAAAGGAAAGGAAAGGAAAGGAAAGGAAAGGAAAGGAAAGGAAAGGAAAGGAAAGGAAAGGAAAGGAAAGGAAAGGAAAGGAAAGGAAAGGAAAGGAAAGGAAAGGAAAGGAAAGGAAAGGAAAGGAAAGGAAAGGAAAGGAAAGGAAAGGAAAGGAAAGGAAAGGAAAGGAAAGGAAAGGAAAGGAAAGGAAAGGAAAGGAAAGGAAAGGAAAGGAAAGGAAAGGTGCACATGCTGCCTCTGTGTATCAGAGCACTGTACAAATGATCATGGTCTTTGGTTTTGAGATGTTCACATATAGTGGGGACGTTTGGTTGCAAAACTCTAAAGAAACACATAAATATATATGCAGCAGAGCCCACAGAGAGATGAAGGCTCCTTTAAGAATAACATATTCCCTTCTTGTAGGGATCAGCTTGTCTCTGCTGTTCTCAGCCAGCTCCAGAGAGCTCAAGTTGGATTCATGTGTTATCACAAAAGCTTTCCAGAGCATCTTCCCCACTTAAGGAAAAAAACCAAACAGCAACAATGCTAACTGAAATAAACTGTCATGAACAATGAAATGCTCATTAACTCTAATTGCCAGTACTTTCACTTTTCATGATAGCTATGAAAGGATAAATCAAGGGAATCAAAAACTTTAACAAACCTACTGAGAAATCTATACATTTTGACACCCCCTGCCCCCTTCAGCCAATGCAAGCAGCAGAAAATGAAATCCTTGCTGTGTTTGTGTGTAAAGAAAAAGGCAAGAAACAGCTGGCCTCTGCTGACCTCCTCACCTCCATTAAGCACTGACTCCATATGAAATGTGTAAGTAGCTCTGTCCTGTATGAGATGGTGGAAATTGCTAGCTTGGAATACAGACAGCTCACTTTGTTTTCTGGTTTTGCATCTGACTTATCCCAGCCTAATGAAATCAGCCAAAAATTGATTTTCTTAACTATATTACATTGTAATCTGCAGGGGAAGAAGAGGTAGGTCAGGTTCTCTTCCATTGCTCAGTCATCTGTTAATCAGTTTTCTTAATAGGAAAGGTGCTTAATAGGAGTGGCACTAGGGGAAGGGATGGCAGAACACATCCCTAAGAAACTGGAGCTCTCCCTGCCAGCACTAAAACAACTAAAACAATCTAACAGGCAGACAAAAACACCTGGCTAGTACTCACAGAATAATCCCAGGTCAGAAATCATTGAGTTTGTTGCTATCTCTTCTTCTGTGGCTCTCAACAATTTTTTTCATCTCTCTCTACCCGTTTTCTTTTCAGGCCCTCACTTCTTGTTCTAATTACTTTTTAAAACCAATAAGCTTTCCTACCTCAGATTTTGTAGCAACTACTACAAGTAACAGGATCCCAGTATTTTTTTTTAAGCAATCCAATAAATTTAGAGTAATTAACAACAGCACAAAGGAGACTGGTAATATTTTTTTACTACATTTTCCTTTTTTTTAATTTTATTTTTATTTTTTACCTTTGCTGAAATAAATCTTTCACAGCTTTCAGCATGATTTTTAGAACCTGTTAATAATCCACCAATTGCTATAAAAGGTAAAAGATGGTCTGGGTATAAATCTAAATCTGGATTCTGGTCGGATTGACAAAGAATTTCATGTGACAAATACTCATGAAAAGAGGTAAGATGATGGTCATATAAAAGACCTTAAATCATTAAAAAATTATTCAAGGGTCTTCATTCCATACATCTTTCACATGTTTTTCACTTCAGACATCTATTTCAGAACTACAGTACACTTGCAAATTTCATTTTGTTATAAGCATTAGCAGATATAAAAACCCATTTATTAACAAACCAGCTTAGACCTGGGAAGTACTAATGTCCCATTTTGAAAGAATCCTGACAAGTTTTGAGGAAACCATGCATTTCTTACAATATCTGAATGACTCAGTTGCTCTGAAACACCATACATATTTTCTCATATTTTATTTTCTCATATTTTATGCATATTTTATTTTCATCCCCATTTGTGGAAAGGCTTCAGATTATAAGTATACAGTTTTAACAGGAGAAGCAGATTTTTCTGATAGTATAGAGAGCTAGATACCATCATCCTAACCTGGGTACCTGAGGACATCCATCATATAGAACCACAGAATTATTTGGGTTGGAAGGGACCTTAAAGATCTCCTAGTTCCAAGCTGCTGCTGTGGGCAGGACAACTTCCAGCAGACCAGGTTGATCCTGAGACCATTTGTCTCTACTGTTTCTCTAAAGAACTTCAGCAATTGTTTTAGTAGGCCAGATTTAGATGCTTAAATTGGATGAGTGAAGAAATAATTCCATGATTTTCTGGTTGTTACATGGTCTCTAGATATGTTCAGCCATCCAGAGTGATAAGCTTTATGTGCTAAAAGGGGAGGTAAAATCCCATGCCCCAAAAGTCAAAACAGAGGAGACAGAGACATGATGGGAAGGAGATGGAAGTAGTGAGGATGACATGAATTCAAATAACAGGTTAGATGGAAATGCAGTCACATCCAGAAAGTCTGAGTCCAGTCACAGAATCACAGACCACACTACCATTTACACCTTAAGCACAGTGCTGGACACAGAAGGGAGAGAGCACATCAATGCAGAGGAAGATCCAGAACGAGCCCCTCTGCCTTGGCACTCACAGAGATGGGATTAGTCTGGGAATAAGATGGAGAAGCATACATCCCTGACTGACTGCATCATGCAAGCTGGCATCCTGTCTGAATATGAAAATATTTCATTTTTTAAACTTTGGTTTCATGGTAAACTAAGATTTCAGTTCTATCATATGCAGAAAATACATAACAAGACTTATTTATATTGCTAATGACTCCTAAACAGCATCCCTTTTTAATTTTCCTGCAGAAAAGCTACTTGCTTTATAAAGTTAAAAAAAAAAAAAAAAAAGAGAAACCTACAAATCTTCTGCTCAGGATTGTCTAGAAGCAATCTGCATTCAGTGATTGGATTATGTACTAACAGCATTACTTATCCCCATCTGAGAGGTACCCTACAGGGAAAAGCTCCAAAGAAAGACACTGCATTAAGGGGAGATTTGGAAGTCTGATTGCTCTCTGTTTCCATCTCTCTGCAGGGCTGGCTGTCAGTGGCATTCAGAAAAGGAAAAACAACTCTTTCTTTAGCATTGTGAGTCATCAGTGATTGAAAGCATCTTTACCCCAGTTTAAGGTCTGACCAGGGAATGTGATCCAGAGTTCACTGAGAATTTGCATTGACATCATACAAATTCAGCTATGGCCTGTACTTTTTAGTTGGAAACTGATTATTTTACAGTATCATGAAACTGAAGTAATAAAGTTTGTAAATCTTATAGGGAAGGTGCAGTTCATAACCATAAACATTCTCTCAAGCCCTGAATCTGGATCCAGATGGTATACAATATTAAACCAGAGTGTCTGGATCCAGATGGTATACAATATTAAACTAGTGATATCTCTCTAAGCACATTTTAAAATAATTAATATTACCATGGATTTCCTCCAGACTTCTTCCTTATCATGAATATAGATCAGTATGTTCCCTTAGGAGGGCAAAATTGCAAAGTTTTTTGTGTTAACTGCTAACTTATTTATTTTCATCATCCAATGATCTAGTAGGTCATGGCTTGAATTCTGAGTATAGGAGAGACAGGCAGATTTCAATAGTTTTACTCAGAATAGCTTCATGGAATATTTTCTCAAATGTGACATAGCTTCCCCAAATGTCTCCTGAATTTCTCTTGCAGTGTTTTGACTCTCTGGAAGAATCACCTACAGCCAAAAATTACAGAATTTAAATTAACACATGAATGTGTAGAAACACACAAAGATACAGAAAAATGTCTAGTCATACCTGGGTTTCAATTTATTCAAACTACAGCTTGGAATAGAAGACACTCCCAGCCAAGAAAGATTCTCTCTTTTCTGTAGTATTTTTAAAATTTTTGTTTGTTTGCTTGTTTGTTTGAATATAGGGTTAAAAGTTTGGAAAACTACTCAGTTTCATAATTCAAGCTAATTTTCTACTAAAATGTTTTATCCACATGGACAAGAAATAGCTGCATTGCTTGGAAAAGGTAGGAGCAATTTCAAAATCTTCAATATTTTTATACCACATATCACAGAGAAGCAGCTGGATGGAAAAACTAGAAGATGAAGAATGCAAATACATCTACAAATTAAAACCAATGTGTTTTTGTCAACAGAAGTTATTGCTCATAAAGCAGGGAGATTGGTGTCTATTTTAACATTTGAGGGTCAGGACGTTCAGAAGTATCAGATAATTCAATCTCAGTAAAGGAAATGCAGTAAGTGAATGTCTGCCCTTTGGATTTCATATGCATAATTTGTTTGTTATTTTCCTTCATGTGAAATAAAATTAGCATGGAATACTTTTTGCCCTTTGTGTGTGAAAATCTGTGTAATGCTTTCCATTGTTGAGCACTGGTACTTGTCCTCAGTTTATATTCAAGTGTTTTAATGCTTAAAAAGTTCTCTCATCCCAAAGGACTCCTGAATGTGATTTTGCTTTGCTCAATCAGTATCCTTCTATCTATACAAACAGATTAAGGTCTTACTGGTACCAAGGCACAATTACAACATCTGTGCTATCTTTTTTTTCCATTAATATGTTTCCAAGTTTTTCTGTCAGTCAAGACTAGAACAATATAATTTAGAAAGATTCAAATATGTCATATTTTTAAATAACTTAGTATCATAGTTTACCCTATTATACAATAAATTAATGTTTGATTTTGATTTCTTTAAAATTGAGTTTTTTAACTATGCTATTTACTTGTTTTTGGATCTGGAAAACTCACTTTAGCCTAATTTTGTCTTACAGTTGAGTCCTGAGTAAAGATTGTTGAATGTTCCCAACAGCTTCTACTGTCACTGTCATCAGAGCAACAATAACAACACACACCACAGTATTATAAAACATAGTCCAAAAAGCAGAAGTGAGAATTTATCTATTGCACTTAGACAACTGACAAATATTTCCCTTGTCTCTGCATCTCTACAACTTTGTAAACTAGGCTAGAAGGTGTTTCAAAGGAGAAAAAAAAAACCAAACAAAAAAAGAATAAAACAGAACCACCTCATATAGATTACAATATGACAAGGTAATATTACTAAAATGTTCGATATCTACAGAAAAGGAAATGATAGTCTTTCTGATTGATGCAGCCTCTCACAGGGTCATCTAAAGATTTCAAAACAATAAAGACAAGTGCCAGAATATTTTGAATTAATCTTAATGGTGTTAGCAATGATAGAAGATGATCTTGCTTCCAAAGTCAGAAATAAATTCAGCCAGCTGAAAAGTCATTTACTTTTTCATATTTTCTTTTTTTTCTCCATCTACCTACTCCTTGTCCTTCACCTTGTTGCTTTTCACTGATGAATCTAAACTTTTTAAAAAAAAGAAGTTCTACATTTTTTATTCACATACTTTATTTTAAGGTATACATTCTTCACAGACTGAGATAAGGAAGTTGAAGACTATAGCTTCGTAGGAACAGATATTATGTTTTGATACTGGCTTATCATGATCTGCATTTCTTTCAGAGCACCTCCAAACTTTTTACAGTTTTAGTATCAACTACAAGCTCCAGACCTCTGTATTTATTCTCTTGCTTTCCTGTGATTAAATATGCAGCTTGAATGAGCTTGAGGAAGGAATTCTGCATTTTGAAAGTTGAGCTAGAAACCAGTGACAGAGTATGGCACAAATGCATCTCTCCTGAGACCTCACCTTACTGAGCCATGTAAGGAAAAACAGAGGGGAAGAACTGCACGCAAGAAAAATGGAATTTGTCTGGTCACACGATGTAGAAAGGGTCATTGTGTGTCTCTGCACTCCTCCCCAGCTATGGGAGATGAGCAAGGGGCAGGAGGAGGCCCTGGCCAGTGGGTGAGGCTGAACGGTGCCCTGGGTGTGGGCTCTGGGCACTGTCCCTGTGAGAGAACAGAACCAAAAGCCAAACGGGAGCAGCTCACAATGCCTGTGCATGTCCCAGCCAACACCTGCCTTCAAGACTACTGTGAATTCCCTAGGCCAAATGGAAGAGTCAGAGGCCCAGACTGCACCACATAAAAAATGAAAGGCACTGAGGAGCCCTTAGGGACTCTCTGTGATTGCATTGACCTGAATGTCGTGGTGCTGGTTGCAGCCACTGGCTGGATGAATGTTGCATTTGGGCTATGGGAGCAGCCAAAAGAATATAGCAACAAACTTCTTCGTGCAATGAAAAAGCAAAAAGCCCTTTATTTAAAGAAACACTGCATTTATATAGAGCAGTTTGTGGTAGCAAAGATAGAAATGATTCCATTGGTGCAAGAGAGGTGACACCTCTGATCACATAGCTCACACATCCAGCAGGTGCATAATCATTGTTATAATTCTTTCTCTTATGTTTTCCTTCAGCAGCATGAGAAATCCAAGCTGCTTTAAGGCTGCTTTTTCCCTGGCTTTCACCAGTATCCCACAGATGAAAGCTAGCAAAGTTGCTTATTTCTTTTTCAAGCCCATGGCAGTAAATGGGAGAAGGGAGATTTTTGCTTGCTTGCCATCTCCTCAGGGAAGCACAGAGATCATTGCAATATGCAAGAGATCAGCACCATTCATTACTGCTGGATAATGCCTGCCAGTGATATATCCACCATGCCTAAGCTTCAAAATCCCATAGGTCACTCCTGCAGCACTGTCATTTAACAGCTCCCATTATTCAGCCCATTATGATGTGTCACATTTTGGCATAAATAGAACCCCCAAGTGTTTGGTCCAGCCAGATGAAATCTTCATATAGTCTCATGTCCTTCCTTTTATTTGGGGCCAGGATTTTTGGTGGTTTTTATATACACAGCTCAATATAGGTCACTGATTACTGAAAAACATAAGTTCACCCTTCTTGGAAGTTTAACATTGAATTAACATAGTCTAACAACTACTTCTCATTTCAAAGTCACTTGCAGGAGATATAATAGCAAATTTCTCCCTCTGGTTTCCCATTAGTGTGTTCATACAATGCAATGCAATGAATGCAGAAAAGTTTACCTTCATGTATCCTTTTTTCTTTTTTTTTAAGCCTAAAAGTTTTATCCTTCCAGCTCAGATTGTCAGCTGAATTCATTCAGTGATGATCAGAGCATCAGCGACATTACGTGCCTATTAGTGGTATCTGTGCTTCTCTTATCCATCCATCCCTTAGATGACATTCATTGATGTAATTACACCAGAGACTGGAATGACATGGATATATTTCAGCTAAAGGTCCACCCTACTGAATATACTTGAAGATTGGCATTTTCAGTTAATACATTATTTCAAAGAATACAGGACACCTTTTCTTAAACTGGCATTGAAAATTCTCTTAAATAATAGGACTCTTAGTGTAACATTGACTTGTATTAGAAAAGGACTCTGATTTAATCAAACTATATCTAAATCCCTACCTGTCTTGCATCTAATTATGCTTTAAAATATATTTTTGCATTCCCCATACCCCACCCCTTCTTAGGATTCAGGTAGAAAATAACGAGCTTTAGCAGTAGGTAGGAGTTTAAACCTCTTCTGATCTTGAAGAGGCAGAAACAGAACAAATGAGCCCCTCTGTAGTGAGCTGTGATCTGTGTGGGGGCACAAGCAGAGCTCTGGGCAAGGGATTGCTTCAATACTCTTGATTTGCAGGGCATGATATATGCAGAAGCACCCACTCTTTCCACATTTGTTTGCCTGATTTTGATGAGACACACAATGAAATGGCACAGCCAAGGAAAGACAGAAAGATTTGCCCATGGCAGTTTTGCACCTAAGCCAGCTGTAGCAAATTCTATCCCATCAGAGACATCACAGACAGCAGGAAGGCAGCAGCAAATGCCATGAGCTAAAGATGTCAGCACAGACCATTCAGAGCATGAACTGAAGCCCACTGCAGACTTTAACATGTCAGCAAAAAGCTTTGGAATTCCCTGATGAACCCAGAACCTGTGTTAGGATTCATCCTTCATCTGGCTCCCTTCTTTTCCTGGCTGACAACAGCCTAAGAGGAGAAGTACACTCTCAGAAAAACAGTGTCAGGTGCCACAGCTACCTCCAACTATGAAAGAACATATTACAACAGAGCACTTTATAAACACATTTCAACATCTATTTTGTTAAAATCTGTCCCACTATACGGGGTGTTGCCATTTTTAGATTCATCCTGGCCATAACCAGTATCCAGTTTTTAGACAAAAAGTTTTTCATTCCTTCAAACTGCTCCTTAGTGAGCATCGCTTTGGCACACACAGATTCACATAGCATTTTAAAAGTCACTTTCACAAAGCTCTGTAATGATACAATGCCTGTTTAGCAAAGTTTTTAAAACACTATGTGATCATTATGTATTCTTTGCTAGTAGAGAAAAACCAAGAAGCACATCACCCAAGATGGTGAAATTCTGGTAAAGTTTCTTCAGTTGAAACATGAGTTGTAAAATTAATAAAGACAATTTTAGACACTTTTAAACTGGAAGAATATATGCCAATTTGACTCCATCCATGCCATGGATGAAAGAGGGCTAAGCTAAGTTACATTCCCTTGCACTTTGCCAAGGTCTCACTTTGAGATCTGTGAGAGCTACCACAGCTCAGCTGGCTACCCATAACCTGATGAGATGGAGTAATAATATATCTGTAGTTTGAGCCTTTATCTGCCTTGTGCTGAGAGTCTTGAGTATGAGGATGGCTAGATAGACCTAGGCATTAACTAAATTTCTTGGAAAGATAAAACATGCAGCTCAACAGCAGCTGGATAATAAGCAAGAAGGCCTTCTAACAACAAGGGAGAATCTGGCTGAGACTGTGCCAAAAATACATCAATATGGTAAATGGATGAAAAATGACAGGAAAAAGAAGCAAAGATTGGGAAACTGCTGAGACAAATACAATTAAAATAAACATCCTGCACTAAAATGAACTAACTGGTGAAAGTACATTTCAGTGTCTCTTGTGGCAACTCTTCTGGAGAAAAAAATACCTAATTTTTCACATAGGAAAGAAATCTGGAATCCAGTCTTTTTCAGAGTTCAAGCTCCTTTATTTAACCCTCTGTTTGGGTCGGTTACAAGTTCACATTTCCAACTAACATTGTGGACTTTTATCTTTGCAGTGAATGCTCTTTGGCAAAAGTGATATAAATAACAGCAAATTCCCTCTTGGCCACACATCCCTTCTTTACATGCACTGGCCCTGGCTACTGGCAATGATGCCTTAGGTTTTACCTTTCCAGATTCTGTACTGCATTAGTATATAACTCTTAATTTCATATAAAGTGTTAGCAAGTTCTCTTCACCAAACAATCTTTTTCCAGCCCAAGAACCAAGGACACCATTGCAGCTTTGGGCCCAAAAAAAGTGTAAACAACAGTGAATTGAGGAGAGCAATCTGGGAGGATGGGACTTCATAGTCTGAATCTGTAATTGGACAAATAGCCCCAATAAAATGGACAAAAGCTTATAAAAGTGTGAAAACTCCTGACACATTGTCCATCTTGGGTGGAGCCACAGCCAGGCTCTTGTACTGCCCAAGGTGTATCCCTTGAAGGCCTTTTTAATAAACACCTACTTTATTCCTTTAACACTGTCTAGCCTCTCTCTAGGTAGATTCTTTAGGCATCAACAACACCCCTGGAAAAGAGGCACTTTACCTCTGAACACAGTGAGGTCTGATCTTTCCAGCAGCTCTAAGCAGGCTTAACGCCCTGTGTGCTCTTAAATTTTAGCAGACAGATTTTCTACCTACCCACGCTTCAACTTTTGAGTGCTGATGCTTCCTGCAGTGCAGCTGCCAGATGCAACCCATGGGCAATTTTGTGTGAGTCGTAGACTAACAATTCCTTGTACCAGCCTGCTGAATATGCAAAGCATTTTGACACCCTCCAGGACAAAAGGTGCAATGTAATGTGATTATCATGACTGTACCATTGATCCCTGCTGAAAGTGTCAGAAGGATTCTTCATTATCTTGTTACTAGGGTTTGCTATTTTAATTATCCCCTTGGCTTCCCTTTCTTCTTTTATATTTCTTTGCTATTGGTATATCTGGCCTTTTAAAGGGCTTTTTGCTACAGGCAGAAGGTGAAGGAGCAGGGAAACCCTATGGCCAGTGCTGCATGCAGCATAGACCATATACCACACCACAGACCTGCATACCAGGTCTAAAGACAATAATCTGTTCAAGGGCAGGGCAGGACAGGGCAAGGGGAGGACAGGGAAAGGACAGGGAAAGGTAGGGAAGGGCAGGGAAGGCAAGGAAAGACAAAACACTATGTCAGCAAAGCCTGTGGAAGGAAATCATAGATCTCTGAACTCTGTTATCCCTTTCTTCAGAGAAATATAAACAGTGTACTTACCCTAGTGTCCTGCTCTAGTTTTTCCTCTTTGCCTCACTCTGCTTTTACCCTGCTAATCATGGCTGTTTCAGGTAAATATATCAAACTTTGTTTGCAGATTTTCTGGTTTCACATTATTGAGCCTTCCAGCAAGGTTCCCAAGGACAGGATGAGATGCCTGCTTGGACCTACTAGGCAGCAAGCTTTTCCTTCATTTTAACACATCTTTTTATGTATAGGAACAAAAAAGTGGAGAAGATAGGAAGAAAAATTGTTAATTGGAAATTGAACTAAAGCCCATGAAATAAAGCTCTTGAATGTCTACTAAAAATCACAGCTTTGATAATGTCTTCTGACTTAAGATATAACTTATGGTATCATTCATCTTTCACTTTTCATTTCTTCAAATAAGTGCTTAAAAATAATGGCTTTCACTATCCAAAGGAAGCAGGAATTCCAGCTGAGTACTTAACTTTAGCCTTCACTTGCAAAAGAATATCATAAAGACAATAATGTGCACAGGTAGCAAATGGGTGTAAAGTCAATTTTCTTAGACACACGGTCAAAAAAAAAAATTTTTAGCCTCAATACACCAAGTGAAATCCATCTGCCTTGGCAAAGGTGCCAGAGTTAGTGGCATAATTCTACATTGTCAGTAAAGTGAAATAGGCACCTCCAGGAGACAATTGTTTTCCTCCATAGACAGATACATGAGACAGGTCGCATGGGTTGCCCTTTGGAGATACTTATTTCTCTCATTAACTATGGAGGGACTCTGCAGAGACAGTTTGAAGTTTGACTATTCCATTATAGATGCCTTAAATCAGAGAAGATTCATCTCACTGAGAATGACCTTCCAATATGAAATCCAGGTATCTAACTGATCTCTTAAAAAGCTCTAGAGGCACTAGAAATGCCTATTTAACACCAATCCACGCTCAGAAAAGAGAAAATAAAAAGATAAAATACATTATAGGAGTTTAAAATAGAAAGTAAGAATCCAAGGGAAAGAAAATGATGACATTAAATAGGAAATATTAGGCTAGAAAGTAGCTAAAAGCTAACCTCATCCAATACAAAGTCACCTTTGAATAGTCACAGACAGTTAATGCTGCAGGGAATGAGTTCCACAGTCTGAAAATGTCACTTTATGCATCGTTAAAAGCACCTGTCTTCAACATAAAAATAAACAAACAAATGGAAAAACACTACATGTATTGTAGCAAAAATGAACAGGGCATTGGGCTTTTTTCAGTGTTGCAAATGCATGTTTAAATCACTTAACTATTAAGAGAAACTGAATACTGATTTCACTTCTTTGTCTTGAAATCTTCCACTAAGCAAAATTGACTATCACTGATCAAAAAATAACTTATGCCACCCAAAATGTAACATCTGTTAAAGCAACCATTAAATTTGCCCTTATCATAAAAAAAATTACAGCAAATTTCCAGTCATGACCTCTAAGGAGGTATCAGAATAGACTTTAAAAGTCTTTGGCTTTGTCAGTGGAGCCTTTCAAGCACTAGAATTGAGACCAGCATTACCTGTGAGGAAAAGCTAAGAGATCTGGTTTGTCTGTTTTGGAGAAAAGGAGGTGAGGTGCAAACTCATTGCCCTCTTGCAGCTTCCTGAGGAGGGGAAATGGAGAGGGAGGTGCTGGACATTAGGAAATGTGTCTTTACCAACAGGGTGGCCAAACACTGGAAGCAGAGTTTGGAGAAGTGGCTGATGCCACAGGACTGCCAGTGCTAAAGAGGCAATAGGAAATGCCCTCAACATGCTTTATCTTTTGGTCAGCAGGTGAATTGGATGGCTGTTTTGGGTACCTTGCAACTGAAAGATGCTTTCCTGTTCAATTCTATCCTAAAATCCAAGGAGTAGAGTTTGAAAAATGTGCTTTGGGAGTCGATCCTGCAGCAAAGGAGTCGTGGGACCAAAGGAGACAAAGCAGGAGGAAGCCTGGCTGAAGGTGTCCAACTCTAAAAAATTGTTAGGAAACAGTGCATACAGCAGGCAGCCCCAGTGGTTATTCAATACCTCTATGGTTAGGATATCCTCCTGGGAAAGGGTGAAGAGAGTTTCAATCCTCTGGTTTGCCTACAGACCAAATATTCTTGTGCCTTGTGCAATGAATAAAGTCTCTGCTTTCCAAGGAATGCTGTCCTGCTTGTCATGATCATGGCATGCCTTAGCATCCAGGATAAGCACAAGCTACCTATTGGCAGAAAAAAGGGAGCTGAGATCATAACTGGTCTTGCCTGAGTCATTCTGCTGGGGACAGACATCAACATTTTAAGATCTGAAAGGGATACCTGAATATCAAGCCCTGCCACTATTCAATGGGACTGTCCTGCTGTGCACCACAGTAAAAATACCCAACAAGTTCAGATGTTTTCCAGAGTTCTTTCCAAACCTCCTTAAGGGTCAAATCCCATTTACCTCCTTGAATATTTCATGGACAGACAAGAGTTCAGCTCTGCAAGCTGAAGGCCACTATTTTTAATGCAACATGAGATTGTGTCTGTATGGCTGTAAAGTCAAAATAACTTCATGGAAGTGTCTTCTTCAGAAGAAACTAACTTTCATTTGGTGTGCAGGTACAGGTAGACTTTTGCTGCAGACTTTAATAGGAATTTAGGCTCCACATTTTCAACTTGCACGACCTAAATGTCAGTATCATCAATCACTTGATTTCTCAGTTTACACCATTATTGTTCAAACAGTTTTATTTATCTATTTCCTGCCTCCACTTAATAATATATGTAATGTCTTTTGAAAATTAGTTTTTGAAAAAGACAAAACAAGGAGTGAAAACAGGACCTCCTATTGCCTCTCCAAGCAATCAAAAGCTGAATCTAAATAGTTCTGTGGCAACAGGCTGAGAAAAGTGTATTTTCAATTACTTTTTTTTTCCATGTATAAAGTGCACATCCAAATCACATTTCATGAGTAAGTAAACAATTTAATTTAGTTTTGTTTTGTTGTTTTGCTTTTGTGGGGTTTTGTTGGTTTTTTGGTTTGGGGTTTTTTTTCCAGGGGTGTGGTTTTCTATTTTCTTTTTGTGTAGGAAACAATCAAGAAGAAATGGGGAATAATCAAATGCACCCAGCATCAGCAAACTTCATTACACTCTGAGCAATAGCAAGATGGGGAAAATAGCAGATCATTATGTCTGATGAGTATAATTACACTTTTTTGAAAAAGGGGGAAAATCTAGGTTTATCACTACACCTGTTTGTTTTTTTTTAATAGACACCTTTAAATTCTGCTGAACATGCAGCAGCAGAAAAATTATTCCTTCTCGCTGTTTGATGGCCTCCAGTAATGCTTAAGAAAAATTGTTTTCCATTCCACTGAACTGTAAAATAAACAAAACAAACCCTTCACTAAATGCTCTAAAGGCCAAAGGGTCTCAGTGAATGAACTTCAAATGGCTGCTTTGCTCATCATAGGAAAAATCCATTATGTGATTGTGTTTAGAAATAGTCTAGCATATTTTGGGTGCTATAGCATTTTAAAATAATAAGGTTTGGAAATAAATAATAAACTGGTGAAGTGGCAGAAAGTAAGTTGCTCCTAAATTTAAATACAAATGTATTTCAATGTCATTTTTCTATACACAGAGAAATGTATGGAACTGAATCAGTTCTATCATTTATAGTGAGCGTTATGTTTTCCTGTACTTTTCAGCTTACTTTCATTCCTTTCATGAAAGAGAATCTCATGACCTTTTCAGTATTAGCCTCAAGACATAGCTGAGCTATTCTTTTCATATAGAAATCCAAGACCTCAGCTGGCTAGCATGAAAGCTAACTTTGCCAACAAATCTCTAAGAAAACATGTGATAATGTTCATCTGGTTTTTGGGGGTATTTTTTTCTTTTTACTGAGACTATCAATGCACCTAAATTTAACAGCTTCCTGTAGATTTTTTTGGTTTAACTGGGGCCCTAGGAGACCAAGTATTAATTAACATTCTGTCCTGAGTGTTAAAAGCTCATAAAAGTTAGAATATACAGCAGAATCATAACACTTCTGGTAACAGACTCTCTTTCGCTGCATCTGTTAGAAAATGTACTGCTGGTGTTTTAGGATACCTAACCTCTTATTCATCACTAGAAAATAAAATCCCTGCAGTATCTGTTCTGTTTTAAGCTCCACTAGGAGATGATTTCCAACCTCTCAGCTGGGTTTCCAAGAGTTTCACTGTGAAGTTTACTTTTTGTAAGGGATTTCTTTATAAAAGACAAACAATTGGGACAGAGATTTTCCTTAGAAAAGAAATGTTCTCTGGTTTTGTCAAGGAAATTTCTTATACTGGTATATTCAAAGCCCTCAGGATTATCTATTAACAATATCAGTAGGTAATGAAATACAGAAGACATGCTTGAAAATTCAGGGACAAACTTCACATAAGACTCTTCAAAAAGGCTTTGGAACAGCATCCAAGACATCTGCAGGGGCTCTTTAAAATCTACCCTTGTACCCACCTTCATTTGTAGACATTCAGATCTAAAATCCCTCTGATTTTCATCAGAGCTTGTGTCTCAGCCACTTAATTGCTTAAACAGGCACAGCTCCTGTTTGCAGGTCTGCAGGTGTAGCTGCCACCTGAGCACTCCCACTGCAGCTCTTGGCAAGAGCAGGAGCCACACGGGCTTGGTAGGATGAGGTATTCAGGTTGTAGATATCCTTTACCAGTCACTGTCCACTGTCTTCAGAGAAAACCAGCAGGGTGGGAAGGATTTGATCTGTAAGATGCACCCTGGAGAGGAATGCAGAGCAGTGCAGATTTTCCTGGCACTTTGGAAGAAATAGCTATGACACAAGTTTCAGGGAACATTACCCAACCACAGACTTTAGAGGGAGTCTCTGCTAAAGACATTGGACCTTCCACCAATCACACCCTGCCCATTATGACATGTTTGTCTAACTTTGGATACTCTGAATTGATTCCTCAGAAAATTGCCATGAAAACCTCTTGGTTGGAAAAATGTCAGATTACCTGTAATTGGATTGGGTATTCCTGCAGTGCAGTATTTTCTACACCCCACAGGGCTCAGAAAACACAAGGTGCTATTAGTTCATTGTCGCTCAGAAAGTGATAGCCAAGCAGCTGGAGGGGGGGATAATAAAGGATGACACAACATCATTGTCCAGGCCATTAGAAAATCATTTCATCTAGTATAAGACCAAGAACTATGTGATACAGAAGTGATCAGATGTGGGGGACAATTCAAAATGCAAAGGGAATGTGATCCTGAACAGTTATCCAAGTATGACTTGGTTGAAGTAGCCCATCTCACAGAGACTGGTATTACCAGCAAAGTGAAACACAATTTCTTTAGTGTCTAAACCTACACTTGGAAACTGCTGAGCTGATATTGTCAGGATATGAATGTGACTGCTTCCAGCTCTATGCCATGCTATTGCATTTGGACATAGGGGTATAGGGAAATGTGAGGACTTTTTAAACTCCTGCAAAGCAGACAGGTGAACAATTCAGTATGAATTTACACCATTTCAAGAAAGGAAATGATCTAGAAATCAGAGAACAAAGTGAAATAAACTGACTGGAGTGGACATAATGAAATTAAATACAATAGAAAGAAATAAAATTCTGAAATGAAGGGATTGTAATCAAATGTAATGAAATGAAGTGCTCCCCTTTTGCATGGATTTTGTAGCTGAAATATCCCTGGAGGTCTGGGCTTTGAGGTTTTCTCAAGACTAACCTTAAATGCAAGCCTAAACCTGAGCAGAGCAGTAAAAGCAGCCATCTGCTGAGGTGCCAAGCACAGGGGTGGAGTGAAGCAGAATGGTGTGGAGGCAGCAATGTTGGGGCAGAGCAGGGCTCCCCTTGGCATTCATTTTGCAGTTACAGTGTCCCTGGAGATCTTTGGAGGGCTTTGTGGTTTTCTCAACCCCAAGCATAACCATAACCCTGTGCAGAGAAGTATTTGGCTGAGGCTGGTGTCAAGCAGAAAGGGGTGGAGGGAGCCACGCTGGGGCAGTGGGGTGAATGAATGAATGAATGAATGAATGAATGAATGAATGAATGAATGAATGAAATGGACAGAAACATTCCAAAATTATACTCACTGAAATCTCAAGATCAGGGAATGAAGTCAAGCAAAGACACAGGAGAAGAAATTGATGAAATGACATTATTAAAAAAAAAAAAAAATTAAAAAGAGAAAACAATAAAATAGCATGGGGTGAGATTAAGTGCAGGGAAATGGACCAAACCTTGCCAAATTGATCCTCATTGAAATTGCAAGATTTCATTTCCTTTCATGAAATGAAGCAGCTGAAGTGTCATCAAATGAATCATCAATAATGTCAAAGCCATGCACACACCCCACTCTTGCAATTTTTCCTGTACCAGTAGCACTATTCAAATAGCTTTTGAGGTTTCAATACAATCTTCCCAACATTCAAGTAAATAAAGCCACACCAAATAATGTTGTTCTTTCTTGACTTACCAGAGGAATTTCTGATCTGTACTAGCAGATATTAAATTTTTCTATCACTCAAAATAAATTCCAGAAAGTTAATTCTTATGCTAATTCCAGAAAGCTCAGTTTCTGAAGGGAAAAGAAAAGAAAAAAAAACCCCACACTTTTCTCTTCTGGCATAGAAGTATTTCTACAAATTAATTTAGCTGCTATGCATAATGTTTAGAATTGCTACCAACTCTGAAAACTCTGATAATTCCCACTGAAATAACATGTCTGTCATATTTCTCTCTTGGGTTATGGTGCCATTTGCCAACTAGGGGAGACCTTTAAAAAGAAAAGAGCTATTCAGGATTTTTCTTTCAGTACTCCCACAGAAGTCAAGACCTGAGCAGCTTCTTAAATGTTGACAGAAGGCAGTATAGGACCAGTTAACACTTCAGCACTTTTTTAATGCACTTTTGACCTACAAGCTTGCTGTGGAACCCAGAATAGGATTTATACCCATCAGTACCAATTCAGTGATAGGGATAGTAGAAGTAAGACCTTGCCAACACTTCCACAAGAAACTTCACATCTAAACCCAACACATTCAGACAACATTAAACATCCTGATGGACTATGGATTTATCATTAAAATTAAAGAGACAAGTCCTATATGGTCTACAGCTCTATCAATATAGTAACCTGTAGCAGGATATAGGCACTAGATCTCAACTATCCATTCTATCCAGACTTGAGAAATGGTTATAAACACTTATGGTTTTGCCCAAAATTAATTTCCAATGTCTACATCATCTCAGATTATGAGTCAGTGGAGCAGCAGTTACCAGCCTTCAGACTTAAGCACTATGTATTTTAAAAGTATAGAAGGTGCCTTTACAGTCTAAATGACAGAACCTACCTACACATGGAGCCTGCAAGCAGAGTAGGCACTTAAGAGTGGTTGTGTGAGGTGACAAGAGGTGACTACTCTGTCAATGGAACAGCAACACTGAAATTCTTCTGCACAGCTGTCCTGCAACCAGCCCAGGATTCCTACTGAAGAGTATTCTGATTTGGATGGGATCCACAAGGACCATGAAGTAAAATTCTTAAGTGAATGGCCCATAAATGGCATCAAAACCATGACTTTGGCATTATTAGCACTGACCTCTAACCAGTTATCCCTGTAGCCCAAATTTGGAGTATGATGTAGACCTGAAAATTCAGGATGTACATTCCACCCAGACAGGAACCTAGAGGGCACAGAGAGGATGAGATACCCCAAAAAGACAATCTTATTGGTATCTGAAACTTTCCCTAGCAGTCTGATCTTTAATCCATAGTTGCCTGGGTTGGGCATTAAATTTAGAGTTTTGTTTTGTTATGTTATGTTTTGTTTTGTTTTGTTTTGTTTTGTTTTGTTTTGTTTTGTTTTGTTTTGTTTCTTGTGTTTTGTTTTTTTTCTGTTTTATTTGGTTTTGTTTTGTTTTGTTTTTTCCCACTACTAATTGGATGGAAAAGGGAAAGGAAGTGAAAAAAGACTGAAGTTGTATATTTTCTCCTGAGTTAATATTAGAGCCTATGAGTTCTACTAGTATTAAACATTAAGGATTTGAATTTTAGAGCTCCCTGTACTGGCACCTAATTTTCTTGCATAATTAAGAAAATCTGAAAGTCTCTACAGCGTACATACAAGCATATGAATTTTCACACATTCAAATAAATGATGCAAAATGAGGAAACATCTACAAAAGTAATCAGGAAATCAGTTTGCAATCTTACACTTAAGCAGCTTTATAACTTGAGTCAAAATATTTAGAACATTCAAAGGAATATTTCTGTAGTAAGTACATAAGGTTTGTTTGTTCCCTATGAGAAAAGGAAAAGCCTTTACCATAGGCTTCATGGTATGGTAACATCAAAGTAATAGCCATTATCTTCTCAAAGCTTAAAAAAAATTGATTAATATTATTTTACCAATCCTGCTGGAAGAAATAAAAAAACAGGTTAAATCAGAATCAGGCCTCTATTCAGGAAGCTGGAAGAAAAGTGGTTCTAATACTTAATAGGTAGTTTTTGTTGGGCATATTGCATCCCTGGTCAGTTTTGTGTTTATGGCTCAGTTCTAGTGAAACATTTTATTTTCACATCTTAAAAGATCATTTCAGGGCTGAACAAACACAGCAGATTCAGCAGCAGCTGGAATACAACTACTACTGTTCACCCTTTGGAAAGTTTATAAAAGACCTGACATGGTTCTGAAATATTAAAAGGACTTCTGAAACTCAAAGAGAAAACAGCAATATAAAATCAAGGGTCTGGTCTGGCTGAGTGGATAAAGTGCCATCTTTTGATACTGGGGACCTAAATCTTTCAAGTCAATATGTGGTATAGAATGGCTTTTATGGTCATTGGCAAGTGGCTGTGAATTCATATCAACAAAAGTAACATAATTCAGAGCAGGAGAGAGGAAGAAATCAAAGTGTAACAAGGCAGAGGCGCTTGCTTGGAAACAGCCTTGAGCAGTAACACCTGACCCAAGCGCTGGCTCCTGGGAGAGACTTCAGATCACCATTGGGATGATCCAGCCCCCCTTAACTCTACACATCTAACACATTTTACACTTTGCAGGGCTCCATATTCTATCTGACTTCACCACCGTGGCACCAGAATGCCTCAAATTCTGATGCACTGATTTTTTTTAGACATTCAACTCGCACCCAGAATATGGAGAGTGTTTGAATGCTCTGGCACTAAAGCAGAAAATCATTAGTCCATAAAGTCTGAATTTCAGCAGAGTAGCTCTGGCAGTCCTTGGGAAGCAGGCCAGCATCCCAGATCCACCTCAGGGCATGCCAGCTCATCTCATGTGTGTGTTCCAGGCTCAGCCCTAAGAGAAGGAAACTTGATGCTACACGCAAGATTCAGGCTGAGGTAAAAATGACAAAACAAAATCACTGTCTCCCTCAAGCCCTCACCTCCCTCAGGCACAGCTTTAAACATCTCTCCAAATTTTCATTGCTAGAAATTGTACAATGCCTGGGCAATATTCCTGTGTTTCATGACTGATACCTTTGGGTACTTTCACAATTCATCAGGGAAAAAAAATGCTTGTTGCTCCAACAGTTATTCCCATGTGAATTCCTGTGGGAGAAGGGAAGTGCTATTTAAAATTATTTTCAGTCTTCCCACCTGCTACCAGCTACCAGGCAAAAAAAAAACCCTCTCAGAACTGGATTTTTCCATGCTTCAAAATTGATATAATGCCATATGAAATGGAAATCTGATCTGAGTCATTCCACTCTACGTTTATATCTTAAAGACACATCCCAGAACACACAAAGACACATCCCAGAACACACCTATGTTGCTCTATATTATAAGGATTTTTTTTCATTCCAGTGTGAAAGATTCTCTGGTCCACTCACAAATAATATTAATTCTTTTTCCTTCTTATTTTAGAGGAGGTAGATTTAATGAGATTTTTTTTTTTAATCTTACTTTTCTATCATGAAAATTTTATTTTAATGTCAGAGAACACCTTCTGTGGACTGGGTTCAGGTCTATGACACACGAAATATCATAGTGGGCAAAAATAAGTTTAATCAGACCCAGCAAACAATCTCCCTGCTGTAAAAGTTACAGCAGTTTGTGGTCCTTTAAAAAAAAGAAGGATAAGTAATATTCCTCTTTTGCACACATTAAATATATATATATATATATATATTACTATTGTATAGGATGATCTTTTTTTCCACCAAATTTTCCAAACCTTTTATAAATCTAACTATAGTTTGGGCACTACAAAAACTTCTGACAATGAATTCCAAAGTTGAAATGTGCTGTGTGAGAAAAGTGCTTCCTTATTTTTACCTTAAGCTACCAGCATGATAATTTCCTCAACTGGCCCTCAGTTCTTCAAACATTGTTAATAGAAAACATTGCAGTTCATCTACTTTTTTATTTGATATACTCTATAATTTTGTCCCTCAGTCATTTTTCCTCCCTGAAGACCCACAATCCTAGCCTAATTGCTCTTCACACAAAAACTTTATATCTAATCCTTGCTGCCTTTGTCTGTTCAACAATTCCTCTGTTTGAAAAAGGGAGGACAGAACTTCATACAGTATTCAGGACACGAGTTGATCCTGGTTTTATGTAGAAGAAAAGTTGTGTCAACTATTCTGTTATTGATGCTTTCTTTGTTGTTCCTGTGATCTTCAACTTTCACTGAGCACCACTTGGCACTCAGCTAACCATAACAATTCTAAATGTCTTTCCAAAATATTTATACCTCATTTATGAACCCCATGGCTGTGTAAAAATAATTAGTATTATGCTTTCTTGCATCTATCACTTTTCACCTATCAGCACTGGATTTTGTCTCCCATTTTATGTCTGACCACTCAAAATCACAAGTTCAGTTATCCCTTTGTTGTCAGTGCTAGTTTCTGTCACTTTGAAGAATTCTGTAGCATCAGCAAACTTTGTCACCTCGTTAAGCTCTTGCTTTTCCAGATAATTTGTAACTGTGATGAAAAGTGCAGATCTTATGAAGCTTCACTCTTAATCTCTACTGGCAATTTTTTTGCATCATGAAAGCTGTTTAACTATCCCTACACTACACTCCCCATCTTTTCACCTGGGATTGGGCTTTTCTCCAGAAATCCAGTTGATCTTGGATGCAGCTGACAGGATTCCAGGTCCTCAGATGCAAAGGAGTTGAATGGAGTTGATTTTATTTCAGAGAGAAGCCACTTCTCTGACCTCCCAGAAAGCAGGAGCAGAGCAGAAAGTGAACCCACATCTTCTGCCTGGCCCTCCCTCCTTCTCATCCCAGTGCTGTGGAACACAGGACACACTCATGCTGGGCTCAGACATGCATCACCAATATTTCCCAGAGAAGGGGAGCAGGAATGCAGACCTCAAAACAGCCACCAGTCAGTGGCACCACTCACTGCTCAGCTACCTGGCTGTCCATCCCCATGCTTCTCCACAGGCTTCCAGTACACCAAAACACAGTGATAATCTCCATAGCATGTCTTAAATTTCTGTACAATTTATATTTAAACTATTTTTCTAGTCTGAATTATGTACACAGCACAGAGATATAGTAGCTGAATCCATATTTTTTTTACCTTTATGTGACAGCTATTTTTCCTTTTTCTCTGGTCTAAACTTCCTCCTTCATTACTGCCTTTCTTTGCATCTGCTATAAGGAAATACTTGGTTTAACAAGTAAAGTAAATTGTCTTGCAAATTTGGATAAGCCCATCCAAAATCAGAAAGAAAGACTTGTACATAAAGAACCCCTGATGTTTAGTAAATCAGCACTTTCCTTCATCATATATTTTCAATTTCTAATCAAAAGGAGTATTTTACCTAGGTAAATCAAAGCATATCTATGCCTACTCCTGCTCTTCTTTATGGCTGCACCACTTCAGCAATTCCCATTTTCTCTAACCATGCTGAGGGTATGAAGAGACATAAAAACTTAGTGTTGTGTCAACGTTGTGCAGGTGTATTAACTTCTTTGGCTTTCATGCTGACTCTGCAGTGATAAAAATGAGACAAACCAGTGGGTAAAAACTACACAGAGATATAATAACCAATCTGCTTCCTCTCTACTCATCTCTGTCTTCATGGTACTAAAAATCTCACTGGTTCAGCCTGGGGAAAGAAATCTTTCCATAATCCTACAAGACTTTACAATCTACCACACAAATCAAAGTAATATGGTAATCAGCAGATAAGCACAATAACACATGTGGAGTTAAATGAAGTCTCTTGTTCTCTCATGGGGAGGAAGAGAGAGACTTATTTGTTCAATATACCATTATAAAATTATCTAGTTTTAGGAAGAAAAAAACAACAGAGAGCACATTTTAAATTCTGGTCTTTTGCTTTTTTTTTTGGTGAAACTTATTGATGAATAATTTAGGATTGTTTCTTAGCTATTCTCCTCTATCTATAAAAATATAATCCGACTTAATTATGTGTCATCACAGCAATAACTGTAAAAGAAATCCACTCCAGGGATGAGTAGAGCATATAGTGCTTTATGAAAAGTCCAAAAGACATTATTTTAATTTATACAAAGTGGATTTTAGCACTTGAAACACTTTTATTCATAAAATTGTTTCCAAGTATTTCAGAGGCCTCCTACCAGCAAGGGGAGTTGCACAGCAGATGAGCACAAAGGGAAGTGGCAGCCTTGGTTAAAGGCTGTCAGGTTGACTGTGAGGATTTTATGCACTCATTCGAGAAGTTAAGATTGTTAAGGAATATTTTACGCACCAGAAACAGAGGAGATGATGGAAACCCTCTATTAACCCAAGGCAAATCTATTTAGCTGACCCCTGCCCATGTCACGTCAACAACTCCATGCTGCACAATTAATTAAAAAGCAAAATTAGCAGCAGCTTTTGCTGTTGTTTCTTCAGCCAAGTGGAGAAACTTGCAGCGACCATTTCAAACGAGATGACACCAAGACAGCTTGTAAAGTTGTCTCCTAAATTCAAATTCATGTACACATTTTCATCAGAGGCACAGTAGGTTGGATACATACACAGTGACTCAGAGGTATAAAGTCATAAACAGGACACCCAAGGGCAGTAAACATTCCATCAACTTGGACAGAGGATAGAATTTTTATTTTGTTAAGGTACAGTAGCACATATCACCAACCAGATATTCTGTTGCTAAACAATAATAATTGCAGTGGCTGAAACTAAAAATTGTGTGACTGAGAGAGATGAGCAACCACAAAAAATAAAACCAGCAGCTTTCCTGCTCTACATGCACAACCTTTCTTCTGTGAAAACCAGAGCTCCACTAAAAAAAGGCATGTTCAGAAAAATTTGCATCACAGTTATACAACCTTTATATCCAGGTCACAGATGCCTAGGGATTTTACTGCATTTCCTGATGGAGAAGGGACTCACAGCCAGGTGACAAAGATGGCCATACTGGGAAAAAAAAGAAGTATAACAATCAAAAAATAACCCAGCTCATTATCTGCAATTGCTACTGTCCTCAGAGACTTGATACAAAATACCTGTGTTTTCCAGCACAGATCATCTATCTATTCTGAGATGCAATTTCTAAAACACTGAGGGATAAAGCTTCAAATATTAGAGCAGTAAAACAAAATTTATATATAACATATATTCATTATTGCTTACACTTCCCTAGAACTACCATGATTTGTTTCTAAGGGAATCCACACAGTTACCTTTCCCTTGTTGGACCTTTTATCCTGTAAGTTTATACCAGACATCCATTGCTCAGTGGGCTATACAAGGGCCTGAATTTTGTCCAGCAATCTAAAGTTACTTAAAAAAGTTCAAATGGACCCAGCTAAAAAGTGAAGCTCAGCTTTCAAAAACCAGCAACGGTTTGGGGCAATCAATTAAAACCCTTCATGCTTGTGTTCAAGAGGAGAAATTATCAGAACCTTCTGAAGGGCAAACAGCAATTCAGTGCAATTGGCAGCTGTGACCTCTGTAATCCACTGGGGCAAGGAGTTAGCACCAGCCCTCTTCACTGAAGAGCCTTGGAAGACCTTCAAATTGTGTCACTTCATACTTGCCAGCCATGGCTTGATCTTCTTCTCATTCAGAGAAAAGACAGATTCTTGCCATTCTTTTGTCATGGTTAAATAACTAATGCACTGGGCTGCCTATTCATGTCACAATTTCAATAACAGCATTTGCATTATTTCTTCTTCTGGCAATATATGCAACATAGAAATACTACTGTAACATAGATTAATAGCGGGTTTCATCTAAACTGAAATCCCTTTGCTTATAGTCTGTCCCAATCAATAATCCTCCATGAGGTTTACAAGCAGATTTCTGTTCAGATAAAACTTTTTGGGAAAAATTCATAGAGGTTTTCATGATATTGAAGCTAGTTCAAACTATGATGAAAATTTGCTTTGTATTATGACAAAATCAATTCACTGCAAACAACATGTAACATATATGTAAAGCCTGTTTATATATCATCTCCTTAGTGTTATCAGGCTTCCACATATTTAGAAGAAAAGCAGAAAAATTGTAAAGTGTAAGACACTTCAAGTTTTGGATGACTGATTTTTTTTTTTTTTTTTTTTTTTTTTGTTCAGGAAAGGTGTCTTTATAAATTGTCAAAGGTCAGAATGAATGTAGCTAAAAAAGCTAATTGCATTGCTGGTTTCATTGCATATCACACGGGAACAAAGAGAAAATAAAAATGACATAAAACAATGGAACCAGGGAAAGACAAAAAATGAAAGTAGTATGACAGCCTGAAAGAGCTGCTGTTGCAGAAGGGGACAATCCACTGAAAAGTTGATGCTGAAAAGAAGCAGAAATGAGTGGGCTGAATTGATGGCATCCCTTCTACATTTAGCAATGCAGAGTTCAGCTGAAGCAAATTGAGTGCAGTCTGTAATGTCAGAGCCATGCACAGAAAAAAAATGTTTCGAATGCACAGTTGTGTTCTATAGACTCACAATCCTCTTTTATTTCTCCATTTTCAGCTTTGATTCCCCCTTTACTATTTGATTGGTTTGTTTCTTTAATTGACATGAATATGGGAGTGGGGCTAATAGGAAGTTAATTTTGTCTGAAGTGTTTATAAAATACAAGATTTCTGGAAATAATTGACATTTGCTGGTAAGATTTAATGCTTTCTCTTTAACTCCATTCTGTGCTGTAGGTTGCCTGTTAGTAGAGTGCTAGATAGGTAAGATCTTGGGCATCTAAATTGGACACCCAAATCTAAGCAACAAGAACTTTGCAGACCTCCAAAGGGACCTATTTTCCTCTAGGCTGCTAAAATGAAAGACTGCTGGACTGCACATGGACAAGTCAAGCAGACTGAGTGTTGGAAATTTGTTGACTGGTATTCTGGCATGTTTCATGGGGAAAATCAGCATGCAAAGAATGAACAGTCATTTTACATGTTCTAAAATATGCAGCAACATGTATAAACTTTGTATTTGATTACACTAATATTTAAAAAAAAAATCATTCAGGTCAAGAAACAAACATTAAAGAACAGGACTTTGGCAGCACAATTCTGGTTTGTTACATCAGAAAATATGCAGATATAATTTATTAGAAATTGATGCATGTCACATTTGCAACATCTTTCTAGGGCTTTAGGAATTTCAGGGCACAATAAACACAGGCCATCAAAACCTCCTAAGGCTAAATGTATGGATCAGATGTTCCTAAACTCTCTGCCAATAGGATCACTATGTTAAAAAAGTTTTAAGGAATTAATGTGGTTGCTCAGATTCTCACAAGGAACCGACAAAGGCTCATTACTAGTTGATGGGAGATTAATGTTGTGGAAAGAGAGACTTCATGGAATTATTTATTAGCTTGCATGAGACATCTCTGAGATGGAATGAGAATACAAAAGGGGTTAAAGACTGCTGCAAAGTCTCCTACTGAGATAACTTTTTATACAAAAGGGTAAGTGCTAAAAAGCTTTCAAGCACTGCCTCACCTGACAAGGTTGAAAAAGTAGGTATTATCTGAAAGGCAGACCATACTTTTCAGAAGTAAGGAGATGATTCTCTTTTGGCTTGCAAATGTCTACCTATCAGACAGGAGGGGATTTAAATGGGAGGGTTCATCTGTCTGCTGCTGAGACAGACTTGCTGGGAACAATTTTAACAGAGAGGAAAAATATTCTGTGAAAAGGATAGATAAAATAGCAAGAGTTCATCTTTTTTCCATTACAGAAAGTCTCACATCCTTGTCTCTACTATTTCTCCTTCCTTCCAAAAAAAAAAATATTCTGAAGACATCCTTCATCATCCTCATCACTAGAAGCTGCTGAATTCATGCTAGCTTTAAAGACAGTATCCTTATTAAACTTGTTTTATTAAACACATGGGATTAGAGCCTTTAGGTCATTAACTTTGATTTCATACTAGCAGCTCAAAAGAACAGCTCAGGACAAGGCTGTGGGCTTGGAGTTCTCAGTTTGGAGCTTTACAATCCAAAAGGAAAAGCAGGTCCCTGGGACAAAATGAAGTATTTAGGAAGTCACACACTATACAGTGGGCCTGTTTCCATGCCAAGCTCTGGAATTTGCTACTGTCCTAAGGGCTTGGGTTATTCCAGGGAAGTATTAATTAAAACAAAGGAAATTTCAAAAGCTAGGAAAGCAACCTGAGCACATGGGATAAGTCTAAAGTGACAGTTTTCCGTGACTTGCCCTGGATGCTGTTAGAACTTCTCTGTATCTTCTCAGCTCAGCTAACAACATTTTAGGTGTTGATCACAGGAGGTAAGCAAGACTTGGACACAGGAGTGTAGCTGTTGCCCCACCAGTGCTAAACAGAGGTGAAGGGTCCCCTCTCTTGACCTTTTGGTGTGAGGGTGCTTTGCTGGGTCATGGTCATCTTGCTGTCCATCAGGACATGGAGCTGCTTTCCAGCAGTCAGCCCCCAGCATGTTCTGCTGTGTGGGGTTAACCCTCCTGAGAGGCAGAGCTCTGCAATAGCCCATGCTGAACTTGTCAGGATTCCTCTCTGCCCATTTCTCCAGCCTGCCAAGGTCTCTCTGAAGGTGACTCAACCATCTGGTGCATCTCCCAGTCCCCTCAGCTTAGATCATCTACAAACTGGCTGAGGGTAAATTCCATCTGCCTTCATTTTCCCAGTAAGGTTAAGGAAGATGAACTCCATCCTATGTGTGTGATGCATTAGATATCAGCTTTTATATTTTTCAGATCCTGTACTTCATTAGTGTGTAACTCTGAACTCCATATAGAGAATTAGTTAACTCTCTTCACATTTTGGTCAGATAAAACAATCCTTCCAGGCCTGAGAACCAAGGACACCATCACAGCCTCAGCCCCACAAAAGTATAAACAAAAGTGAATTGGGGGGAAGCAAACTGGGGGAATATGACTTCATTGCCTGAAGCTGTCATTGGAGGATTAACCCCTGATATGTAAATAGATCAAACTTATATCTGTCTGAAAAACTCGTGACCATGATGCATTTTGGGTGTAGCCCCTTGGGAAGCTCTGTCTGCCCTCAATGTACCTAAAGATCCTTCATTAAATATATCCACTTTTATCCTTTTAATTTTGGCTCTTGTTTCTAGGCAAGTCCAAAATAGGCATCACATGCACATGTCTACAGCATCCACCTTAACTCCCCTGAAATTAGTGCAGATCTATAGCTCGTTACAGGTAATTAATAAAATACTATGAGCAACTGTGCCCAGTATAATGAAAGCTACATCAGCATACAGGAGTGAAAAACATCAAGAAAAGGAGAGAAAGAGAAAAAAATCAGGCTGGAAGAAAAAGATTATTCCTATATAAAAGATATCTGAGGCCTTGTCTGCAAAAAACTGAGGGAATAAAAAACATTAATAAAGGCATGAAGCTGAAATTGATTTGCTAAATCTTGCAAACCTTGTGTAGACACATTTGTTCAAAGTTGAAGTGGTTAAATTTGACTTAGCTTAATTCATTTATAGTATGTATTAAATTAAACAAAATTAAGGTCTTCCTTTCTTCTAACAAGGCTGTCAACACAGGGATTTAATGCAGCTGAAGTGTGAACTTTAACATTTAATTTGGATTGACTTTCCTAAATGTCCCAATGCAGAAGAGTCCTATTAACTTTCACTGTGGCAAAAATTAAAAACAGAAAACAGGCAATGGATGTTAGCCAGGTAATGGTAAAAGTAATTAAATGAAGACAAAGACTCTTTCCAGAAGGAATTATGAGAAGCCACAGATTCTGGCCAGGAGGTGATCAAAGCCATTTACCAGCATGCAGACAAAGAGCCAGGAACAGATGAAGAGTAATCATAAAAAGGATCAAATACTGTCAGTTAGAGATTGGCATTGCAGAAGATCTGGAGCACAGGAAAAGATACAGAATTACTGCTTTTAAATGACCAGATGGAACTGGCAAAAAGGCAGAAAAAAAAAAAACCAAACAGCTAGACCATTACACATAGTCCTAGAAATGGATGAAGTTTTAAAAAACAGAAGATTCTTTTAGCTTTAGAAAGAAAACTATGAGCCTTTAGAGATGCAGAAGGGCCAAAATTATCCTCTAGAAGGGGAAGAAACTTTGGTTGTAAGTAATAATGATTATGAGGACTTTCACCTATATTTCACAGCACAATGAAAAGACACTGGGACTCATTACACCTGTTCAGGCAATACAGATACAAGGGAATACACCTGTAAGGGAAATGGAGGCTGATCCATGTAGTGCTTGTTACCTATTTCTAACAAGCAATACATTGTTGTTGATTTACAAAGATTCCAAAATAAAATAAGTTCTTAACCAACCTAAGCATGCAGCTCCAGCTCTTACTTTTAGAATGGTTCTCTGCAACTGCACAGAAGGACTCTTCACAGAAGGTTACAGCTTCACCTGTTCCCCAGAGGGGAACAGTGAAACAGTGAAAATGCAGCTCCACTGAAGAGCTTTGCTATCATTTCATGCTGCCCCTTTTTGCAAATGGCACAGGGAAAGATGGGCCAGTCAGCTTACACACAGGGGTGCCCTTTCTATGACTCATCTTTCTTTTGTGCACTAAAGACTTCTGAAAAAACTCTTTTCCAACCTTAGAAGCCAAACAGGACAACCACCTTTGTCTTACTCTCCAGGGTGAAATATTTAAAAAAAAAAAAAAGAATAATCTGATCCTTTTTCCTCCTCACAAATTTCTGAAGCCATAACAGAGAGATGAATCAAGCAGAGCTAAATCAAGTAAATAAACAAATTTTGATAAAGCACCTGCCTGTTCCCTGTTACCTGATGTGCTCAGGTCCAAAGCAACAGAGGGACCAAGGCAAGCTCAGCCTTGACACTCCTTAGCAGAGCACAGCAAGATACACAAAAACATCAGACTTGAGTGAAATTATATAGGAGCCCACACTGGTAAATTGAACAATGGGCAAGATCAAATATGAAGAAAATTAGCTTAAATAAGTTCTTAATGTTTGCATTAAAATTACCCCAGAAGAGTGCAGCACAGACCAAATCTGAGAAAAACTTTATTAGGCCAGTTTAGCCAATGTCCTCAGTTTAGCTGAGAGCTTGGTTTGCCATTTATAAAGCAAAGGCTATATGTAAATATATTTTCTATACCCACCCCTAGATTGCCAGAAGTGCAATTTGTAACCAAATTTATGCCAATACCTGCTCCCAGAGCCCTCATCTGTTACCTTGCTGAAATTTCACACTTCAAAGTAGGGACTAAATCTAACCATATGCGATGCAGCCTTGCCTAAATTAATTTACAGCAAAAAGACTTATTTATTTCCTGCCCTTGGTATAATCTGATTGGCTTTTGTGACAGCTGTAAAAGGAAAGCTGCTAAGAGACACAATCACATCTGACAAAGAACATGCTAATGAAATCAGCTTTCTAAAGGGAAGTGATTTTGACAGATTAGAAATTATAGCTTTGTATGGATACTACCCAAGTTGTCAGCCCCTCTTCCCACAGTAGCAGCAGGCTCTGTTCAATTTGAGGAACACTCTGTCTGCTCATCATGTTAAATAAAATCAAACTCTCGCCATATCTGGGTGATTTCCTACAGTGAAAAACTCAGAAACAGAAGGTAAAAATTCCCCATTTGGCATCTTAATCTTCTATTAATGATGCAACCTGTACTGTACCATCTGAAAAACATGAATCAACACTGAGCCCACCCTTCCACAAATAGAACTCTCTACCCTATAATGTGGTGATCTTTCTCTTTCTAATTGCATCTTACAGATTTTTAAAAGGCACTTTAGTCCTTAAGTGTAAAATTTGCATCCAAACTACTGTACAAAGAAACACTAACAATGATTTTGAAGCAATTCCTGCTAAAAAAAAGCACAGACTTCTGATCACACATCATCAGAGAAGATGGAAGGGTACATGGAGCATTTTTCTTATCTCATTAGCAACCATTAGAAACCCTCAGGGGGAACATAATGACCAGTGGAAAAAGGGCAGAGCAGACTTCAGTGAACAAAACAGATGTTTAGTGCATATAGATATTATCCAACACCAGCATCAAACTAGTGAGTTTGGCCATTTAGGGCATCTCCTAGGAAACCATCAGATAACATTAAAAGATATTGACTAACATAAAAGGAGCTGCAGGGGAAACGGTGCATATTTGATAGAAATGGGATGTGCTTCTAAATGCAACTGTTCTAATTTCTGCTGAGGAAAAAAAAAATCTTTTTCTAGATGCATATTTTGATTTTGGTTAAAGGTCTTAAAAATTGCTGTACATTACTGTAGCTCCATATTGCAGTCTTTAACTAGGTATAAAATGCAGTGCAAAAACAAATCACAAAGTGAGACAATATAAAAAATACATCTTAAATATGCTGCAACTTGTACAGCACAAAACATTGCTTTGTTTTTCTTGTTATTATCTTCTTTTCTCTGCCAGTTCTTTCTAGATGAAATTTTCCACGTAGTCTGAGAGCTATAAAACTGGCAAAGGTATTGGGCACTTCATTTCCTTTATGGTCCTTTGAGGAAAACTTCTTCTGCACATTAGGCCAAAAAAAGCCACTGTAATTGACCTGGACCAACTGGCAGTGTGTCCATCACACCATGTGAAGTATTCCTGCCCATAACTGCAGCATTTCACCTCTGTGCTTTGTACAGGAAGAGTAGGCATTTGATTCACTGACATTTTCCTTTCCTCCATCTGATTTTGTGTCTGATCAACAATGTTTATTGCCTGGTAGGTTTTTTTTGGAGTGCCAAGGACAGCTTTTCCACTGTGATTATCGTTTTGCCCTCTCTGCAGTCAGTGAGTAGAAAGGTTAGCTTGGAATTTTGCTAATGAGAACTTTGCTGATCTGTTCAAGTTGGCTGATACGCCTTTTGGGCATGACCAATCAGAGCATAAAGTGTCAGGAGATTTGCTGTCTCTCTACAGCCCTAGCAAATGTCTTCCTGCAGTCTACCAGAGCATTAATTCTCTGCCCAGTTCTCTATGTATGGCAAGGGATAGTGGCACATACCTCTACATAAATCACAAACTATCCATGCATGCTGTGGTGTTAATCTTGGTGGAGAACTGGGCAGAATTGAGGAACAAAAATTAAACCATTGTTGAAAAAATCCACCCTCTTAATTCTACAAACTGTATGGCTGCCCCAGCATTCCCTAGCTCCCATAAGATATTCCTGTATACAGCCTGTGCTTTCCTGGGAGGCTGTGCCCATTAGTGTGCAGAGTATCAGCACCAACACACTGCTTAGCTGTCCTTGTTTTGGGAGGTGATTGTCATATGGTTAACTCAGGGATCAGAGATTCTTGAAAGGACAAAGATCTGACGTCTTCTAATTTGACCCAAGAGACTCTGTTATATAACAGACAAGCTATCAAAAAGCCTCTGTGAAACGTAAACCTTGCTGAACTTCTTTTGATGTTTGTATTTTATTTTCCAGATGGAGCACTGCCAAATAACAGCTGCATAGACTGTTAAGATCATTTACTGAACTGCAAAGAGTTTGATTGATCAACTCAGATGTCAGCAATTTTGTAATATGCTTGGGTACCAAAGGAGCAGAGCAGGTTGGGAAATGCAAAGGGCAAAAAATATTGTGTATTCTGATTGTGTCCTTCACACAAAATTACAAGCATTTCCAACAACAAAGTGATTCACTTCATCCAATAGACTGCCCACAAGTTCAGGGCAATAAAAATGAAGAGCATCTTTAGCTGACAATTTAAGCTGAAATCATTTTTGACTGGCAAGGTGTGGTATCATCCAGAAGAATTGATGTTATAGCAGTAGCTTCAAATTACGGGGTTATAGTTTGTCTACTCAAGATGCAGCTCTGATCAGTGGAGGTAAGGGGAGGGATAGGAAAGAAATGGATAGCAACAAACACTTTCTGTAAGCTCTGTAGTTAATTAAGGATAAGAATTTCTATGCACATTTATATTTGAGAAGAACTCAGAATAAAAATGAAAATAGAAGATTTGCACTGATGCTGAATACATATTGAAATTCTCATCTCAGGCACCATTTTGCTATTCAATCCCCTGCATGATTTTTTTTTGAGAGGTCTGGAGGAAAATGTGTCTCCCCTTCAGCAAAGGAAATTTTAAACAATGTCATTTTCTAAAAATGGTGGTTTACTGAAATTACATGTTTCTGTTATGCCAACCTATTCCACCCCCTACCCAAATATAATTCAAGGCAGGTTGTTGTGTCAGCAGTTGTCAGTCTTTGTTAGCAAGTGTCAGGGCTGAGAAAACCACTAATGTCCTTCTCTAGCTGATGAGTTTAAAGGGCATTAAAGCAGAGACTAAAGCTCAGTATTTTTAAAATGAAAAACAAAACCCCTTCCTAGTTTTTTTCCTTGAGCAGCAGAACTGTTAGCACGTTTTGTAATGGGCTTCTCACCCCAACTGAGCTTAATAATAGTCCAATAACTGTAACCTAGAAATCCATCCAATTGTAAGAGTTAATTAAATAAAACAATAAATCAAGCAAAAAGAACTACACTGAAAAATCTCAAGTAGTTTAAATAAAAAATGGTCTACTAATACTGAAATATCTATCTAATACAAGTTAGAAACATGTGAGATTAAAAATCTCTGTGTCAAGATGGATGAGTTAAAAGTTAGACCTAAGAGGTAATCAGGCCATGGTTGGTCCACCCAGAAACTACCTTCTGTTATTTTCTAGGGAAGGTTTGTGGACTAAAATCATGGCATATACAGCTTCTAAAGTTATTGCTTCACATCACAGAACCTGGTCATAACTGATAATCTTTACTCACTGGGAAACTCATTTCAACACAAAAGACCCCCACTGGATCAGCAGGAACACAGAATGATGCATACAGAAATACATTTCACATTATACCCTGAGAACACTGATATTTGCTTTTTTCAGTTACTATTGGAATGACTTTATTGCTCCTCCAAGTGATGTGTCCCTTACATCAAAGAAAAAAGTTTCACAGTGACCACCTCAAGATTCAACATCTGTCAATTCTCTTTAACTGAGTATCTTTTAAAAAGGTATGCACATAGTGGATTAACTAGCTCAATGGTTACATAATAGCATAATTGCTTTTTGCTTAGTTCTTCCTCTGTGCATTGTAATTATGTCTTTTCTATTCTTAAAGTGCCTTTCTTTTATTATTAATTTTCTTGCTTGTGTGCAAGATGTGGAGGTTGAAGGACTCCTCACCATAAATCCCTAATCAGGTTTAATAGCTTAATGCTGCACAGTAACAGGCTGGTTAAGGCAATTGACCCTTCAGATCAGCTGGTTCCATGGAAATTAGAGCCTCCCACGTGTCTCACCAAGTACAGCCACCTCAAAAGCAGGCATTGCTTCTGGAGTGTTGGACCCCTCAAATAGGCACAATTTATCCTAGAACACTTATCTCAGGATAGGGTCAATTGCCCTCTGCACTGCCTACATCTCTCCATTGACTTTTCTGAAGCTTAAGAGAATTTGCTTGGAGAAGACATCTAACTTCTAGATGGATATGGTTAATCGAGGTGAATCCTTGCTGGATGTCAATATGTGATTGCTACAATGCTGGCTGTCTTATCCAAAATGCCACCTCCGTCTTCATTGTCATGGATGGCTCTGACTGTAAAGTGCAGATCAAAAGATACAGCAGATTGGGATAAGTTTCCTTTGTAATGCGGATTTCCCTGAGAGATACTGTGATTTCTGTATCTACACAAGTAGTGTTAAAGATACACTTGTGCACTATTAACAGGAGATTTACTCAGAATATCTTCTAAAAATACATCTATTCACTGTTCAGCATTATCTTCACTATGTTCCAGAGCCTGGCATTTTTATTGTATTAATGTTTCAATTTTATCTGTTATATTATAAACAAACTAGCAGCCAAATGCTTTCTGGCTGATTGCAGCAGGGCTTGACTATGTCTGGCTTTTAATCACAGTTACCCCATCTCTCTGAAAACATCCCTGGTCTTCTGGGTAGCACAAGCCCTGTGGCAGGCTGTGTGCTGAGGAAAGGTTGGCTGGCTGTGGGAGCAGAGCACAAGGAAAGCTCAGCCCAGTGCTCAGCTGAGAGCTGAGAAGCTGCCAGGAGGCTGCAGAGCTCCTGCAGAGAAACCCTCTGCCTTCCACACTGTGCTGAGCCAGAGTCTCGGGGTTTAAACCTGCAGATTCCCAGACTCTCTCCTCACTTTGAATAGCAAATAGAATCAATTCAGTGCTGTCAGTGGAGAAAGCGCTCGGCGCGTGGGACAAACGGGGATTGGGTTCGAGGCCCGGGGGGGAGGCACCTGCCTGAGATGACTTCAGAAGACAACTGCACAAATAATTCCAAGCTCCTTTCCATGTCTCTGGGTTTCCTGAGGAAGTCACCAAGGCAAGTTTGACATCAATCACAAAGCTGGGCCAGCGTACAGTCTTCAAATCTACAGTTTTTCATACTGAGAGACAGAACACCTGAAGAGGACAAGGGGGTCTAGATGATCTTTATAGTGATAGGACAAGGGGGAACAGTTTTAAACTAAAAGAGGAGAGATTTAGGTTAGATATTAGGGAGAAATTATTTACTGTAAGAGTGCTGAGGCACAGAACAAGATGCCCACAGCAGTTGTGGGTGCCTCAACCCTGAAAGTGTTCAAGGCCAGGTTGGATGGGGCTTTGAGGAAACTGGTCATGGGGAAGGCTCCCCAGTTCATGGACAGGATTAGAATTAGGTAATTTTTAAGGTCCTTTCCAACTCAAACCATTCTGTGATTCTATGGCAGTATGATCTTTCACAGAATTGCAAGATTCTGCCAAGGAAGAATTCTGCTCTGTTCTGTAGCAACCTGTGCTCCATTAACCAGCTCTGGCTGCAGTAAATCCACTCAGCTCCAGCAAGACTTTTGCAACAGCCAAGCCCCAGCAGTACAACAGGAATAAAGAAACTGTCAGAAAGCTGTTTTGATGGCCAACACTTTATCCTCTGACACAATACAGTTGTAAGTTATACAGGAATTTCACAGTGTGTAATAGTAATATGCACGAGGTAAAAACTCTAAGTCATTAGCAGTGTAATTTATTAGCTAAGTTGTGCCAATGCCTATCAATCAGGCTTTAAGGCTGGTTCCACAGAGGTTTTTGATCTTCCTCACATTGCTTTGCTTTTCTTCTTCCATGGCAGCATTAGCAGGCGACAATTACATTATATATCTACACAGTGCTCTGGTGAGAGACCATTATGTTCACAGATCATTACTGACATCCTGACATTTGTCATCTCCTTTCATAGCAGTTAAATCTTGCTTTATCTGTAAATGTCACCACGTCATTTATTCATGAAAAGGGGTCACATTCCCAAAATAGTACACTCAGCTTTTAAAAGGGAAGTTGGTTTTATTCACTGTGGTAATCCTTGGACAAACTTCACTGCTGCTAAGTACTGACATTTTTTCCCCATGCAGCTGTTTACATCCCCACATACAGATTTCAGGTTTGTTTTTTTCAAAGCAAAACTCTAAAAGAAAGACAAACAATCTGGATGAGAAAAATAAGTGCTTATTTTTTCAGCTTCCTACCTACACTTAATCCACATGGAACTATCATCACCAAATTTACTGTTGTGAAGTATAATTTTAATTTGAGATTGTACTGGCTGAGAAGCCACTGGCTGTCTATTTTTCTAAGGCTTTGGCAGGTAGTTCTCAGCTGGACTGTATTTCAATCTCACAAAAACATATTTTAAATAATCCTTGATAATAATACTTTCTTTTTCCATCTTCAAGGGCTTGAAAGTTTAATTAATAGAACTCTGGGCCTACCCTGCAAGATATATATGGACATTCTGTTCTAAAAAATAGAGAAAATAAATAAAGTCTGATGCAAGGAGGATGCCTAAAGTACTCTTCCTGTGATCTTGGAAGAAATTAATCAAATCTGAGTTCAGAACAGCAGAGGCTCCCTCTTACACAATTTATACATTAACAGGCATCCTTTCTACAATAGGATTTCCTTTATCACCATGCTTATTTTTTAACCTGCTCATACATTGGGATTTTAGTGGATGCATTGAGGAGGTTATGGTTTATTGGTACTAATGGATTTCATTTTGAAGTTCATATTCAGTTTTCCCTCACACCCATCCTATCAGCCAGGTGTGTCACCTGGAGCTCCATCTTACTCAGTTATCATTGAGGCACTTACATTATTTCTGCAAAAAAAATTGGCTGTGGACAAATTTTGAGACCAAATTCTAAGATAGCATGAATTAGCTTAACATTTGGGATCCATATGTATATTTATATATGTATATACATATTTATATATGTATATACTTATAGCTTATCTAGTGATCTACCATCTTGATGCTTTCTATAGTGATAAAAACATAGCAGCTCACTTCTCTACAGTAATTTCCAAACCATTTTACAAGCCCTATGAAGTATATGCAGCAATTACTTTTCACACAATTCACAGCAGCTGCTTTATGAGCTCAGCAATGCTCCACAATAGCTGAAGGTAGAAAATAATAAAAACTGAGGCCTGAGTTTACCAGGGGGCTAAAAGGGCTGCAGCTTCTCCATTAGCATTGCCCCCTGAAGCATATAATCAACAGCTGGATCCATTTCTGAAACTGTCACATCCCTTTGAAAATAAAGAGAATAATTTAAGTAAACTGAACAGAATCACAGAAACACAGAATAATACAGGGTGGAAGAGAACTCTGGAGGTCATCTCTGCTGAAGTCAAAGCCACATCAGATCTGGTTCTCATGGTTGCAGGGCTTTGTCCCGTTGAGTTCTGAATATGTCTAGAAAGTATCAACAATCTCTTTTCCAGGCTTTGATGGCCCACATAGTAAAGAAACCCAAATCAATGGAACCCCAAACAAAAAACATTCTTCATATCTAATCTGAATGTCCTGTGTTGCAGGTTTTGGACTTTACCCTATCACCATGCCTCTCTGAAGGCACTCCAAAGCCTTCTCCTCTGAACATTCCCATCTCTCTCAAGCACCCCTCGTGCCTCCTGACCAGCAGAGCCCTACACTGGATGTGCTTTACCTCTTCCCTCTCATTCTCCAAAAGAATGAGATGCTCCAAAGAGCATGTGTGTGGATGCTCTGTGCACTGCCATCTCCCACATATCAAATCCAGGAGGAAAATCATTTCTCCCACTGTCAGACATCACTGCTGAGGTGCAGCTCCTGCTCTCCAGGTGCCATTGGCAAAACCTGCTGCACGCTTCCCCCAGCAAGTTATCCAGGTTGCCTTAGCTCCTGCTTCAAGTTTTCAATGCTTCTTTTCCTGCCAAGTTTCCTGCCACTTCCCTCCCCTCCCCCAGCACATCTTTACAACTTTCAGTTATGTGATTTTTGAGACCAGCTGGAACATAAACACTCAGAGCTGAAGAACAAATGAAATGGTTGCTCTCAAAAAGTTAACAGACGAAATTCTCCTCTGTGCCAGTTATCTGTCGAAGTCAGGGTCATTACCTCCACTTAAACCAGCTGAGAATTTCAAGTATTTGACCACAGCTTCTGATCCCACCAGGTGTGGGACCAGCTTCCCCTGAGAAATCTGTGGTATTGCAATTATGCTGAGTACTCAATTCAGACACACACTTATTTTTTAACAGTATTGACCACATTGGATCTTCCAAACAATAAAAACCTCTGGCTGCTAAAGACTGGCTTCTGAAATTTGTCTCTATAGTACATTTTGACAAAACAGCAAAGGAGGTCACATAACAGACCTGTATTTGTAAGTATTGTATTTGAAACACTTCAGTGTCAATATAAGAAAAAAAATACAGTCATTGTACAAATTTTGATAGGATTCATTAAGAATAGAATCTGTCCATAAAAAAATCTGAAAATAGCTTTACTGGATGTTCTAAAACACTATCTACTTAATATTGTGCTAGCTTTCAGGGAAAACACTCTGCTGATAAATTTTTGCAAGAAAATGGAATTATTCTAAAGAAATATACAAATTTTTTCTTTTTGAGATGAAGGGCTGCGTATTGTTTAAAGACTTTGTTACAGTAAAGCAAAGTAATGACAATCAAAAGGAAAGGGAGTAGGACTCTGAGAACTCATTTTGCTGTAGCTGCACTTTGCCATGTGAAAAACGTAATGGATGTAATTTTTGTTCATGCAAGCCAAAGGGAGGTTTGTCACAGGCTTGAGAGATGTAAAGAGCTAACACCATTTCTCAGGCTGATGTTATTTTGCCATATAACATGCAGCATTGTTGGTGTGAACTGAAAGATCCTACAATTAACTTCTCTTACTCCAATGAAAGCCTTTTTTCCCTTTCTTTTTTCTTTTTACCCACCATATTTTTGTAGCTTTCCTGAATATACTGGAAAGTTTTACATGAAGGAAATATTTCTGTTTGAAGTATATTATTCATATCTTTTTTGGACATGTCTGTGTGTGTTTGCAAATGCATGTACAAAAGTGTATACAGAATATTTATCAAACATTAAACAGTACAGTGGATATTAAAAAAAATTGTGTTTTCTGTACTCACCATGAAGCCCATTTTCTCCTGATAACTACAGCAAACTCTATTGACCTCTGGAGATTTGCACTGATATTGCATATTGCCGTTAAAACAACTGAAAAAACAACTCCCCACATAAGTAGAAGCTGCACTTGTTCATGTGAGATTTTGTCCCTGAATCTCTAAAAGGAATTTTGAGATCAAATGCTGACAAGCCAAATACTATATTTATTATTGCCAGATTAAAGTAGTAAAAAATAATCACACACACACAAACAGTCCCTTTTCTTTTAACATGCATTTTATTTCTCTCAGAACCTTCAATCTCTTTTCTCTCAGCACCTTTAATCTCTATTTCAGAAACAGCTTTCTTTATGTACCCATGCAAATCAAGATCCTTGACATCAAATATATATCTGCTTTCCTGGTGTTACTCCCACCTTCCAGCATGTTTGTATTACTAGTTTCATCTACCCACTGATCAATTGTTTGACCAAGCACTTTTCCAGCTTATGGCCTCAAATTGTTTTTTTAAATCAAATGCTGCCCAGTGACAGTGCTGCTTGTTGAACAGCAGCGTCCATCATGTACAAAAACCGAATCACAATAAGGGATGCTGAAGCAGGGATAATCCACTTTTTTACTGACATCTGGCTTATAGCTGTGGCTCACATTTCATGTAGAGACATCACTCACAGTGAATTGAGTGAATGGTAAGTGACAAATGGTGGAAAGACTACTTCTGAAATTCAGGGATTGGCAGGTGCTCCTATGCCCTGGTTCCAAAGATGCCTCCACATGCAATTGCTGTTCTGGAAAACACTGGTTACAGACTTGAGCACCAGAAGTGACTACATAGAAAATGAGGGCAGTGTGTCCTTAGACATAACTAATGATGGATGGTCTCCTGCCACATGGCAATCATAACAGAGGGTCTGCAGCACATTCTCACCTTAAAGCCAGGTGCCCTGACACAGGTAAAGAAGTGCTGGTGTCAGCTGAAACCTCCAGGAGGACAGTTAACCCCTCCAGATGTGGTTCATCACTGGGAGAGTTATCACACACATGGGTATCAAGCCAACCCACAGGGTCTGCCAGCAAGGACAGATGAGAAGCAATGGGCAGAAACCGAGGCACAGGAAATTCCACCTTAACATGGGCAAGAACTCCTTCACTGTGGGTGATTGTGACAGGACAGATTGTCCAGAGAGGCTGTGGATTCTCCCTCACTGGAGATATTCCAGAAGTGCTGGATGCAGTCTTGTTCCCTGTGCTCTGGGATGGCCCTGCCTGAGCAGACAGCTCGGACAGATGACTGCTGTGTTCCCTTCCAACCTGACCCTTTCTGTGATTCTGTGAAGGTGTCTCAGAGCTGGCATTTCTGTGATTCTGTGAAGGTGTCTCAGAGCTGGCATTTCTGTGAGACTCAGATGAGAAGCAGAATCTAAGCACATTTCTGAGCATAGACCTCTCCCTCTTCCTCTGTCTACTCAGCCCTTAAATGACTTGGCCATCAATTACAGAAATTAAGGATTAGGCTATCCACAGACTGTGGGAAAGCAAGCAGACTTCTCCTATGTTCCAAGAATATCCAGATATCAGTCAAGGGGTCTGCCTGTAGGAGCTGAATCATGTACATGACACCAAAAGGAAAGAAGCCAAGACTTATACCAGTCCAGGACTTACAAGTCAGCAGAAGGAAAATCCTATGACCTGCCATAGACTTTTATCCAGTATTCTGCAATCTGTGCAATTCTATGTACCCTTGTTGTCATGCCCTTGCATCACTGCACAAGTTTTAGCAAAATTCCATGCAAAACAGCTAAATTCACTCAACAAACTGGGCTCTAGAGAGACCCTCAGGTATATGAATGGTTGTTTATGAATTACTCAGGAGAGAGATTTCCTAAGCAGCAAGCACAGTAAATAGGTGCTCCTTCCCAGTGTTAGAATGGGAAGGAGTTCCCAGTGTTAGAGGGGGTGTCTGAGGGAAGATTTTCATTTTTACATTTGTAACAGCTGGGAATAATCTAATGACAAGCAGTCTTGGAGGGGCTTTCCTGAATTATAGAGAATTTAGACTTCATCATTTTGCTCAAGTGACACATTTGGTTTTTGAGTGTTTTGCTGATTTCCTAACTGTACCATAGACTGAAATCATTTTGGTCCACTATTGCTGCCAGGGGGGACACACAGTGGCAGCACTGTTGGTCTACAACAGTGAAATTTCTGAGGCAAAATTCTGCAATGTTTCAGAAACAGTTCAATTTTCCCCAGCAGAAATGTGTTTGAGACCAAATACAGCATTTGGTGAAACTCAATTTCCTTTTCTCCTCCATGCAGAACATAAGGTAGCATCAAAGGGACCCATTCCTGCTCATGGAGGGAAAAAAATCTCAATCTGTATATTAGGGAACCAGATGGAGAAAAGCTAGCCTTTATTTAAGTGTAACACCTGTGGCTCACTCTCCCAACTGCAGAGAGTGAGCATATGCTGAGGACATTTGACCAGACATGTACAGAGTTAAAAGCTGTATAGTATTGTATTAGAAGTTTCTGTCTCAGCACAAAATGTTCAAGGAAAGAGAAGATATCCCAAAAATATATTGCATGTATTAGAGTTGTGTAGGCAGGCTCACGAGGTAAGTTTTTTCCCACCTTTTGAGATGTGTGTTATGCTCTTTATGCTAAATTTTGAATAGAAGGAATTTGATGTTGGATGAAAGATTTGAATAGTCCTAAGAATAGCAAAAAGGATTATTGGGTAGCTTGTTTCAACATCTCTTTTACAATCCTATTTCTTAAACATTCCCCACCTGTGCTCCTACCACACCATGTAAAGTTGGCTGACATTTTCCACAGTGCTTTACAAATGTGGCAAAATAAGAAAAGAACAGAACAGATCTGCAATTATAACCTACTGTATTTCAAAACACTTTAACACAGGTAACTTCATGCTGTAACTTACAAAATAAATCCCATTTCTGATCCTCCGAGGATTACTGAAAAACCAAATAAACCATCTGGCTATTATACATTCATTTGCCTACAAGTATTTTGGATGTCCTCCCATTAATATGTCATTTGAAAGAGTATTTAGTTCAGTGGGAGATGAAGCATCACCACACAGGTCATGCCTAAATCAACAGAACAGCTTGTCTCTCTCACACAGCCAATTTACATAGAATTGATTTTCAGAATCCATATTCAGAGACAAAAATCTTTTCTTTAAGAGCCTGAAGTACCACATTTTACAGCTCTCTTGCACAACTTTGGGCAAGGTCCATCTTCCACTGCTTCAATATTGGTGTGAATTTTATATTGGATCATTCCCAGATGATATTCTACTTATTGCAGAGGGGTAGAGAGTCATAAAACAAATAAAAATGATAACTGAATTTATTAAGACCTTCTCTCAAGCTCCTCTTTTCAAACTGCTTACTCTGACTGTCACCCACACAGCACCATATTCAGTGTTAGTGAGAGGTGTTAAGCAGACTTGGTTTGCCTTCTTCCTCAGCACATTCTTGGTTTTGGGAACAAAGAAATTCTCATATAAGTTGAACAGATGAGCAGACATTTAACATTACCACCAGTCTGAGGTAATTTCCATAAGAGCAAACTGCCATATGACACCAGCCTAGGACACAGTACCAGAGCTGCATCAAACAGTATCAGTGTGGAGTTTGGATTCCAGTCTCATTACAAATCGTAGCAGGCAGATACCTCACTGCTAACAGACATCACACCACTTGTGTACAAACACCCCCAAAACTGCAAAGTATCTGAAATAGACTGAGATTAATTTGTGGGGTTTGGATTTTCCAGGCTCACTCACAGATAATGATGCACATACACATAAAATCAGTGTACATACACTTCAAAATCAGTGCTGTTGTGAAATATTCCCTCCTGTCCACAATACTGCACCACTCTTGGCAAGAAGGGACTCCTGGATAATGCAAGATGTGGGAAAGAATCACCAGGGCACTTCCTGCTCACCATTCTTTGAAAAGCCTTGAATCTGCTCCAACTGCTACTGATTCAGTGGAAATTCTTCATGTTCTTTCAGCAACAATGGGAATATGTGAAAAGTGCTTTTCATCCAAATACCAAATGTTCTTGAACAGTCTTGTTGTTCAATTTGTATTCCTATTATATTCATTTTAGCATAAGAAGTACATGGATAAGTCTGGGGGGGTAAAACAGGAGGCAGGGAGAAATGTCAGAATTCTTGAGCCATGGGAGATGAAAATCATAGAAATGTAATCTTAGCTGCAAATTACCATGAGAGAAAGAAAATAAAAGTGTTCATTTGAACTTACCCTGTTATCCAGCATTATGATAAAGCAATGACAGTCAGTACAGATTATTTTTATTTAAATTCTTGGGAGATAATTATTATTTTACCTGAATAATCCTTGAGTTATTTGAAAGGCGCCCTGGCAGAAGAAAGCAAGCTTTAAGCTGTAAAATGCATTACTATAAATGAATATATAATTTGTACTTCAAGCCCACAGATGGTAAAAATACAAGTAAAACTACAGAAACACACACACACACAAAACTTAGTTTGTGCCAAATAATGAATTGCCAAGTCAAAGACTATAGAAAATACTAAGGATATAATATTTCTATAAATGATGCTCAAGAGGGAAGAGAAAATGGGAGAAAAAAGAATGGCTGTGAAATAGAAGATGGGTCTTCTCATGGGTACTGTTAATGGAACAGCGAGAGGGACACTGAAATATATTGCTTACTTTAATATCCATTCCTCTTGTCCTTTCTTCCTTTATTCTTTTAGACACATTCATCAATGAGAAACAGGATCATGTAACAATTATTTACCTACCCACCAACCTAAATACATTAAATAAAAATAAAATCATATTCTGGGACAGGATGAAGTAACTGCACTCGAGCTTTAATTTATCTTCTGAATAGCATTGAGTTGAGGAAGAAAAAAAGTAGAAAATCCATTTACAAAGTCCTCTTTCCCTCCAAAAGCACATAGCTGTGAAGCAGTGTCTAAAACATATATCTCTAGGAAACAGTTCTCAAGGGACCATTTCTAAACACATTTAATCTTGGAGGCTAAAGCTCCCATCTCACTGTTTCTTGGTAATACACATTTAAGAACTTGGTACATCCCAGGCTCACAGCCCTTCCCATGTGGAATGATTGTCAAGCAGGCAGGGTGGAGGGATACTGGATTTCACCAGTTATAAAATGAAAGAATACTGGATTTTACCAGTTAGAAAATGAAAGGATACTGGATTTCACCACGGGGCATTAGAGAGAGTGACACACTGAGGACATTGTGTCCTCTGGGCTGGTCCTTACTCCTGGGTTACGTGTCCTGGACAGGAGCTGCACATCTGACAAATCTGGGAATTTTCCAGCCTGCTCAGTTCTCTAACACCATTTTTAACTCAGGTATTTTTTTCTTTTTTAATGGAAGCTAAAGACTGAAAACAGTGAGACTCTGTAATAAAATTAAAACTCCAGAATTTAAAATCACAGGATATAAAAATCACAGGATTGACTTAAAAAGTATTTGTATCTCTCCCTTGTTCTCTCTGTCTCTCTCTTTCCATTTTACTCCACCCTCCCAAATAAATGCAAACAATGTAGTTCTCTAGCCTGAGGGTTTGTTTTCCTCAAAATTTTGTTCACTAGATTATTTCCCTTTGTTTCCTTCAGAAAAATAAATATCAGACTATTTCTAGCACCTAAATATTAAAAAAATTTAATATGTTTCATAACTATAAAGAAAGACTAAGAGTTGGCAACTTCACAGGGAAGGAACTTTAAAACTGCATATTGTTTTTCTCTCTTTTCAGAATATTGATGCACTTCCCTCTACCTGACTCCAGTCCCTTTCAGCCTGCTCAGAAGTCTCTCTAAGCTTGGCTGACCCAGCTGTGTCAGGAGCACATGCTGGACTGCACACTTTGTTGTTTCTTTCTTTTCCCTGCATCAAGGAAATAGTTGTTCTTCTTTGATCCTTCTCTCAGCTGCATGACTTTTAGTTCCATCTGTCCTGTCTGCCGTTTATGAAATAACATTTCCTGTGAAATAGCCTGATTTTGATATTTCCCTCTTTATGCTGAATGCCCAGGCATACATCTTTCATAACTGCAGGGTGTGTTTGGTTCTCTGGGTTGTAATTGAAGGCCTGGCTTGAGACTGAAGGGTGAGAAGTTCTGATGTTGAGGGCAATTTATCTGCACAAGTCCTGCTAATGTGAATGGAAGGTAGGTGGCTAAATCCCTACACAGCTCACAAAAAATATATAACTGGCTCTCTATTCCTCAAAAATAATACACTGGATGTATTATTAATTGTATAATGCAATTTACAGGGGCTGAAATACAGGGTTGTTTAATTTTGGAGGTTGCTTTAGGTAGATTTAAAATGAAGAGGACATTTCCTGAAGACTGAATAAAAAAAATTCAAACCAACAGCAAAACATTAAAAATATTAATGTATCTAGACAGTTTTAAAGTTATTTTATACTTAAAAGGAAAAACTTCAATATTTGTACTGTTCAGGCTATTTGTCTGAATATTGACAAATTCTTGCTATGTGTGGAAATGGAATGCAGAAGATTACCAAGGACAAAAACATCCAAGAACTCTTCTCTTTTTTTTTAATTAAAGTGGCCAATGAGAATATTCTTCAAAGAATAAAAGCTAGACCTTGCACTTTTCAGGTAGTCATTTCTTTATTGTCATTAATTATTGACTCGTCTATTTTCCATTTACACATTGCTCTACCTTTCCCTCTTGTCTTTATTTGTATCTCTTTATTTTGTGTCCTCAATTTTTCATTAACTTGCATCAATCTTTTCCTCTCTATTTTGCATTCAAAGAATCACACCCCTATTCTAGGTCATCAAGCTGCATCATCCTTTCCAAATCCAATTGCTACATGAAGACACAATACCAGAAGGAGTATAGTGACAACCAGGGGATCAACAGGTTCTAAAATGACCTTTAAGTCCTACTGTGTAGCACAATAAGACCAAAACTACTTAAATTGGAAAGCAGAAGGCACAGAAGAGAGCAGAATTAATAAGTAATTCATGAGTACTGTTATATTTCCTGAGATTGTTTCACTATGCAAGTGGCATGCTTTCAATTGCCATATAGCTACAGAATGTATTTTTGTGTATCCAAATACTTAATAATTACCTCCTATTAAATAATGATAAGGAGTATGCTACATGGTCTTTGTAGTTGGCTGGAACAAATGGATTTTGCCATTCTTGCATGGCACCTGGCTCCTGATGATTGTGCTATCACCTGAACTCTTCACAACATATTTTCTCTTTTAATTTTTAGTGATGCTAAGCAAAACCACTGAGTTACTCATCACAAGTGATGACCGACAATCCATCTGCAATGCAAATGCTTGAGAATAACCATGGAAAAAGAGCTTTTTCACAGCTTCATGAGCAAGTTAAGAAGCAACTGAACAACTGGAAACACACACAAACAGAAGGCATGGGCAGCAGCCAGGACAGCATCTCCAGGCACTCCATATGTGGACTTTCTGTTGCCTACAGCAAACAAACTTTTGAAGCCAGCAGTGGTAGGAAAGCTGACAGAATGAATTAAAAAGTGGCAGCAGGGAGCCAAATACTGCAGCAACAGAGGTAACAGGGAACTCCCTGAACTCTGGGCAGGACAGGCAGTGAGAGGGTTGCCAGTGACACAGAAAAGCAGCTGAGGACAGGACAGGTACACAGAAAGTACCTTCAAGGTCAGGAAAGGCAGAAGTAGTGAACAGCTGGAATTAGTACAACTGCAGTTTCTGGGAGGCCGTGGGGGAACAGTTTCCCTTGAGGGATGACAGAAACACAAATTCCTGCATGGAAGTAGGTGTAGAACAGCAGACAGCCATGAACATGTGGGGATGATTTCCTGGAAACATTCAGGAGCTGTCAAAGAAACTGCCAGGTTTCTCTTTTCAGAACAGAAATCTCCAGAGAGTGAATGACAAGAGGACATAAGGCTCCAACTGGACAAAATGCAAGCAAGCCAAATTTGCCTAGAAATTCCTGAAACCCCATGTTTAGTTAACATTACTCATTTTCCAGTAAAGAAAAATGAATATTCTGAGTATGCTCCAGATTTGTATTAGAAACTGATAGAAGAGGTGCCAAGACACAACAGTAATGAAATTTTATCAAAAATTCCAGAAGCATACCAGTAAAACACCAGAAATGGCTTCCTGCATGCAGTTTTTCTATATGTCATTCTTAACACCACTGTCTATTTTCTCATGTTTATTATTTACCCTGTGAAGTGCAAATTTCTTTTTCTGTTCTGAAAGTCTTGTCACACATATACAGGCACTGTAAGATAAAGTGATAGCTTTCTACACAGTTCTATTATAAGAACTTGAGCATCATCCCAAATTACCTGTCATCAGCTGTTCAAGTCTTCTTTCCATTACTGACAAAACAAATGAACAGCTGCTTGCTCCACAAACCTGTGCACTGAAAATAAGACACACTACTAAAAAAAGCTGCAAACAGCAAGCAAAAAATATATAAATGTTCTAGACATAATACCAAGTGGGTTAAGGTAGCCTGCATTCCCTGATACCTAGAGAAGAGTCTCCTCCAAGATGTTATTTTATAAAATGTTCTTATTTATAAAAGCATTTCAGCAGCAGCTGCTGCATGTTGAGAACAACTTAATTCTTTGTGGATATAAACCTATGATTTTTTTTTTCTGAGTACTGGAAAAAAGGTAACAGTGCACAGGTATCATGAAAATCATTTAATCATTAAATGCCAGGACATGAGTTTCTATTTACTTAGAGCTGCTTAAAATTTTTACAAAGTTCATTAAAATTTGAAAAGATGTCATTGTATTATTTCCCTATTTTTCTGTGCATAATGTCATGAAGGAAAAGCAAAATATGTTTTTCACTTTATTTGCAGACAAAGATTGCTTTTATTAAGAAAGCTAAGGATAAAACGAGAGATAAAGAAAGTAGCAGGTAAATAAAAATATATAAAATTAAGTATTATGTATATTTTTCCAAAAGCTTAAAGAAATTAAATTGAAAATAAATAAAACCCAAAATTTCAGATGCAAGACCAAATTTCAAACAATTGGATGGCTGTGGCAATGAAAATTCCTTGCAATTATTTTTCATTTTCCCTCTTTATAATTTCTCCCATTTTTCACCTTCCTTTTTGCCTTAGCTAATAATTTCTCCCAGGCATCTTTGGAACTTGAAGCAACACTGATAAATGTACAAAACTACTTTTCTACCCTACAAAAGCAGATTTTGAAATTCATACATTTCGAAGCCAGAATGAATAATTGTGAGTATTCAAACTGTTGTTTGGTGCATCCCAGGGCACAGAATCTCACCAGGAATTTAACCAGGCTCATCTCTTTGCTTTGCATGGTAGCACATTGCTCAGATATGCACTCAAGGCAATGAAAATCCTCTACATGCCAAGATCAGCTTTTCCAGCCACTAACTGTGACAGTCACACAGTCTCCTCCATGGAGCTTCCTCCACTGTAAAATTGAGCACGTTCATTTCTACATCTACACTTTGTGCCAGTTTAACCTTGCAGCTGTTGGATTTTGTGCTGTGGGGTTTTTGTTGTGGGGTTTTTTGTTTGGTTTTGGGGGGCTTTTTTTGTTTTTTTTTTTTATTCTTTTGGTTGGGGAGGCAGTTGTTGGGTTCTGGGGGTTTTTTGGAAGACAAAAGAGGCTTCTAGGGGCTATCAAATACTTCTTCAGATGTAATCATCTCTTGACCTTTCTGGACAAACAAAATTGATTTCACTTCTTTATTTTCACACTACAAAGTATCTCTTCTAAGCCCCGAAATGCTTCAATAAGTCTTTCCCAAACCCCTTCCAGGTTGTAAAATCCTTTTTGCACTGCTTTGGGTTGCTGTCACCTGGCTCCAGTTCCATTCTCTTTCCCCACAGCTGACATCCTGAGCTCCACAGTGATGTTTCACCTCTCACTTCAGCAGGCATCTCACTTGGGTCTGTGAAGCACGTGGCAAGGAGCACATCTCTGCTGGCTGTAAAAGGAATCTAGTTTCAACCCAGGAATCTTCATTCTTGGATAGCTTGAGCAGGCAGATGAACCCCACTCTGTGGTCACCAGGGGACAATCCAGCTGTCCAGACACAGGAGCTCTGTGTGATTTCAGACACCTCAGGCATCACACCTGGCTGCACCCATGGATGCCTTGTCACATCTGCCAGCTGCACGCAATGCCTCTGAAAATATAAAACATCTAGGCATGTTTCATTGGGATAACTGCCTCATGAAAATGTTTTACGGACTCATCAAGACACCAGATCATTAAAAATAAGAATATTTTCCATAACGTTGCATTGACTGGCATCAGTTGTAATTTTAATCTTAGTTCAATTCATCCAAGGAATTTTTCCTAGGTAAGGTTTGGGATAACTAGCAAATTGTTTTCATTTAAGTCACTATTGTAAATGTTGTCCATGGCTATTTTGTCAAGCTTATGGAAGTTCCTCAGGATACAGAGATTTCAAAAAAAATAATTTAGGCAGCTCCACCGACATTTTCTTGACAGTGAATTAACTAATTCTGTAGATTTGAAAATATTTAGTGTTTCCATTTAACACTCTTTCTCAAAAGTGAGAGAAAATAAAATATTTCATTCTTCTTTTAGAAAATGGATGTATTTACTTAATTCTGCATTTTCTTTACCAGGTTTAAGAATTTTACCATCCATAGTTCTACAAAACTGCAAGCATTTTGTTCCTGTTTAAAGAACTTCTTGTTATCTTTGCCCTATTACCCATAGATTTTCAACTGACTGCTTTAGTTTTCTTTATCAGTTCTCTCCATTATCTAATATTGAATTTATTCATTGCTATCAGGCTCCATACTTTTCCCATTATTTTTTCATCGTGGACTTCACCTCCCTCTTAGCCAGATTGGTTTTTAACTGAAGAAAATACTTTTTGTTAGTGCAAAACTCCATTTCTTCAGGAATCTAACACAATTTCCTCACCTATCCATCCTACTTTTTTCTGCATAGTCTTGGAGCTAGTAGTTTTCTTTTTGGCATGTCTGCTTTATAATTAAGGAATAATTAATCTGGATCTAAGGTATGTCAATTCATTTGCTCTGTCCTTAACAGCCCACAAACATTGCAATAATCTACAAATTGTCAAATTTTGGAAAATTAGATTTTTTTTTTAATTATTACTCTAAGTTTTCTAATTAGAATTTTAATGCTAAATTGACATAAAAAGCTTTTGGCTTTGGGGGCATTTTAGGGCTATTGTTTCAAGATATAGTAAGGATATTTTGAGACTCTTCAGTGATGAATGGGATCCATCTCACACGTCCCAGCTCTCTTAGACACCTACTTGTGGCACTCTAGTGCTGTTTATCATTCCTTGTCCATTCCAGAACAGCCAAATGACTTCTCCTGGCTGCCAAGCTTGCAGATGACCAAAGGGACACAAGAAGAGTCCATTTTGTGTTGAGATGTCTCTAAATGATCTCCTTGTCAAAGATTCTCAAATAGTTTCTCATCCATTTCTTCACTAGACATCAGGTCACAGTCATGTGGAAGGGACTGGTGATCAGATGGACTCTGAACCAATAAAGAATACAGCATTGCTGGTCATTATCATAAACTTGGACATGTAAGCATTGGTAAACCACTAAAATAAGGAGTCTGGGAGATTAAGAATTAGAATCTGAACCTCTCAAGATTCCAGATGATGCAAATTCTGAGGAATTATTAAATTAGGGATAGATTTTAAAAATACTAAAAATGGACCCACGGGAATGTCTGTTGTTACAGCCTGAGCCACAGAATCTGAAACAGAAATGAAGGAGGAGATTTTAATTTATTGAAAATGGAAGCCATGAGTACAAAGCCCCAAACCCAGCTGAAATCAAGCAGCAGAGAAGCATGCAAACACATTCACCAGCTGCTACTTCATCACCAAATCACTGTCACAAAAGGATAACAATAATGACAAAATCATAGGGGTACAAAATTACATTACTGTGTTTCAAACTTCATCAGATATTAATGCTTCATGCTTGCCTAAATTTACTCTATCTCTGTCAACAACTGGGTAATTCTACAAAATCCAGAGGTATTTGTGGAGCCATAGAATTGGGCAGGAGAAAACTAAAATACAAATAATCTTTTTCTGTTCACATTTTGAAAATTCAGGGGTCTTTGATTTGTTTCTCTACTAAAGTATTTTTTCCAGAAGTATAGTTAGAAAAGGCTAAGGCAAAGATAATTAGGTTCATTTTTCTTGTTTTATTTTCAAATTTTGAGCAAGCCTCAGTTTAGGCTATAGCCTTGCCCTCAAAAGAGCTACAGTTCAATTTATGATTGTTGTGTTAAAACAGTGGTAGTGCTGCTCAAGAAGAGTTGTTAAGTACATCATACAGAGCAGCCTTGGGAACTTTATAGTACTTAAAGAATACATGTCAAAAGTATGTATCCAAAGGTCATCAATAAAAGATTCATATCTTTGTTTCCAATTTTCCTTAAGGCACTTTAAAAAATTTAGAAGTCTACTGACCATGTTATTTAATGGCGTGAGCTAGCAAGATGCAGTTGTTATTTCTTCTTCCTATAAAATTTAAAAGTGAGTAAATGTATAAAAATTGGCAATATTTATTGCTCTTTTTTTCCTGATTACATGTAGTTATGGTTTTGATGGCAGTATTAGCAGCTTCCTTGTCAATCACTCACTATGCTAATAAAATGGCAAAACAGAAGACAGCTCCCAGTTATTAAAAAGAGCTCATCACCACTGCCCTGTGGGCCAGACAAGTAAAGGGACTACAGGAAAGGCAACAAAGCCCTGGAAACAAAACCTACTGAAAGTATGGCCATAAATGCCACAGGGCAGGGATCTTTTAAAAACAGTGTCACAATTGTGCTCAGTGAACCCTCCAGCTGACTTGGTTTGAAAATGTGGTCCCTGTATTGATAATCAATATGTTCCATTGTGACTGAGAAGACATATAAATGAATGCTTTCAGTTTGGATTGGATTAAAGGAGGCTGCAGGAGTGAGTGGGCTGTGTGGTAAATGTTGCTTCTTTTCTAATTGAGCCACTTGCTTTTGAAAGAGTCAAAGATGTCCCTGGTGGACATAACATGGGGTGTGCTGGAAGGATAAGGTTTAAAGAAAGGAGGCTAGAGGAGTTCAAGGCACTGTTTATTACTTTGAACATTTCTGAATAAAGGGAGGGTTAGCTTTTAGTCAGGAGAATGCAGCAGTCTCGCTCCTGACCGCACTGATTTGTAAGAGTGTCTCTCCTCTTAATCTTATTCTTTTTTTCTTTAATCTGTATGTTTTATAAACCTTATCTTTTCTCTGACCCTACCTTTTGAGTTAATCCCTAGTGTCCTATGCCTCTATGCCTGTCTAGGTCTATTCAGCTTTTAAAAGGCACTCAGCATTTCCCACAGCACCACAGGGATCAGGAAGGAGCAGCGTCCATCCTAAGGTCTTTCCCTTGTCTCTTCAAAAACCCTGTCTTCTATTTCCACAACCAAAAGGGTCATCACTGACACATCTTGAGTCTCTTGTGTTTCCTAAAAATTGAGATGAGGGATGGAGACATGCAGAGATATGAACGAGGAGAAAGAGAGAAAGGAAGGCAAAAGGAAAGGGAAAAGAAGGGAAAGGGAAAGGGAAAGGGAAAGGGAAAGGGAAAGGGAAAGGGAAAGGGATGAAGGAAGGAGAAGGAAGGAAGCAAGGAAGAAAGGAAAAAACAAAATTTCTCACAAGTTAAATGAGAAATTCAATTCAAACATAAGAACAAGTTAACAGCAATATTGAAAAAAGTGGATACAAGCAAACACTGGAGGTTAATGCTTCCTGCACACAGGGTGCGAGAGATAGTGCTTATATTTTTTAGGCATCTGCTAAATAACCAAGATGTATACCTAGTTTTTCATTTTGAAAATAAATGTGGGAAATAGGCAAAAGTTTCATGAAATGTCACAATGATCTGAGAGACGAATGACAGACAAGAGATAAACAAAGTTCTGTGCAAACCAGAATCAGACACATTTATTTCAAGGCTGGAACTGTGCTAGGATTTTGTCCTGCAAATAAGAGAATAGAGCAGGGAAATCTGATTGCTAAAGCAGAGTTCTTTCATAAATAAATTAGTAAGGGTATGTTTCCTCCCTCTGTATGTCCTTTTCTTAGCTTTTAAAACTTTGCAGTTCAAAATAGCAAAGTGGATACTTAGGCTACAAATAATCTGAAATTTTCTTCAGGACTACAATCTTCTCAAGGAGTTCTTTCAAAGAATGAAGCAGGTTTCATTATTTCCCTAAAAATGCAATTATTAAATGACAAGATGCTCCTAAGCATAGACACTTTTTTCTATAGTTGATTCACATGGAAGTCAAGAGGTTTGGATTCCAGGCCTATAACACACAGTTGTAAAGTTGCTTTTTTCTGCTTTTATGTGAAAGGACTTCTAGTGTCTTTGATACCATTATGAAAGACTGACAGCACAATATGGGAGAACAAGAATCAGAAACATAAATTTGGCAGAAAAAAAAGAATTTTGTTTAGCTGATTGCAATCTAATTCATATCATAAGAGATCATTTTTTGTTGGATTCTTTCCCTCTAGTTTACTGATTCATCCTGATCTGTTTTTCCCTAATCTTTACATTTAAATATTCCTGTCTTGAAGACATTCTGGATAACAAGGACACAAGTGGAAATCATCAGATTAAATACCATATAAAAACATTGGTTTTCACAATCTTCTGAACTTTTTAACTTTATTTTTTTGTGGGAATAAAAAAAAAAAAAAAAAAAAAAAAAAAAGAAAAAAAAAGAAAAATAAAAAGAAAAAAAAGAGAGATAGTTCTTTCCTTGTTCTGTTCCAAAAATCTGTTAGTGGCAAAGGGCATAACCTTTCCTTATATTCTGTGAATTGGGCTACTGAGCCAAAATGGGCACAGAAGTTCACCATACTAATCAATTTTCAGTAATTGTGAAGGCAAAAGGGGCATTCATAAATATGCTGGAAAAACATAACCTTTCCACAAAGACACCCATCAGTGAAATAGAGCACAGATCCAGAACATGTCAAGGAGATGAGCTGTGGAGCAAATAATGCCATCTGTACTGCTCATGATGTTCTTGGACCAAAGTATCAGAAAGTTGCAAATGAATGCCATGTTTACATTCCCAGAATACAGCCATGATTGATAATAAGCTATTGATACCAATGAGATTTTTAATTCAGTGAAAATGAAATAATTTTGGATGAGAAAATGTCACGTGTTTCAGAAAATTAATAATAGTCTGCAGAATCACTCAAGCTATAACCTTCCATTATGCAAGGCATCACCTGTGGAAGAGAAAATAAATATTTACAAATGAGTTCAGCGGATTCACCCATTTAGAAATTTGTGGTGTTGACCATTTGCAAATGAAGATTTTTCAGAAAATAAGTCAGGATGGACCAGTTTTAATCTCATCAGGAATGCCTGTGACATCTGACATATATCTCTGTCCCTGTGGCTGCCCCATCCATGGAAATGTTCAAGGCCAGGCTGGATGGGGCTCTGAGCAGCCTGGGATAGTGGAAGGTGTCCCTGCCCATGGCAGGCATTTGGACCAAGATAATGTAAAGGTCTCTTTCAACCCATATGATTTCAACTCTATGATGATTTTATGATGATGATTCCAGTTTCTGAGAAAAATCAATTTTACATTTTCAAAAGGAAACAACACCAGAACGTAAGTCATGTCCATTTGTCACGGTGTGACTTGGATTTTGCCAATTTTAATATATTTAATTTCTTTTAGAGATAGGATTTAGGAGTAGAGACAAGGCATGCTTAAAACTTAAAAGGGTACAAGAAGAAATTTATTAATAACACAAAAGGAATTCAGAATAAATTCCTAGATTATTGCCGCCTCTCCTTTCCTTCATTCCACGTTCCTTAACAACAACATACAGAGAACACTTCAGTCGGTTTTCTACTTAAATAATCATTTCAGTTCACTCTAGATAGAAAAGTCCCATTTTTTATTTAGGCTTAGGGGGTGTCTTCACCTTCACAGTCTGCATCTGCCCAGGACCTACATAACCATGAATTTTCCTCCCATTTCCACAGTCCTTCCAGAGCTGTGCTATGGGTTATGTTCCACAGTTGGGGTACCACTTTTAAAGGTAGGCTGCTGCAAAAAGCAAAATTCTCTTCATCTCCTTCTCTATCAAATGTCTCTGTTCATATTCCAGTCCCAAAACAGAGAGCTCCATTTCCCCAAGGCAAAAAGTCTTCTCAAGCACCCCAAACCTCCCCAAGTATATTTCACAGTTTAAAGGAATTTTAGTGAAGTCACAATCCCCTCATAGCCCCACAAAAAAGGTTTTCAGCTACTCATCAGTTGCATCTTTTCAATCTCTTCCCATCAGGAACTTTATCTTCATTCCGCTGACTTCTGTGGACTCCATGCTTTATTCCTTCTCATTCAGGGGAGCTCAGGAGATCGAGAATCTTATCCAGGCATTAAGAAGTTAAAATTGTATTCAGATTATGAAGAAAACCACATGGGCAGCTGGAGGGCTCTTCTGCCACGTGGAGAGGTGAGCCGAGCTGAGCTGAGCCAGCAGGGCCGGGACCGTGTGGCTGGTACCGGGCCGGGCCCCCCACCGAGCCCGGAACCGGGCCAGGGCCGGTGCCCCGGCCACAGGCCGGAAACTGAAAGGGAATTACTTAGCTCGAACCAAGGTGATTTGTGAACGCAAAATAACTTTTCATTGGTTTCCCGAGCTGTCCATCACCATATCAGCTCTCTGATTGGTCCCAGCAGCTCACAGGGGAAGCTCCCAGAGACAGGAGAGCCCCTCCCACTCCCCAGCCTCATGGAGCTTCCCTCAGGAGAAATCCACCCCTCCGCCCTAGCAGGTGAAACCAACACACCATTTTACAACTTGTTTTGGATTAAGGATGTGAAAGATTAATGGGTATGACTGTGACTACACTCATTGAATTCACAGGGGAAGATCTAACAAAGCCTGTGCCAATTTCCGTGCTATGGCCACTCAAGGAATGAGGGTCATTTTGAATTTATACAGCGATGTAATTTGAATCATTACAATTAGAAAATTAGTAACTACAAAAAATTGTAACTTACTTAGCAGCTACTCAATACTTAGTATTTTCATTTCAAAATATTTTTTTTGGCCTCCAAAAAGGCATTAATATAAATTTAATGAGACCATGTTAACATTGTCCTAGTCACCTCCTACTTATATTATTAGGAATCATTCTCTTAGTCTGAAAAAAAAAACCAACAGGTTAGCCCTGTATCCAGTAGATTATTATTGTGAAAAATTAGCAAAATTAATTCTAGCAGTCGTTGCTTCAATATTAAATTAATCAATAGTTTCTGATCATCTCAGAATTGGGTCTTTTTTCATTTTATTCCGAATATCACAAAACAAAGTCCCTTTGTCCTAACTCTTTTGGGAATCAATCAATTATTTGTAAATTAATGCTTTCCACTAAATTTTTTGTATCTTTTTCTTTTTTTAAGACCCTTACTCTTATTATTGAGAAGAGTTAGAAAGGAAAAGTCAAAATAAAATTGTAAGGGGAGAAATAAGACAAACAATTAATTAAAGAGTTTGGAATTTTTCAAAATGAAAGTGCACACCTATAAATGTATTCATTGACACTAAACAATACTACATTAGGCATATTTAAGCCTCTGCTGGTTGATTTTAGTCCGTTAAGATTATTTAATTTACTGTCATAATGTGCTTCTCCAAAATATCTTTCTCCTTCTAGTTCTCCTTATTCTTCTCTCCTTCTCTTCATCATCTTAGAAATGGTGGGAAAAGCTAAGGATTCCCAGGAAAGTAACAATTAGTAAATACAGATATTTCTGTAAATAAATTTCCCCAAATATATATCTGCATGACATAGCTTTTTAAAAAAACATCCATATCACAGAAACTGAAATTAGTTGTTATAGATGATAAGACAAAGGGGATATTAATAGAGTTGGGATAGAGAAAAAAAAGGGAATTCAGCAAAATTTTTGCATATACCATCTCCAGTTGTAGTATGGACTAAAGCTTTGATCTAATATTTTTACCTCTGTGGGACACAAAAACAATGTTTCATTCTTTGCAGAGCCAATAGATAGCTTCTGACTGCAGAAGATTGATCTCAACAGGAAGGTAGCTTTTAGAAGCAAAACCTAATCCTGATTACAAATGTACCTCTGGTGAAGAATCCTTTGGCAAGACACATTTAAACCAAATAACTCTTATTTCAAAGACATGTTCATGTTTCCAGTCTTATTTTGTCTAACAAAGATTCCAGTTATATTTTTCTGGTTAGGTTGAAGAATGCGCTGTTGAACCTTATTCACCATACAGACATTGACTCCCTAATCTTCTCTTTGATAAACTAAACACATGGAACTAATTTACTCCTTCCTTATAGCATGTTTTCCTGTTCACTAATCATTCTCATGGCTCTTCTCTAAATCTTCTCCCATTTTATAACACTCTTCACTAAATATCAGAAATGATCCTGATACAGAGGGGTCAGTGCAAAACCCAACAATACAGAAATTAAATCTCTCTATAACTTCCCATATCCTCTTGTGGATTCATGTAGTGGTCTCATTAACCTTTTTGCCACAGTGTTATCTTTAGCTGCTCATTTTCATCAGATTAACTCCCATGACCTCTAAGTCCTTTCCACACTCCCTTCTCCCATGAACATATTTCCAGTCCTTTATGTCTAACTGATTTTTTTTTTTTCCTGGCCTCTGAATATGTATTGGGCAATACTGGGAAATAATTTTCCTCTACCACAGTTCCAAGCCATAATAGTGCCTAAATTTTCATAATCTATTTTCTTCATTATTTATATCTTCCCCTGGATTTTTTTCAATCAGAAGCTTTAGCAGTACAATTCTGTATTTTCCATGTGTTATGAAGAATGGATCTTACTGGGGCTTCCTTGAGAGGATGTCCGCTTCCTAATAATTCCTATTTACAACTTAGGGTGGGTTGATCTTGGCTGGTGACAGGTGCCCACCAAGCCACTCTCTCACACTCCATCCTCAGCAGGAAAGAAGTAGAAAATAAGATGAAAAACTTGTGGTTTGAGAAACAGGCAGTTTAATGAAACAAAGCAAAGCCTGTGGGTAGATTTTTTTTTGTTGTTGTTGTTGTTTTTTTAATATTTATTTTCTCCCTCCCATCAGCAGGTGATGCTCAGCTGCCTCCTGGGAAGCAGAGATTTGGTACCCATAATGTTGCTTCAGAAGAGAAAGGACTGAATAATAGTAATAATAAATAATGAATAATGAATGCTCCCCATCTTCTTTCTCATAACTTTTATTGCAGAGCATGACATCATATGGTACAAAATATCCCTCTGGGTCAGCCTGTCCCAGCTGAGTCCCCTCCAGCCTCTCACCCAGCCCCAGCCTGTCAGCCTTGAGTGGGAGAGAGTGGAGAAACAGCCAGCACAACTCAGCATGGTCCAAACCCCTGGTGTGCCACCAAAACACAGCCCAGCACTGGCAGGAAAGTTTCCCCATCACTGCCGTGGGAAAGGTAACTCCATCCCAGCAAGACTCTGCACAACTGCATTTTGAAACTTACTTTTTCTACGTACTTATTAATCCGTTGAATTTTCATCACTCTTCCTAGGTATTGAAATATTGCTCTGTACCAAATCAAATGCCCTGGAGATGTCTAACTATATTAAACAGATTCTTCAATCAAATTTTTAATTTCATAAAAATGTAGCAAGCTATATTAACAAATTTTATTAGCATATACTGATGCTGATTGGCAACAATTAAAGTAACCTCTTTTAACTCTTTTTTAATTTTAACTGCATCAACCATTTCACTCTTTTTCCTGAGATCAATGGCAAAAAGGCTCATAACTATTCTCTGTAATTTTCCCAAATATTGCTGCATTCATTTTTTTTCCAAACCTCTTTGAGGTTATTTTTTTTGGCAAAGATGTCCAAGACTCATGGAAAACAAGCAAAAGTATTCCAGAGAGGGACACAAACATCACTTTCAAAACTCCTCAGTGGGAACAGTTAAATAAAATGTATGTAATGTAGGTCTGGTATGCACCAGCTTTCCTGTTAAAAAATAAAATATATTGGTGCAGAATAATATATTAATATGGTAATGAGCCACTCAGTTTTTCCAGAGAGAGCTGTATGAGTCATGATAGCCACTGTCCTGATTCAGCCAGGATTAAATGTGAAGGGAGAAAAAGATGCACCTTTTTGTCTCAATCTGTGCAAGGCTCTAGCAATAAGAACTATTTTACACTTTTGTCTTACAAGGATGGAAAAAACAAGAAAGGCTTTTGACTCTCTCACTCCCACATCCACACCACAGTATATTTCCCATTAATGTCCGTGAGGATTACAAGAACATAAGTAGGGGTGACTACGTCAGTGAGCAAATAAATTGCCATTTGACTGGGTATAAATTTCAGAATATAGGTGATTCAACTTCCATTACTTAACCAGCCTGTAACCCAGGGTACTCACACTTACTTATTGAAAGAAACAGAAAGTTATTAGCTGGCACAGATCCTTCTCCATTAGGGCTGGAGCTAGACTATCTGTTCTTATTTACTCCTTCTGAGTCACTATCAGATTCTGTTACTGAGGAAGAATTTTAATGATTGTTTATTTGCTCTTGATTTATAGACACCACTAGCAGCATTACTTTCGCAAGTTTTCTAATTGCTCAAAGGTTTGGGTGTTTGTATGCTGATGAACAGAACTAAATTGGCAGCTAGATGTTCTGCAGTCTACTAATATATGTTCACTCTGGGTTTACTAGAAGAGTGTAATCCACCAAATGTGCATTTACTTTCCCAATTCCCATATTAACATGGGGATAAGCAGTTCCAGATTGCCTGAAAACACCATGTTTCCATCCCACTTAGACTGGGGCTACAACTATTCTCAGCAATACTGTGAACCTACCCCAGCTGTCCAGTCTACAGAAGAGTTATAAAAGTATTTCTCTTTTGGCTACAGACACTTCCTTTTCAGCTCAAGCTGCAGAGAGTTCTGGTTTTGAGTTCAAAATGTTCCTGGACTAAATCTCAAATGACAACTAAAGTGACAGCTGCCACTGTGTGGCCATGCCAGCAGAGTCTGAGGCAGTGATTCTCACATGAACTAACAGGAAACCCAACACAACTCAACCCTGTTGAGCTTCCCTAATACCAAGTCTGTCATAGTAGAAATACAGACCATAAGTGTCTGCCTCCACCTCTGTCTCTGAGCATGGACCTTGCCCATCCCCTTTTCCAACAAGGGACATTTTCTACATTGGTTATTCAGTGGTTATCACAATTCTACACAGAATATCCCTGGGCAAAGTGGTGGGCTGCAGCTGAAAATTAATTAATTACTTAAGGCATATATATATATAAAATGTGCAACGTTACAGAGCTTTGCCATATATCTGTGCTTTGTCTAATGAATGCAGAAAAATTCTCATTTATTCTGAATTGAAATTCTGACCCCACAGAACTGAGCCAAAAAGCAATTTGTGGTTAAAATTAGCCTTGACTCTTATCAGAGGGATCAGGGAATTTATTCCAGTTTTGTTAACGTAATTTCCTGTTCAAACCACATAGGAAGCCACCCATCATCCCACCTGAAACAAGCCTGGTAGTAACAGAGCATGGGGTAGAAAGCAGAGCATTCAATTTTGTGTGTTACAGTAGTTGAAGCAAAAAAAACCTTAAAAACTAATCTTAAATCAAGGTGATTCTTCCAATTTGCTCTTAACACCTCCAAAAATAAAGATAGCAAATACTGTGCACTAACACAATGCCATATACAAATTCACAACTATGTCAAGTTACAATATGAAGGAGAACTTTTTTCCTGTTTTTAAAATGATTCCAGCTCAAATACAATCAGGAAAATAAAAAAAATTCAATGTGAACTGGAGGGCTGACAGCCAAGCAGTTACTTAGCAAATTAAAATAAATTATGTGAAAAATGAAAGAAGAAATTCAACAGAAAAAATCTCTAAATATATCCTATATTTCAGCCATTGAAATGTATTCTTGTGTAAGTCATTCACCAAGGACTAGCATTCAGCTGCTATTCCCATTTCAGAGATCAGAAAAATTGCTGTAGAGCAGTTAAGTTATTTGCTCTAAGCTGCAGAGAACAGAAATTTCAAGCAATGATTTTCCAGCCTCTATTCCTGTGCTTTGGCAAAACCTTTCTAATCTAGTTTATTTGAATTATAAATATAAAATTATTACATCATCCTTATATACAGCATCGTTACTGCATATAAAGTTAAAACTATATACTTATTCATTTTATTTACTATATACTTATTCATTCAGCCATTTTATTTCACTAATGTAAATTATATTTATATGATGTCATCATGAAGATAAAATATTAACATAAACTGATTACATATGTCTGCTTAATAAAGGCATTTAAGTTCATTACCAAAACATTTTTAATATCTTTAAAATTATTTAAACCAAAGCATGGAAATACTGCAAATCCTTCCTGCCATGGTTTTTGGGGGTTTTTTGGGTTTTTTTGTTTTTTTGGTTTTTTTTTTTTTTTTTTTTGTTTGTTTTGGTTGGTTGGTTGGTTTTTTTCTTTTTAATTCATCTATTCAGTTACTCCTATTATGCTGCTTTCTTTGTAGAGACAGGTTGAAACAGATGGAATTTGTCACAAATCACACTAAGAAAAAAAAAGGTAATTTTTAAAAAACACAAACAAAACAAAAAGCCAACCAACAAAACAAACAAAAAACAACAACAAAACCCCAACACAACAGAAGTGAGCTCAGCAGCCCTGGAGGAAGTTTGTGGCTAAGATCCCTCCTTTATTGACTTTCCAGTAGTAGTTCAGCCAATTCCTACTGTCATGTCAGAGGAAAAGTGCCCTCTTCTGAAACATCGATAAGGAATTACAGAGAAGGAACATTTGACAGCCTTCTTATTACATCATGTTCAAAATAACCCCCCAATATTTAAATTCATAAGCCTCCACAATAAAGCTCTGAAAGTTGTGTGTGAGATGCACCAGTTGGTGAGATAAGCAGAAACATATAAATAGGTATTGTGCAAAATGAGAATGGAGAGATACAGAGTGAGTAAAATACAAAGAGACTTTTCAACACTATCAAGAACCTCACGCTATCCTCTTCTCCACATGACAGTGGCACCAGGGGAGCAGGTGACAAAGTGCTAATGGACATATCACAAACCTCTGGAAGCTGGGTCAGGAATCTGCATTACAGTCAGGTTATTGTGACAGTTCATATGAAACAGCAAGGAATGTGCCAGACTTTATCAAGTGAAGGGCAACCATTTGAATTGGCATAAAAGGAAAAGCTGCTTTGTTTGTGTTTTTCCAGGAATCTCTCACCTGTGTGTCCCTGTGCACACACACACACAAACACACACATTATATTGGAGATGAGCTGTGCATAATATGCAGTGTACAAATTAAATTCTAGCCAGATGCAGAAAAAGAAAGGAAAGGAAGATGTAGATTCTAAAAGTACAAAAAAGTTCATGATGTTGCATCAAAAAAAAAAAAAAAAAACCAAACAAAATCTGAAGGAAACTCAAGAAGCACTGAACATTTGAAGATAACTGAAGGATTACTTTATGTTCTGACCAACATACATTGGTTTTCTTGGCTTCCACCATGAAGCAAATATATGACAGATATTCACAGTTCTGTGTGAAGAATGTAGGGGCACATAAAGGAAGACAGAGTCTTTGAAAGAATGGAGACTGAATAAGATGGGGAAACTTAAGCAGAGTTTGAACTATTTGACTATGTTGGTAATTTTAAAAAAATAGTAAAAAATAATAATAAAAAAATAGATTTAGCCCTTTAAAACAGACTTGGACTTCAGCTAGGTCACCACTCTGGTTACATGCTAGTAAAACAAGCTGTTTAAATTGAGATCATGCTACAAGAAAAACTATTTCAAAAATCATCTTTAGGAAGTCATTTTAAAAATTACTAAAATACAAACTTTTCCTTAACTTGAAAGTTATTTATAGAAGACAGAAGAAGAAGGGGGTTGTAGCCAATTTATGGTAACTCCCCTTCTTGCACAGAAACAGTATTTTGACCAATATATATACATACACTCATGCATAATTCCTGCATAATTCAAATTCCAACAAAAAAAAAGTTGTAAAAAAAATTAAAAATCAGAATGTAATTTGTCATTCTCTTTTGCAATAGATGGGATTAAGGCAATGGACTCTTAAAGCTTATGATATAAACAGAATATTAGCTGGTCATTTGCTTTTGGTGAAGTGCTTGTCCTCAAATGTAATAAAGACTTTCCAAGCACCAAGTCCTCACCAAGCTCATTCCTGTCTGCTTGCACTGCTATCACCATCATCACCTGCTGTTCTTGACAGGTTAGGTTTCATCTAACAAAGGTATCTGGAAAAAGGGGAAAAAGCTGATCCTTGAAGTCACTTTCTATCTCCCATTGACTACAAAGGGACACTTAAGAGAATGCTTAAATTAGATATTAGCATTTTTATTGATCAAAATGAGTGTGACGAATCTCACATATGTGCGTGGCCAACATTAGACTCCTAACTTCTTTGTGAGGTCAAAAATTAATTTAAATATAAGCACTGCAATCCTTCTCTTTCCTCATTCTATCACTGCACACAGCAGAGATTATCAAAACATTTCACAGGTTCCTAAGTACGAGAGGCCTCAGTGGTGCACAGATGGCCAAAGATGAGAAAGTAGGTTTTTTCCTTCAGTCTTCACTTGATACAGCAGCTGTGATTAGATGTCTAACACAATTAGCATCAACGAAAAACGGGTAAAAACTTGGGATGGAAAAGATAAAGCAGAGATTTAATTCTACTTTGAGAAGCTTGGTGTTTTTTAAAGTGGCTGTCCTGATGAAATTCACCCAAGAGTATATAGAGAACTGGCCTGAAGTGATCTCACAGCCCAGGGCAATTATATTGAGAATGGAGTGAGGATGGGTAAAATTTCAGAAAACAGAAAAAAGCAATCATAGTTCTTACCTTTAAAAAAATGAAAAGTGGCTTAGATCAGTCAATCTCATTTCAATTACTAAGAAAAAAAAATACTGGTTCAAGTATTCAACATCTGGATGGGAACAAAGGGATATGAATCAGCCAACACTGATTTGTCAAGAACAAATCACGTCAAGCAACCGAGATTTTTCCTATGACAAGCCTGTGTATTGAAAAGGAAAATATCTTTACTTCAGAAAAGCTTCTGACAGTGTCTTTTATGACATTTTTCTCTGCAATCCAGGGTCTTCCTGCAACTGCCATATGGTAGGGATACAACTGATTGGGATACTGTGCCTAAAGACAAACTGTTCAGCTGGAAGGATGTAAGAGAGAGGTCTGCTGGGGACTGATCTGAAGTCTAGGTCTGTGGAAAACTTGCTATAATAAAAACTGCATGATGGAGTAGGGAATATAGTTGCTCTATTTCCAGATGATTCAAAGCTGGGACAGGCGATGACGAGGTTAGAATTCAAACTGATTATTATAAATCGGGGAAATTGTCTGAAGTGGCTGGGATGCAATTTAATAAGGGCAAAAAAATCAAAAGTTCTCCACTTAGGTAAGAGTAACTGTCTGCAAAATTATGGGATGAGTAATAACAGTTCATCTGAAAAAGGATGCACGTACTATCGTGGATCATAAATTGGACATGAGTCAGCGATGCAAGGCTATTTCAAAGACAAAATGGAAACTTCATCCTGGAAGAGGATGATGTAGAAGAAAAAGTAAAAAAACCTTCCTGTTTATTTCACTCAACTGCTTTGTCTAGATATTGGATACATGCAAGAGAAATGCTGACCAACTAAAGAGATAAGAATAATCAAAGGGTTATAAAACACAGCCTTTGAGGACAACCAAGATGGGTTGAGTTGTTTAGTGCAGGTGAGTGGCAACTGAAGAGTACTGTCATGGTCTTCAAGTATTTTAAAACACTACTGCATAAAGAGCAAATTCAAATAGGAAAGCTAGAAATCAACCTAAAATGCTGCAACAAAGATCTAAGTTATATATTAGAGGAAAGAATGTCAAATGTTCCTAAAGACTTGAATAAATTGCCTGGAGAAAAGACAGATTTTTCAATACTGGAGATTTTAAAGAATTGGTAAGATAAAAATCTGTCAGGTTTAGGAAGAGGTGAACCTGTCCTGCAGGAAGAAGACATACTGGATAACATCTCAAGATCTCTTTGAGAAATGCAATTTTTCTATAATTTTTATGTGTCTGAATCCTATAATAACAGAAAACATGAAAAATGGGAAAGGAGTTTTTCTAGTAGTATGTACAGCAGATCTAGTTCACTTTTATTAATGTAAGACCTCTGGAAAATATTTATTAATGGGAATATCTGCACTTCTTTGTGTAAACACTCCTTATTTTACAGTATGTCCCAAACAGTCTCCATTTAACTCCAGTTCAGTCCAGTGCACTGGAATTCCTGAAATGAAGTGACAAAACTTGCCACAGGCACATGTAAAAGAGAGAACAGCACCGTGGAAGACCCAGAGGAGGGCTCTAAATGGCCTTAATAGGCTGAGATGGGCAAGGATCCCCAGCCAGACTGGTTGCACACATGCATTTGCCAGCAGCTGTCAGTATCTAAAAAGAAAAAAAGAGGAAAGGGGAACAAAGGGCTCTAGTTGCTCTTGACATGATTTCATTTAACTTGCTAGGTCTCTGACCGTTCAGCACTGGTAGAAATAAAAGTGCAAATGTAACACTGAGGGGGGAAAATTCATGCAAATAGTAACCTTTAAAGACACCATGTGACACTTTTTCTCTCTCTTTTTTTTTTTTTTTTTTTTTTTTTTTAAAGGAGAGAAATCTGATGATCCAATTATGCAAGTCATTAGGAAAACAATGCTGAAATTTTGTGGCTAATGGGATTTTAAGTTATATTGACAATGAAAACCAATTATACATTAAAAACTTCTTTTTCTCCATCTGCAGTTGCATTGTTTTAATGAAATAGCATGCTAAACCTCAAGTAGCCAAAAGAATGTTAAATATGCAAATAGTTAACAAAAGAACCCCTCTTTTCCCATGACCTCATAATTTCACAAGCCTGAATAGAGGCATAAAATCATTCATTTTGCATCTAAATTGTTTGATGATGTAAATATAGAAACTTTTGAACTCTTCAGAACTCCTGCTTTAGAGTAAAATTTAGATTAACTTTCTTAAGAAGTTCAGTGGAACCAGAGCTCAACCATAGGATGAAAGTCATTCCAAGACTTGGGAATATTTAGATAATGACCCAATTCTTCCAGGTCATAACCAATTCTAGTTTAACACATTATAACTTTTCTGCTTTAATTGATTTTTCCACTATCTATTTATCTTTCTAATTGGATAGTAAGGTACTAGGTTAAAAAAAAAGTCTGTAAAATCCAAGAAGTTCATGTAAGAAATTTCAATAAGTGAAAGGGTCGATGGGAAAATTTTCAAGGTTACTGGATAATTAATAAGAGTCACAGAATTAAAAAAAAGTTTTTGTCAGTTGCTGGTGTCATCAAGCTAAGTGCAGAATAAATCTGTGGTATCCTGAAACATGCAACAACCTGCAACAAGCAGGCTTTAGGTTTTATTGAGTTGAATACATAAAGAATATGAAAATCAGAAAATCACAGAGTGGCTTGGGTTGGGATGAATTTTAAAGATGAACTAGTTCCAACTCCTGTGCTGTGAGCAGGGAGACCTAATAGAAGAATCTTGAGTGGGCAGGAATTCTTTGAGATGATCTGGCCCAACTTTCTCTTGAAGGCCTGGTTTATCAAACACCCTGCCAAGCCAAGTCTTGAACAAGAGAAACAATTTCCAGCAGGAGATATTGCATCACTTTTCTGGACAAATAACTCCAATGTTAAATCCTTCCCAAGATGAAGTCTTATTTCCTTAGTGAATTTCCCTTAAAGCAACTTGTGCCTGATACTTTTTGTACTGTCAACATGCACTCTTGTGAAGTAAATGCCTCCATCTTCCACAAAAATACCTTTCAAGTACTGGGAAATCATTATTAGATATCCCTGGATCCTCCCTTTTTTTGGGCTAAATCCTATTTATTGATGCTTTCTTCATATGTCAAATCCACCAACCCTCCAATTCTCATGCTGGCTGTTTAGTGGATCAGCTTTAATTCTTAGAGTCTCCCTTGAACTGGAGAAACTCCAACTAGACATAATATTTCAGGTATGGCCTAACAAATCCACAAACAGCATAATCACATCCCTTAATCTTCAGGGCATGCTCTTGCTAATTATCCTGAGACAGTTTGCCTTCATTGTCACTAAGAAATGTGTCATGGGACAGATTTTTCTGCTACAACCTTGCCTTGATCAAAAGCTGAGTGCCTGACTATAATAAGCTGCAGAGAGCAGAGCAAAGAAGTCCTGAGGGTAATGAGGGTTGATATGGGCATGGATGAGCAAGAGATGGGAGAACAATATCTGAAACCACTGGAAAGGGGCACCAAGGAATCAACATGGGCTGACTTGACTGGAAGTCTGTGACAACATCTGGCTACACGTACACAGACACACAGACACCCTCCAGGTAATAAAGATTATGGAGAAACATTTTTACAGGGACATCTGACACCACACACAAACAGAGGATGCCAGCTGGGACCATTACAGACCAGAGCTGAAACATCAGCCAGCAGGTCCTGCCTGAACTGGTGCTTCTGCCCAGGTGCTGGACATACAGACCACATCAAGAAGAAAAGTTAAAGCAGCCTGATTTCTCTTTTCATAACCTAACAATTTGCAAGAATAAAAAATCTTGCTAATTTGCCTCCAACAGTTGTACATGAGTGAAAGAAGAGGTGTAGGTTTCTCTTCAGTGCAATTGCAAATCACTTTGCCAAACAAAAGTTTTTCCCCTTAAAAATGAGCCTATGTCTGCAGCAGTATCAGATATCTTACACTATACTGTCTGGCATAGGATTTTGGCTGTGAAATCAGTCCCTTGGCTTCAAATATTCATAGGGCTAAATTTATTTGAAGGCAAAATAATCTGGAGTGAACATAAAATACAGAATAGTATTCATGCATTAGGGAAAAATATGTTTCCTGCTTGTCCATAGATCTCTTCTATGAATATGGGCAAATTATTCATTGTTTTGCACAGCTATTCAAGGAGTTAGAGTAAACCCTTGAGCTGTTTACTATACTGAAGTACTATGGAACTGGAATTATCTTTTAAAAAAAATAAGTGATGGTGCTGCTGCAGATATTGTAACTTGGTTCTGAAATACAAATGACAAATTGCAAATGAAGCCATACAAATACAGGGGTCAAAAATTTTTTTCTTATTTTTAAGAGCAGTATACAGAGAAACAAGCAGTTTCAGCCAGTCCACTGCTAATGAAAAAATTGTAAAGTCATAGATAATTTATGTTGGAAGTGATTTCTAGAGGTCACCTAGTCCAACCCTCTCTCTCTTATTGTACCTCTTGAGGCAAAGTGGTCTTCTGTGTTAATATACAAGTTCCTTTAATTTTTACTCTTGCTCTGAAAGCTGTATAACATCAGAGACTTAGAAAACCTAAAAATGGATGAGGGCTTAGTAGATCTCTGTGCCCAAGCCTGCCTGTAATGTGGTTCCTCCAGTAGCTGTAAGATGTTAAAGATGGTTTGCCTCTGACATCAGAAGAGATATTTCTAACAGTGTCTGGAAAGAATTCCATTTGCAGAGACAGATTTTGTGATATTGGGTAGATCACATGCATTTTACATTTTTGTACCAATTAATCTGTCTCCTAAATTTACCCCAACCATTTTGCATGCTAGGTATTGCTGTCCCCATGTGCACATCTTTTTCACTTATATTGTGAGAAAGATACAGCCAGGAGAACACATAAAAAGTTAAGCTTCCTGAAAGTGGAAGGATTTGCTGAAATGATAAGGGAGTACCAACTACAACCCAAGGGAAGACTGAAAAATCAAACCAAAATATGTGTGACAAATGAGGTCTCATAATGCATGACTGGGATCTTATGGTGATCAGGACAGGGTCTGAAGTTTTGAAGTTAAAGGCAGAAAAGCCCAAACACACTCAAGAGAACCTGGCAAACAGCTCACTTGAAAGAGAAAAGCCAGATGCTGTCTGAGGATCCCATATTAAAAAGGCACTGACATACTGATTTACTAAACTTAGGGCTACTCATATTTTTCTCAAAGTGGGGTTTCCTGGCATACTAGGAAGGATGATGTGTGGCTTAAACAATGTCTGCAATTTATCACAAAGAAATGCCTGGTTAGTGATGTGTTTTTGTATATAGGTCATTCACTGGAAACATCAGGGACCATCCTGCCAGACTCCACCTACCTGATATTACTTATTAGCACCAAACAAAACACTTCTTTTTCTAATTGAACCACATATTTAAATTACTTTTATACTTCTTTGCTTTAGAAATACAAACACTTATTTCTTCATTCCAGACTAGAATTTCACTGTAACAGCTATTCAAAATTAATATATTTTGGTGGAGAAAGATAGGTGACAACTGCTCTTAATACTCTTTTTAAGAGCATCTATAACAACAGCTGGAGGACCACAGCAATTCTGCTAGCCAAGAGAAGTAGATTGTGTTGGTTATTTCAGTCTTATCATCTTTATCTTTGATTTTAATAAGATATTTTGAAATGGTTTATTTTCCCCAGAGAGCTTGTAATAACTCATTTAGGTCTAAGTGTCCTCAATTCCTACTGAAATCAAAAGAATATGGATATCTTCTATAAAGTTTCAGTATTGAAGAATCCAAATCAGTAATTTTTTTATCATGCATTTATTAAGATCCTAGACTCCTTGCACAGAAGCATAGTCCAGAAGAGCAACATGAGCAAAGTAAGCAAGATCCAAGATGTAAGCAATATTGTCTTTTTCCAGCAGCAAAACAAATTTAAAATTCCAGTTTATGCTAAAAAGTCAAATTGATTTAATACTGCCTTGAAAATATTTTTGTTCCTGGACACTTAAAAACCTCATTAAGAAAGTCTAGAGGAAGAAAACAAACAGAAGCAAACAAGCTCAGAATTTCTAAATCTGCCTGCAGTTCTACATTGAGCAGCATGACAGGATATACGAGTTCAGTGCCACTAACAACAACTCAGTTCTCAATTTGTGTTAATTTAGCTGTGCAGTCAGCTTAAGCCCCACTGCCCAGCCAATGGCAGGAAGATTCTAAACACAACTGCATGTGGTTGTGTGGAAGAGGAGAGACAGCATCTCTCCAGAGCATCAATAAACACTGTTCAAGCTGAATCTGCAGGGAAAGAAAAGATTAGCACAGGGGAAAATGCTCTACCAACTAGATTCCAAGCTTTGTGTGCACATGGTAATAGAAGGATCTTTGCTTCTGAGGAGAATTTAACAAAAATGGCAAATGTATTTATTCTTTTATCTATAATAGTACCCTGCCAATGCATAAAGAGATTTTTTTTCAGCATATCCATACACAGGTAATAGCTGTGCTTCCACATTCAGTAACACCAGTACTTGTGCTGAATGTGTCTCTGGCAGCTCAATCCAACCCCGTGGAAAAGCAATCCAAACCATGGGTTTCAGCAGCCTGTGTCAGTTCCCCAAACAGCACTGCAGAGAGCACAGTGCAGATGCAGGCAGGAATTAAAGGGCTGTGAGGGACTGTCCTTTCATTGCCATTGGAGAGCTAAGGGATGCCTGAGATGGGCAAGGCTGCCAAAGCAAACCCTGCCTGCACCTCAGAGGTTTTTCTGTGCTACCAAACAATAACATCTAGGTCATCAGGAGCATAATAAAGTGATGCATAAGCAGTGTTGTCCAATACATTACAACCTAGTTTACTACTCTTTTTCTTCTGAACTTTGCTTTAGCTCTTTTCTGAGGATCAATACCTGATCTGTGTTTTTACAAAACCTAATTAACCTTAGACCAGATATGTAAAAACTTATAAGCAGTTTTAAGTAACTCCAACAAGATTTCAAACAAAGTAGCTTATACTCTGAGTGAAATTCATTTCTATTCCCAAAGCAAAGGAGCACATACAGTATTCAGAAGACAAATTTAAAGATGCTGTTTGAGCAAGTCTGTATTTATTGCTACTACACAGGTATCCTCAAATGAAGGACTTGAGCATAAACACTTCAGGCTAGTGCACCTCTTCTCTTACCTCTGGCTAGTCTCATTTGAAGAGCACCTCTGGCTGGTGCTGAAAGCTTGGAAGTTAATTTCCAGAAAACATTCTGTGGCCACTTGAGGCCATGGAGCCACCTTCCTCTAACTCCTGCATTTTACCCCCACTCTGTTTACAATCTGCTATGTAACAGTTAGCTTTCACTATCATGTGCTTGTTTTTGCTATTATTGTAAATTGTAACCACTACTGTGGGTATAGTGCAAATTGTAATTGCTTTTGTGGACAGTATAACTAAAGCTGTGCATGAAGCAAGGCTATCACAAGATGTAAGTGTGCTTGCAAAAGATGTATCACAAGAGATGCCCTCTCTTGCAAAATGCATAACCAAGATAGCTCAGGCAAAGAACAAGATTCAATAAAAGGACAATACCAAGTCTAAAGTGGCAACAGAAAACCACCCCAGATTGCCTCCCTTATGGATCCTCAGGGACTGTAGCTGTGAACTTCTGCAATGCTCGGCAACTGAGGTGGAGTTGTGGTAAACAGGCTCCAAGAAATGTGCAAAGTCATTTGGAGAAGTAATGCAACTGCAACAGAATAAAGGACTGCGTGCTGAAGAATTGGGTGTGCCTCTGGATGTTGCCACACACCCAGCACTGTTATTTTGCTCTTTTGATCTGTCCCTTATTATCCTTATTAAACTCTTAAAATTTTGAGTAATGGGCTTTGTTCCTCACAGCTCCAAAGCCTGGCCAGTGACTGAGCCTTTCATGCCAACAACAGCACAGAAAGTTCCTCTGGCAGCAGGGGGACACAGTTCAGCCTTGGGAATATGGGGTTTTCAGGGATCATGTCTTGTGATGGCTTTTTCCTCCATATGTCCTTCTTCTTCTAACTTAATGGAGACCCAATTTGGTCTTGTTAGGGGAGCTATTTCTCATTCCTAGGAGATGTCACTAGACCTTTCAAATTTCCCCCTAAACTGACATGAATTTCATCTCTTCTTTCACCACTTGAGCAGAGGATGCAGGTTGGGACTCATCTACAGTCACTTCTCCCCAGGGCTGAAGCAGAAAATGCCATTGCTGAAATTCCACACAGGGAGGCATAAAGGAGAAGGCAGAGGAGGTGCAGAGGATTGACACAGCAGAAAGAAGGTCCTGCTTCATTAGGATGGGCTGTAACAGAGTATTAGAGAACATAAAGGGTGCTCAGCACCAGCCCTGGTAGATCTCAATTATTCCAGATTTTTAGGCTGAAAATCCTCCTCTCCTGTGCTAGAAACACAAACTATCCTAGGGAATAACACAATTTCTTCCTTTATGCCACTTTCTCCTCCTCCAGAGTAAAAAAAAGTCAAATGTTCACAGAAGATGTCTGTGGGTTTCATGCACATGTTCAATTTTTGGCATACATATAATCCCCTATGTATAAAATGCAGCTCTGCCACAGTTCACTAAGAGAATATAATATATACCAAGTGAAATGGGAACTTATAATAACCTTCAAAAAAAAAAACAAGAAGGGCTTTTTTTGGTCGATACAGAAAGAAAGATCTGAATATCTGCATGTAGGAAAGGCTTGCTCCTTTCCCAAACAGAAGGAAGTTCTGTGCTGGGAAACAGGAATGGATATTTCGTGTACTCCAGCGCCATCTAGCCCAAGGAAATAAAATTCCACATTGAACAGTGGCTGCCGAAGGACACTTTTTAGTGCCAAATGTTAAGTCCATAAATAATTTCTGACCCTGGATGAAACAGCTTTTGGCTTATTGTGTGACATTTTAATATTTTTTCCTACCCTATAAATGCTTCGGAGTAATATAGAAGCTCCTGTGAGAGCCATCTGCCATGGGAAATAACTGGCATATGCTATTTTCATTATTTCTCATGCAAACTGAAACTTGAGATAACCTGAAATGATGCAATGAATGAAAACCCAGGACATGTACATTTTGTGGGTGTTTTGGCAGAAAACTAAGAAGTTAAATAACAGGAGACAGGAAAATAATAAAAAGCAAAATTCTAATAATGAAAGAAAGATCTTACCAGACTTGCCATTGTGAAAATTTGTTATAAGGGGGATAATCTATATTCTATTCTTCTTCCTAGAAATGTTAAATGAATTTCTTCACTATTCAATACAAAGTTCAATTAACTTGTACCAGTTTGAAGTTTGATCTAAATTAAATATCTGGGTTTGGATACAAGTGATTTTAAATCCACTAGGGAACATAAGAAAGGCTTTCAAAATTCTAGAAAGCTTCTTCATGGTGATGTTCAGTCTAGTCAATTCAAAATGTGATTGCAGGTCTTCTAAAATGGAAGTTTCCAAAGACCATATTGCTGATATTGTTCCACTGGTTTTCCTTCACAGTCTGTGTTCGGTATTTTTTTGAGGATTTCCAATTATAGCAAGTGAGAATTCACTTTAATATAAAGTAAAGGCCATGTCTACTTTTGAAATTTATCATAGAATGAGTCATCCTGTTTATTGAGTATGAGAAAGCTTACATAACTACTTAATCTTCCACTGTGTACACCTCAATTTTTCTAGGACAGACCTAGAAGAGTCTTCAGACTTTATTCAGAGTGTACTTGAGCTAGAAAATTATCAGAGGTAGTTTGTTTATATGTTTTTGTTGTTTCTATGAGGACAGAATTTTAACAATTTCTTTTTTATTTATTTATTTATTTTATTTTTTATTCAGACATGTTTTTCCATGCAAAGGATTGCCTAAATCCAGGTATGAGATGCATTCCATAGCAGTGTTAAAATGTGGTGCTCACTGGGCTCTGAGAAACTCCAGCTCAGGAGTCAGAAACCACATAGATCTACTGAAAAGGGTTCTTAAAGAGTTTAATACCTTTTCCTTCAGGTAATTAGAGCTTCTTCAGAGCTGTTTATGAAGACACACTGTAACTCTTTGGCTGATGGATAAAATCTCCTCTGCCAAGAAGAGACACGTGTTGCAGGAGTCCTTGACAGTAAGGACACCACAGGACTTTCAAAAATCGTATTTCTAGTTTTTCACAATAATACTAAAAACGCACTGATGCACAAATGACCCGGCACTGTAGAAAAAGACTGTTCAGAAGGCTAAAAAAAACAATAAGAAGAATTTCAGCCACCAAGAAGGCCAAACATGCATCAATAGGAGGGACAGGATTTCCTTGTGGCTGCAGCTCACACCAACACAAGCCTGTGCTCACCCACAAGAACCTGGAGCTTCCCTGGGCATGAATTCTGACCCAGGAACCCCCTGTGGAGCAGCAGTACCAAGGTGTTTCACAACCATCCAGAATCATTTGTAAGCTTTTATTCCTCAGGGAACATACAATCCTACCTGAGGATCTTTACCACACACACCTGGCCAGCCACAGGTTACTCCTCCCTTTTACTGTGTCTATCATTGCTAACCCACTTCAGGTAAGTAAAAGACAACGATCAACTTTACTAACAGGTATTTATTTACCTTGATTTGATGGTCACCCCAGTAAACATTTTGCCCTTTTGAGGTAGAAGTTAAGATGTGTGTGGTGCATGTACAGGTGTGCATATTTCTGTTTGTATTTTTGCAGAGCCAACCCATCATCAAAACAAGTCCTATAAATATCATCATATAATTTGCTGTATTGCTGTCCCTTTGCTACCCTCCAGCAAAAGATGAAATTTATTATAAATCAATGTATATGCAGCATTTACAAGTTAAACTTCTTAATAATTTTTGTTATTGCTACTTACAAAGTTATCAAATAATTGCAATTAAATAGGGTCATATTTTTCCATCAAAAGCTGTCAGTTTTAAATAGAAAGTCTTTATACCATCACTTAGAAATGCTGCATTCATACAAAGAACTCCTGTACCATTAAATGTATATAATGTTATGTTGGATGGAAGGGAAGGAGGAGCTCTAGTTTGCATACACTCAATGTCTAATTAGGTTTCATAATTAGGCTTTTGACCCTGCTTTCAGCTGGGAGCCTGAATTAGCAATTGCATTTCTGTTGGGCAGGTGACCCTATTTGCAGTGTCATAGCCTGAGCTTGGAGAAACATTTCTTTGGGAGCCCTTGGCTCGTGTTCTACTTGTTCTGGCTGCGGCTCCCTGGGAGACTCAGGGCAGGATCAAGTCCCTCTTTCTTCCACCAAACTCTCTGCTATAATTTCAGAGGCCTAATGAGGCAGATCAGCATAAATAAGTTTCATAATACCACTGGGGAGGGTTAGGTGATTGTTAAGGGTTTCCAGGGAGAGGAGTCTCCTCTGTAACTCGGTACCTGACCTGAGACTGACAGATTCTCCCTCTGGAGTCACAGAACCATGGAGGATGAATCAAATCATGATTCATGAATCATGAATCAAAGGTTTGGCTGGAAGAGTCCTTGAGGATCATCTGGTCTGTCACCATGGCCAGGGTCACCTTCCACTAGACAAAAGCTCTTCAGAAGCATCTGCTTTGCCTACTGACCACACAAGCAGTTTAAACATTTACCTCAGGAAGACTTACTGATTAGACATCTAAAACATATTATGAAGTCAGATGCCTCTGTGTGGTGGGTTTGAGCCTTGACTTGTCATCATCATACTTTAATTCATATCTTCTAAAGGCTACCAGCATCTACTTTTCACCAATTTTGACATATTTACTCATTGAAAAACAGGCAGAAATAGGTGGAAAAGAGAGAAAAGATAAGATGAAGCCTGAATTTAAATGACTGTCACACATGAAAAATTGAACTTTCATTTTCAATGGCATCACCTCTGAATTTTGCCCTTAGAATTTACATTTTACCGTCCTCATCAAGACCATAAAAATGCTTCCCTTCTCTTCCTTTCCAAAACAACTCTAAACCTTGCAGCATAAAATATAGTATAGCCACCCAGGCACCAAGCATAATGAAATCTAGTAACAATAACTCAAATATGTGTCTCCTTGTCTGAGTCACTTTAGAGACATCCAGAAACATAAATATATGTTTTCCCTGAAAGGTAACAGTTTTCTCCCTTTTAATCTGAAATAAAATTCTGTCCCCATCTCCCAGGGAACTAAAGGTGACAATAAGAGCTTGACAATGTTCAGGAGATGTGCTTTTCACATTAACATTGCCAACAGCTGCACCATAAATACTGGGTATACAGAAAGTGCATTCAATCATTATAGGAGGTGCAATTTAAAATTTGAAATTCATTCAAATAAATCAGTAAAAAGAGTTAAGGAGTCTAAGTCTCCAAAACCTAAAATGTACTGCTTTTGTGTTCTAGCTTTATTTGCAAGGAATTCTAAAATCTACTGGAACAAAATATTCCCCTTAATGTTCTGTAAACCACTTATGAAAGATCAAGCTTTGTTCTGTTCATCTTTCCTTTTCCTGTGCTACCCCCTTGCCAGACATCAAGGAGCTCATGCCAAACGTCTGTGAATTCATGAAGGGCAGGATTGGATGAGTGAAGGAAAACCATGCACAAAAGACAAATAGGTTACCCTCCCCCAACCTCCTTTCCTTTATCATCACCAACACACAGTTGCACACCGAGAGCTGGGAGCATCTTGGAATTATTTGAGATACAGCAGATGCAGTCAGACCTCTTGCCTTCAGCCCTGGAGCTCCTCCATTCTGATCCTGAGGATATTTGATATGTAGCATAGAGTGTGTGCTCTCTGCTGGGCTTACTCTGCATATTGGAGACCCTAAAGAAGGGCTACAAGGATATTGGTATCAGCCCTTGCCCTGTCACTGAAATAATACTCATGTCCTGCTGGCACACACAGAAGGTGCCCAAAAATCTGGAGGGGTGCCATGAACTGCAGCAGAGATTCAGGTCAACATTCTTTCTGTCCTTACAGCCCCAGATGCTCAGTGAAAGAGTATAAGGAACACAGCAAGTTTAGGATGAAAAACCTTTCAAAAAGCCAGCAGTGAAAACGCTGGAGAGTCCTGAGCCAGTTTGTATCCAGCACACACATTTCAGAGAGCACAGTGAGCCAGCTGTCATTCCTGAGGTAGACCTGGTGCCTATTTCACGAGCAGATGGGAAATGCCATGTTCTTTAGTGGACTGTTAACAGAAAACAGCCTGAGACAACACTCAGTGAATTAATATTCACTCTACATTTCATAATAGGAGTCTGATCTTTACCACAAATATTAAAATCATTTCTATCAATTTACCAAACCCACACATAAGACTTTTCACTTTAGGATCCCTGTTCTTGAATGTCTCATGCAAGATAATTGAGGCAATTTCTCAGTATCTCCTTTTAACAAAATTAGTTCCATTAAAAAGTGAAGATAAAGATGTGAGGAACAGAGGAATGTATGGAAACTGCTATAAAATATAACTGATTGATTTCTAGTTTCTTTAATAGACTGATATAACATGTCTAATATGTCTATGTCTAACACAGCCTCATTTAAAAAAATGCATTTCCAAAGCTTAGCCCATTTATGTCATAAATTTCAAGAACATCAACAATTTCCCCACACACATCTTCTAGGCTGTCCTTATCAATAACTACCACAAGAAGTTCAAAAAAGGAGTGCAAGAACCAGGTGAAATACAGAAAAACAATTTCCAACGTCCTGCAGTCCCACAGCATCAGGAAAATTTGTCCTTTAGTGATCGTTCCATTCTCTCCACTCTTGTAAAAGATAACATTAAGTTACATATTTACAAATCTAGAACAAGCCCTATATCTTCAAAAACAAGCCACAGATTTTAAGTCACACTGATTACTCCCCTGGGTCAGTGAAAACATGGGTAAAGATTAAAGCAGAATAAAAGCATATTATAAATTGCCTCTGAAAACAGTCTTTGGAAAAGTGCATTTGCAAATAAAAGCAAAGTATGAGGAATTTCTAATTCCATATCTCCCATTCAGTGTTCCCTCTTACTGAAACTGGTGCATCCAAACACACACTCTGCCTCTGCTGTCTGACATTCTCTTTCAGTCTCACTGTGCAACTGAAAGGAATGTTCTTTTGATTTATTTTATCCTTCAGAGTCTATTGTTAAGTATCTTCTAAAGTCCCTTCTTTGCCATATACAGAAATATCTTTTATTTAAAAATTTTATTTATTTTAATGGCACCCTACTTCTCTGTAGGACTGTCATGGTTTAATCCCAACCTGCAACTCATTTCCCCACAGCTGCTTCCTCATTTACTCCTTAGTGGGGTGGAGGAGACAATCAGAAGGGTAAAAGTGAGAAAACTCAGGGGTTGAGATAAAAGCAGTTTGACAGGGAAAGCAAAACCCATGCACACAACCAAAGCCAAACAAGGAAATAATTCACCCCTTCCCATGGGATGCAGTGTTCAGCCACCCCCAGGGGAGCAGGGTCCTTTCACCTGTAACAGGGACTTGGCAAGACAAATGCATATCTCGGAACATCCCCTCTTCCTTCTTCTTCCCTCAGCTGTATCTGCTCATGTCTTGGGCTGCAATACAGGATGTGGCCAGAAATGTGAATTCTGTCACCATCTGTTGCAGCCGGGTGGGGCAGTGACCCTGATCTCCTGGCACATATTATCTGCTAATGGGCATCTTTAAACCAGCTGGGGCAATCATCTTTATCTTTTCCACAGCCCATCCTCCCTCCAGGAGATATCTCCTGTTAATGGCCATTCAGTCCCACTGTGTGACTGATAAAATTACATCATCCCACTGGGAGATGCTCCAGCCAGGGGAGGAGCCAAGCCTTTCCTACCTAGATAAAAACTGAGAGTTTAAATGCCAAAGTAACTTCTTTCTACTGGAATTCCAGAGGAAAGCTGGACCTTTCTACATCACCCCTCAAAAAAAAGCTGCATCCTTCTACAAAACCACTACTTCAACTAAACCACATCTGCTACTGCAGGAGGATGCAGCCACCATTTAATCAAACTGCCACCAACACCCTGACTGACTGACAGGGTGTTAGGTTGTATTCTGACTCTGTCAGTGTTTTGGGATTGTTCTTTGTAATAATGTATTTCTATTTTAATTTTCCTAGTAAAAACTGTTATTCCCAATTCCCATATCTTTACCTAAAAGCCCCCTTAATTTAAAAATTATAATAATTTAGAAAGAAGGAGTTTACATTCTCCATTTAAAAAAATAAAAAAATAAAATAAATCTGCCTTTATTAACAAACACCTGTCCTTCAAACAAAAACAGCTTAGCCTTACACTACAGGTCTGGGATATCCCTGGGTGTCCCAGCTGTGTCCCATCCCAGCCCCTTGTCCATCCCCAGCCTCCTCACTGGTGGGGGAGGCACAGAAATGGCTCTGACTCCGTGGAGACCCTGCCCAGCAATAATGAAAACATCCCTGTGCTATCAGCACTGTTTTCAGCACAAATCCCAAACAGCCCCATAGCAGCTACTATGAAGAAAATTGTCTACTTCAGACAAAACCAGCACTTTTCACAATATTTTCTATTTCTTAAGCAATTCTAAATGAATGAAATGAAAAACAGACATATATAAGAAATTTAGTGTGCTTTCAACATAGCATACATGCCACTGCATTGTAAATGACCATTTTATGAAATGGTGCAGCCCTGTTTGATTTTGGTCGCAGCTAAAAGCAAAATAAAGCCATTTCCTGGTTGATTTCAGTTGGAATTGGAGATAGTTTTTCAATATGACCCTCGGCAGTGCTCAAAAAAGTGGAGGAAAGAGGCAGATAAGGCACTGAATTAAATAAATGGATCCAATCTGAACTCAGTTACTTTGTAAGTTGATAGCACAGTGGAAAGGCAATGCACAACCAGTAACTTCAGCCATAAGAAACTTAATGATGGATGAAAATGAAAAACGTCAGGATGCCTATTTATCTATGAGAATTAGAATCCTTTAAACAAGTTATGAATGAAAGACATGTAGCTAAACCAGATTTTAAGCCAATTAGAAATGAATGAAAAATCTAATTTAAATGGACATCATCTTTCACTAATATTAGAAAAACAATACTTTCTACTTTTTATTGGAGCTGAAAAATGTATTGTGACACTTGAACAGGACAGCTATTTGATACTAAAAGACAGTTTCCTCTGCTTAGCAAATAGTCGAACCCAGCACTCAATTCTGAATTTTATTTCCTGTTGGTGAATCACTGATAATTTTAAATTGTTCTTATTACACTCAACCATAATGGATGAATTAAAAAAAAAAATTCTATTGACATAATCAACAAAAATAGTTTGGACTTTGCTGCATCATTATATCTAGTACAATCCTGTCTAATAATAATAAAAAACCAAGACTGTTAACCTGTGTGATGCATGTTAGTAATAAGATGCTGGACTCCTCCACACCTCAGAAAAATTACATTTCATTATATTTTGGCTATGTAACTGAGTTCAGATCTGGGCTGATACATCTAATTACATGTTTTGGACATCAGTTGGCCATTATATTGTGCCAATTTAAGAGTTACATTGCCATGTCCTCTAAAAAGCCACAGGTGAGACAAAATTCAGATTATGGACTCCTTTTTTTCCATTCCTACACATATTCATGAAGAGTACAGTGGAGAGAAACAAAAGAACCTGTGAAGGCAAAGACTGTCACCTCCTGGACTGCCACAGAGGTGTCCTCCATCTTCAAGGGCCAGCAAGAAGAATCATGGGGACAAAATGAACATGTTTTTGAACCAGGAGTGAGGAAACCTTCAGGGCTTTATCTGCAGCCACTACACACAGCAGCAAAGAAAGAAGTGCTTAAAGCTTTGCTGATCCAAGGGCTGGAGCTCAGTGCAGAACATCAGAGAGGGAAGAGGCAGCCTTGTCTCTTCACCTCCCTGCAGGTGGACTAACAGGAGGTGTTCCACAAGCAGCAGCAACGTGATTGTAGAGACAGACCCCACTACTACAGTGATAGAACAAGGGGAGAGTTTTCCAGCTTAAAGAGGAAAGGTTTAGATCAATGTTAGGAAGACAAACAGGGACTGGTGAGCCACTGGAACAGGTTTCTCAGAGAAGATGAGGATGCTCCAGCCCTGGAAATGTTCAAGGTCAGGCTGGATGGGGCTCTGAGCAGCCTGGGATAGGGAAAGGTTGGAATTGGATGATCTTTTAAGGTCCCTTTCAAACCAACCCTTTCTATGATCACCTAATGCTGTTCAAATCTATGATATTATGGGGGTTTCTGAGACAAAAATGAGAGAAATGCCCTTCTGCATCAGAACGGACACACTGCTTTCCTTGGAAGCTGCTATTGTACATTACAAGCAAAAATTATGCCAGTAATGATATTTCTGATCCACAATTAAAAAGGTTTTAGAATTGCTGGGGCCTATGGTATAACATTACTCTGAATTGTTTTAAGGTCAAGCAGAAACTGTAAGATTTATTAATTTGGCCTGACTAGGTTTTTTTGCTTGTTTGTTTGTTATTTATTTGTTTATTTGGTTTGGTTTGGGTGGGGTTGGGTTGGGGCTTTTTTCCCAAAAAAACTATTATAATAAACAGTCTTTCTTTCCACCATTGAATCTGATATGATAAATTTTAATAGACACAGAAAAACCCATATTAGGCTACACTCGGTATCTGCAACATCACTTAACAGAAGAAGAGATGAATCTGTTTGAGAGTAAATAGGAAAATAATGATTTTTTTTTTCTCAAATAGGATTCTAAAGCATAGTCATTAAACAAATAAAATTTAAAAATTTTGTTTGAACAAGTTTATGCTGTCACCCAAAGGAAAATTTCATATTTCCATTCCTCAGTCACTATCAATTGTTTCCTCAGAAAATTAAAAAGTATGTATTTTCCTTCTGAAAGGAAATACAAAAGCAAAAACTAGCAGGAATACTGCCATTTGAGTAACTGTGTAAAAATTGCTTTTCCCATTCATTACAGAAGCTTACTTTAGAACTGAATGGAAATCTTCAATAGGAATGACAATGTGTATTGCTTTAATTCCAAATATGTAGCTCTTCACTATTGTCAATTTGCTAGCATGGCCCCTCTTTTTTTTCTACTGAGGACTTCTAACTCTGCACTAGGAGCACTTTCCTGGAATAATTCCTAAGATTTCTAGTCCTTGAAGAAGCTCTATGGGAGTTTAAAAGAAAATAGAAAAAAAAAAAATCTAAAAATACTGAAAATCTCCCAGAAAGTTCTTACCATCTAAAAGTTAGCCATTGTTTCATACTTCACATTTTTGGAATGATGTTGGATGAACAGATGTTCCACTACGCAGTCTCTTAACATGCCAGACATTGGTAACTTCTAAAAAAGATCTTTGAAAGAGTGATGCTGATAGAGCTTTTATTACCAGCATCCAATCTCAATGTTCTGTTCCCTACAGGGATGGGGGAAGCAGGGCTGGGCTGGGGGATGTGGATAATTGCTGGAGATCCAGAGCACAGTCAGGGGGTAAGAGGGTGCAAGAGCAGGAAAGGAGAAGTCAAAATCGAGCTTTTACTGATGGCCTTCAAGAGCATGATGCTGCCTTTGTCAAATGGTACAGAAAGCTGCATGACCCCTCGTGGGCCTTTGTGAAAATAACAGAAGGAAGGAAACAGCCCAAGGGCAGGGAGACCAGGATCCTCACAGCAGCAAAAGGTGACGTTTTTTGGTGATTCAGGCTCCTATCAATGTTTGAAAACAAAAGAAAACAAGATTAAAGAATCAAGAGACATGAAGAAAAACCAAAACATTTGGGAGATATGCAGAAGGTTCTCTGATGTGTTACCCAGACTCATGCCTGGTGCTCTGCCACCTACCACAGGTTGGCTGTTCACAATTCCTGAAAAAAATCCCTCTAATTGCTGTGACATGCAGGACCACAATCAATGTTGGTTCAGAATAACTTGGGGCATTCAGTTCATGTGAAATTTCCTTACAGAGAACTTCACTGTCTAGCAGGGCAAACTCCCAGACTGAAGACACAGAAGCTCTTGCAGGGTCCTGCAAGTGGAAGGTTAAGTCATGGCTGGATAAAGCAGTGCTTGCTCTCTGTGATTCCTTGGCACTACAGTGACATCTCCACTCCTTAACCTCTTTGCTAATTTGGAACTGCTCTAGAATCACAGTTGTGAGACAGGAATAAGGCTGTGGAAAAATAGATCTCCAGTTATCCTTTTTGAGCAGCACTGAAATCACATTACTATTGACCTGTTTTTCTAACCTGACCAAGAGTTTTAAACCATCCCCCTGATCACCAATTCTGTTGCACTGAGCACTGCAGAATACACTTAGCATATGCAAGGCTAATTAAAACAAAATTCTAATTAGTACCTTTCTGGTTTTGAATCCATACAGCATCATATATTGAGAATTAATTTTTTAAAAATTAATTATGCATTGGTATTTGTCTCATCACCAGACATCTATGTAAAATATTATATCTGGTTAAAGATAGGTCACCTATTAATTAAGAACATTGCAACCAAACTAATGGATGGAGGTCTTAGTAATTCATAATAACAGCATTAATGAGAGCCATGACTTGCATTTAAAAATAAAATGTATTAATGTGTACTTTGAAAAAATTAGAGAAGCATCCTTTTACTTTCATTAAGCCTGAGCCTTGTGTGTCATAAACACAGGTTATTTCTTTTTAGGAAAACATATTACCAGCTACATTCTCTTCTTGATGCATAAAGACCTACATTCTCAGCCTTGCACCTTTTGAGGAGGGACCATGACCTCTTTTATTTCTCAAGTTCTATCACTTATGTTTATTTGTAGAGGATGGGAGCAGAAGTATTTAAAAAGCAATGAGTGCACTCCTGTTCACATTCTACAGTGTTGAAGTTCAGAATGATGTCAATGTAATTAGCATTCTTAATTATGTCCTTGAAATGCAAGAAGTTTGCAAATCACTTAGATGTTAAAAACAAAAGAAGAAAGGGAAAGAAAAAGGCAATGGGTCATTTGAAATAAGAATGCATTTCTTAGAAAGAAACCCTAATTTACAGAAGGTCCTGATTACAGATGCTTTAGCAAGACCTTGCTTAAAGAGAGAAATGATTTATGTGCAGCATGACCTTGACAAAGCAACTCCTTCTGCAAGGAAAAAATTGAAAATTAATATCTGACAATGACACATTAGTGCTAAAACTCAGATCTGTGTATTTGGGATCCTGTCATTGTTCTTTTTTTTTCTTTTTCTGGGGCAGGGAGAAAATGCGTCCTGAGTTTCATTCATTTAAGATTCAAATCTCTCAAGTACAGAGCAGAACTGGAAGTTTCTGAGCACAGTGAATTTTTCCCACCATCTCCACAACTGTTCCCTTTGGGAGATGAAAATTTGGCTCTTCCTCCTGCAGAATCACATCTTTAGTAATAAGTTACTTTTATTTGAGCCAGCTCCTCATGAAGCCAAAGGGAATCTTTCTCCTGATTTCAGTGAGACTATTTTTGAGCTCTCAGTACATTAAGAAGGAGTTTCCACTGCACAAATAATGTGGGGATTGCCATTGTATTAATTTTTTATCTTTTGTGTTGCCAGATATTTCAAATTGAAGAATTCTCTCAGCTGTTGCTGAAGTCAGTGGGATTCACAGGAGGTGCTAAGCTGAAAGTTCAACACCCCATCTGTACCCTGCCTTTTGCAGCAGCCATAAAAATTTGCTAGGAGACTGGATTATGACAGTTTTGTGCAAGCAGATATGCTTAATGACTCCTCTAGCTAATCTGCACAATTGCCTCAGTACACAGGACATGGTTTTTAAAAATACTTGCCAGTATGCACAGCAAATACCTTAAAAATCTCTAATTAAATACATGAAACAGGGCTTTGGGCAAACAAAAAGCCCAGCATACAATTAGAATCCTCTAAAGTCTGAGGCAGAACAATATCATCATATTCTACCCCAAGGTAGCTCACATATTTCTACCATTTTATACAGTTCATAATAATAGACCAACTGAGTGAGAAATAGAGAACAGTGGGCAAATCACAGATAAAACTCCAGGAGAATTTATGACAGATTGCAACTTAATTCCACCCTTTTGTTTATTTGTTTGTTTGCATTTTAGTTGCCAGACACTTTCACAGATCCATTTTTAATGCAAAAATTTATTATTTGTCCCTTTAATTGTTTCATAAAATATTTACCATGGTCTGTTTAAATAAAGAAATGACATCATGCATAAAAAATGAAAAATAATGTGTCTGTAATAAGCTAGAGGTTACATTTAATGAAACAATGCCCATAAATGAAATTTCACTGTGAGTGCTGATGATGCTCATTTCAGATGAATGCACTTTGTATTTATTAGGTTTAAGCATGTTCATCCTCAGCTTCTGTAATCAGAATTACAATATCCACTCAGATGAGAAAAAGTAATTAAATCATTAAGATATATTTTCTTAGGGCTGGGTGATTCTGTGGATATGCAAGAGTTGGCTATCCCCTGCCCTAAATCCTTCTGCAATAGATTAATTGTTTTCTCATTATTTTCCAGAGGGTATCTATCCTCACAGCAATAATCAGACACTCTGAGAAAAAGCCAAGTGCCTCACACTCACTTCAGCAGCACGTGTGTCTACCTTTGGGCTACCAGCACAAAAAGCAGCAGATTCTTTATTTGAACACCCAGGGAGAGACTTGCCACAGCATACGAGGCAAAATTCAGGAATTGCTTTTGGGCAATGTCAAGGTTTCATGGACATTTGACTCTGACCACATTTGTTTAACCTATACTCAGTGCACCAGATGCAAAGTTGCACATATAGAATTCACTTCACATGCACAATTTCAGTAGAATTAACTCCACAGAAAGGTAAATGATGAAGTCTGCATTCATATATTCAAATACTCTTCCTTAATGTGTTGCATTTTTCCAGCACATGCCATGGAAAAGTTCAGAGGATTCACAGTCCTTTAAGGTTTGCACAAGCACCATCAATGATTTTAGAGCCTTTTTTCCAGCATGCACCCTGTCTATTGAGAATATTATCATGTTTCCCCTCACAGCATCAGCCCTGTTCCAAAACAGCAGAAAGTTTCAATCCTTTTTTTAAGTATGTTAATAGCAAAAGAAAAACATTGAACTGATTCCTGTGAAGATGGTCATCTGAATAATATGGTTGAAGAAAAAGTGGAGTAATTCAAAGTGGTTTTTGCCTCAGTCTTTAATATTACTGACAGATCTTGGGCTACCCAGTCTCCTGAGGTGAAGGACCATGAGTGAAAAAAAAAAGAGAATTTTCCATTTGTGAACACTGAAATTGCACAGCATAGCATAATTCTTCCAGTGATGATTAAATTATATGGAAAACCTATGAGATTTATAGTACTAACGCACTTTAATCTTTACTGTTCTACATGACTGTGGAGAGTAAAACAAAAAGAAAATAAAAAGATGCTGGTAATATGATATTAAGGTGCTAAAAACAATATGAATGAAGATAGCATGTATATTGTATTTTTTCTTTTAAGTGCTGGGCTGGAAACTGTTTTACTGTGCCACAGAATATTTCCACATATTTAAGCATTCCAACTCCATATGAGGACAAGATAAATTTATGTGAGGAATGGAGGGGAAAAAGACTGGCAGACACACACCCAAGCAAGACAGCAAGAGCACTGACTGGGGATTTAACTTGGATGAACTTGCTCCTGCCCACACCAGGAACTTGAACCAAGCACATTGAAGCCTTGAAAGTGCAGAAAGTTCTTCAGTTTCTGACCTACTGGCTATTCTGTGCAGTCAGTGTCTCCTTTTGATGAGAGACTCCCTTCTGAGCCTAAGAAGCCGTTTTCCAATAAAAGATAATCAAAATTTAATCTGATTCCCAAAACAGCTCTACTTGCTATGTTTTGTCACTAAAAGCAGTAAAAATCTACCATACTTGACTGGGAAAAAAAAAAAAAAAAGGAAGTTGAAACGGTTTTAGAAATTTTCTTTTGTATTGTATTTTTAACATTTCAGTGGCAGGGAATTTAAAAGTTAATGGCAGCAGATTACCAAGTATTTTGTTCCCCTGCTAAGAAAAAGAAAAGCGAGGGGAAGAGCCCTTGCATAATAAGTTGATTTTTAAATGTTCCAGTTTGACTTTGAAGTTCTTCTTTCAATGAGTTGAATGTTAGTGAGTAAATTTACATTTTCTGTGAGCTTTGTGTTAAACTAGGCAAGCAAAAAAATGCCTTTTCAATCATGTATGACTCTATTTTTATTTTTCCATCAAACTAAGAAAACCACTGATTCCTTCTACAAAAGAATCTATGTGTGAACATCTGAGTTTCAAGCTTTGAACATTTTGCTGCTGTTCTGTTCAATTTTTTTTTTAATGTAGTTATATATGCTTTTAAACAATGGGGCAAATGTTCCTTCAACACAAACCTATAAGCCAAAAACAACTGAAGGAATTGTATTTCAAGAATGTATCAGCTGCTCAAATATACTATTTTCTCAGATACATACCAGCATGGAAAATGGCAAGCTTCTAAATGAATGTTTCAGAAAGTTATCCAATTTTTTTAAGCATTCAATTCCTGCATCTATGACCAGTGGCTTCTATTAGAGAGCAAGAGTAAGATGCTGGCCAAAAAATTGCATTAGAGAATATGCCATACTTTTAGTCATCATTTTGACATCTGAGAGATACAAGGCAATGATTTGACAGTGAAACTATAAATTCAGACCATTAGAACTTCATTTATGACATTAAACAAAGAAAACAACATCGTTCTGGGGACAGAATAAGAACTCTGATCAATATGCATCAAAAAGATGATCTTCCAGAGAGAAAAATAATTTTAAACCAACTTTACTTAGATATCTTTATGTTACTTTGTCATTCTTTACTCATGTTTAAATCTGTTAATGTAGATTTACCTTAAACCTTTTATAATTTGCCAGTAGTTTGTCTTTGAGGTTTTAAAAACTGCTAATTGAACAATACCACCTTTTGGGAGGCATAGAAATAACTAACTTCTGTTGATAGTTTTGGAGTTTGACAAAAGTATTTTTATATTTTGTGCAGGAGTTAATGACTTACATTGTGACAACAAAGGGTTTTTAAGATTGGCCACTATTTTAAATGCTGTGAAATTCCTCATGATTCACCACAGACAAAATTCTTCATGATCTTTTTCCATATTTTTGAGCTGCTATGATGAAACTGTTACCTTTGCAAGGTAAGGAAAGCTACAAGAACAAAGGAGCACACAACTGAATTATCTACAAAGGGAGAGCTACACGAATGGGGTGACCAGAAGCAATGGAAAACAGATGGCTAAAGGGTTAAAAAGGGAGAGAGCACAAGGAAAACTGAATGCACTTAATACTCCAAGGAAATCTAATTGCCATTTGGAAAATGAACCTGCATCCATGTCCATCCCTTAGTGCCACTGAGGAATTCTGAGAGTGGACAGCTGTGACTGCCATAATAATAAATAAATAAAGCATTTTTGAAACTTGCAATTGGAAAAAAATTCTAATAGTTTTCCTTCAAGGAAAACCAAATTGGTGACTCCCTAGATTCCACTCTGGACAGTTCCTGCCCATTTCCCTTTCTCCCAATTAAATGTTTCCATGGCCATAGTTGGAAAGCTGAAAAATTCCACTGAAGTTTTCTAAAATGGAATTTCCCATCAGTCCTTAACCACAAAAACTTTATGGACATGCCTTTTTGTTTTGATTAGGGGTTATTCTTTTTAAAAATTTTTTTCAGGGGAAATAATTTCTATTTTCTCATCAGTCCTAGTAAGAAGCATCCTGTGGCTTAAAATAAAAAGCATTTCATTCCTCATTAGTCTCTACAACATGCAAATGTGTATTCTGTATAATTCTTGAATCTTTCTACTAATATAAGTCCAGTCAGAAACAGGGGAAAGCTGAAAATGCTGATAGCTTAAATGAAGGAGAAAGCACTGTGTTTGGTGTGAAAATAACATTTTATATAACAGTGGTAGGAGTTTCTCCATGGTTTTGCTGAGGTCCTTTGTAAGGCTATACTTAATATAGCTATGTCAAGATTTCACTTATATTTAATCTGAACTGCATCCATTATGACAGGTAACACAACAGTTCCATATTTTCCTTTAAATTTTAAAGAGAAACATTAAATTCATGGTGAAGAAGCAATAACTGAAATATTTGCTCAGCAAATTATTCATTCAATAAGTTCTACCTTTATGCTCATGAATGAAGTGGTCAGGAAGATTAAGATGACCATATTCATACTTAATAAAATAATTTAATGACACCAAGCCTCAGTAACTCTATTTGAATTATTTTATTTAAAATTTGGCATCATTTCGGTACAGGAAAATAGAAAGCATTCTTCAGAATTTCAGAAGTGGATCACCTGAAAATTTAGAGAATTTTTTTCCAAAGGCTCTTTGATCTGTGTGTAATTGCAATGGTTGGCTGTATCAGTTTGAAAACTAAGACTTCACTACAGCAGCTTCATGAATAGTTATCCACACCATGTAATAAATACCATTACTGCTTCCTGACTATGTGACCTAATTGTGCTAAACTATTTCCCACACTGGCAAAAATACAGCATAAATTAAATAAACCTTTTGTGAAGGTTTGCATTTCACCAGCTCCAAAGAAAGTTTTACTTGTACAAATGTTCCCAGACAATAATGGGAGAACACGCTGAACTGAAATTTATCTGGACAATTTTTCAGCAGCAGATTTCCATACTACCCAGCCATCCCTGTTAGTTTGTGGCACAGTGTCTGACAACTGAAAAATATGTAAATTGCTCTATACTTGTTATGAACACTCCTCCAGATTTTGTTCAAAAGCTGTAACAGACTGGGCTGCTCAGCATAATTTTTTGAGGCATTTGCAAAGCTGGTACGAGATCCTGCCCTCTTTCCATATGTATACCCCTCGTTTGATTTCTGTGGCAGAAATGCCCATTTAGCTACATGAAGAAAGTAATTTAAAGTCAACTCCATTTCCCTCATCTCTATTTTTGTCCCATTATACACACACTACACAGAAATTTTCAGTCTTGGTTATTATTTATGGAGAGCTTTCAGGATTACCTTTTACAGCTGATTTATAAAAGTAATCACCTGCCTCAGACCAAAATGTAGCACTTGAACTTAAAATGCTGCTTCTGATTTGAAAGATGTCATCTGCTTGAATAAAATCCTTCATTTGAAGCACAGAAAATCTTTTTGTGATAGAAAAGAATCCAAAATTAATTTAAAATTCAGAGTATTTCTTTTATTGAGACCACTTAAATATGTACACAGTTTGCATTGAATAAATATGCACATCTTTTAATTGACTTTACAATGAGATATGTGCATTGTAAAAACATATATGCACATATTATTCCATAAGCTGTCATTTGAACCCGTAATACTCAGGATTCAAAGTAGATGCTGTTCTTCGAGTGCATGCTTATGAGAAAACTAGATTCCACTGCAAAGAGAAGCACTACACTATGCAAAATTGATTCAATGTAAAAAACATGCTCAAAATCTGTCTGTGAGATACTGAGGGCAGTTTTCAGACCTTGCACAGAGTTGTGCCCCTGGCAGATCTGCAAACTGCCTGCGAGAGGGGACAAAGCACACCATCTCTGAAACAGGCAAATTTTCATCTTCACTCCCAGCCTGTCTGTTGGAACCTTCCCTTGCAAACCTCTGGGAGTGTTCCAACGGCCACACCTTAATTTTTACTTCATTCTTGTCTGCTGCTCTGGGATCTGAAGAACATCCAAATGGCAGAAACAACCCTTTTGTCATAAACCAAACAGGAGGTTCGACTGCACAAGTTTTGCATGTGGCTTATTTTTCTACTCTGTAGACAAGTCTGCATTTTTTATATAACAGAAGGTGGCATTCCAGATTGTTTGCAGGATGTAGACACAAGGGTTTCGTTTTTAGCACACTTCATAAGTATTTTGCATAGACAGATGAAGATGCACAACACAATGTAAGCAAAAGCAACATTTCATGCCTTCTTTCCATAATTAGGCTTAGCTCTTAACAAGTCACATTCTAATTCCCACCAAGCAAGTATGAAGAGGGCATCTGATCTCAAATACCTTATTCATGCAAAGAATAGGTTCAGCTAAAGTGCAACAATGAATAAAATATGGGAAACGTATTTCTGAAAGGTTATTTTACTGTGTCACCAAGTTAATTCTGGCACAAGATGACTCAAACCATCTGCAGCTTGAACAAGAAGGATTAAACATTTTGACAGGCCTGAAACCTCATACTTTGATTTTCCATTTTTTAAAATCCCAGTTTAATTCCACCTCACTCCTCCCTTTTTTACCCCCCTAATGCTCTCCCTGCCATTATCTCTCCATCAAATCCAAGAGCTGGAAACCCCCCACTGTGTGACACTTTCAACCAGAGGTTGCTCAGGTTGAAATGAAGTACATGGTAGTTATTCAGAGTCTTGCTCAGAACTCAGGCTACAGAACTTTTTGCAAGGCTGACTTAGAGCAACCTTAACATATTACCCATGTTTTGTGTGGGTTTGAAATGCAAATGTTTACTTTCTACTGTAACATAAACATGATTTGTTATGCAGGGCACTGACACTTCTTATCGTACCTCTAAGAAATGGTATAACTGCCACTCTTAAACACATTTCTTAACACCAGGATGCTTGAAATTTATACTTTGGATAACAACAATGCACTACAGCAAATGCATAAATCAATATGCACTGATCCTCACTTGAAAATTTAGGCTCTAATTCAGGAAAAAAATCTGCGTCATATTCTTCTGTTTAAGAAAGCATTTAGATATTGTTCTCTACGAGAATGGAATTCCTAATGCACTTATAATGTCAGAGTGTATCACTGCATCCCATCCTTATGGGTTTTTTTCTTTCTTTGTCCTTTTTCCTTGCCATCTGCCTTTCAGTGTTAATTACATTTATCTGTCTAAAATTTTGCCACATGCTGCATTTTTTATTGAGCCAAATGATACAGTGCACATGCATTTTACTGGCAAATTTAGGGCTAGAGGGCCCTCTTTTTTTTCCTGCCCTTTATGGAGAGGAACAGTTCTAGTTTTAATGCTTTGGCACATGAGCTTTAATAGCATCCATGCATCTGCTCCTGAGTTCCTCCCTTAAGCTCCCTGTACCATCCAGGATGGAAGCTGTAATGCAGAGAGAACATTTCTCACCACTCCATTCCCACACTTGCTTCTCAATCCTTTTCATTGCTGCTGATCACATAGCTTTAAAACCTGACAGTTAACTGAACATGCACAAAAGGTTTCTCCATCAAAACAGTCCAAGCTTTCAAACAGTGAGATGAAACTCAATTCCCAGACACTGTCCCACCCAAAATTCATGTCTGCTTTAGGAGCCTTAGCTTTTCCTACTGTTGAGTTTCTGGGCTCTGCATGTGTGAAATTATTTCTTTATGCTACTCTACTTCCAACCTTTAAATGCCAACATTATAAATATGGAGGGAAAATAGGAACAGGCTTAGTCAAACAATTATGGGCAAATAATTTTATTTTCCATTAAAATCTGAATAACATTATTCTAAGGTTTATTTGGGGGTTTATTATTTTTGTGATTGTTGCTTAATTTGTAGCTGATAGACCCAAAATGCTTTTCCAAATTGGATGCAATTTGCGCACAAAATAAAAAAGCAGTGCACAGTTTTCAGAATATCCCTTAAATGTTTAGACCAATCCAATAATAAGTTTTAAGAAATAAAGCCATTAAGATTTTGTAATGTCAACCAGTTCTCTTCTTTTTGTAAATTATTATATACTTCTGTTTGAATTTAATCACTTCCTAAGCAGCTAAATAATTATTTCAAGCTAATGAGAATTAGTTTTGAAGTTATTAGTATTAATGAGAAATCACCATATCCATATTAGTGTTGCATAGTACTAAATATTTGATACCTCAGTTTACATTACTGCTTGGAGGATACTAACAGCAAACAAAATTATTAGTTTCATTTTGTCAGATAAAGCACAAGTTTTTATGGTTTTTAAAAGCAAGTATTTTGAAATGAAAATAAAACTATACTTCATTATGACAACAACAAAAAAAAAACAAAAAAAAAAAAACAAACCAGCCTCCAGATTTAGAAACACAATGCTGTATTACTTGTTTTAAGCCCTTAAGAGAAGGAAGGACAGAATCATAAGAATTCAGTGGCAATCTGGAGCACTCAACACTTCCTAGGAGATTTTCAGCTTCATTTAGGCATAAGTCCTAGAGAAATTGCTTCTTTCTTTCATCCAAGATCTGCCCTATTCTCTTCTAAGGAAAGGAATGAATTTTTTGCACCTTTCAAGATTGAGCTCTTTGTTCCTGTTCATTGGAATTTTAAATCACTTTCTATTTTGTTGTTTTTGTGAAGTATTTGGTGTGGTCAAACAGCTTTTCCATTAAGCTTACAAGAGTGATTAGGTGGCACTTCTCAGGCTGCCAACGATTTCACCCCTAGCATCTTAAAATTCTGGAAAACATGAGCATGAATGTTTTTGGTCCAGTATTACAAGGACAGCACAGGAACACAAGCAGTGAGCAAAGTTCTCCTCTGTTTATAAATCACCAAAATTCTCACTGCAAAAGAAATCTGCTAATCTACATCAGGTGAAAATATCTGTAAAATTAATGTACTTACCTTTCGATAATGTTATCATTTTTCTTTTAATGTTCTATGACTTAGTGATAAACACACTCTCATCTCTTTCTATGCAATCTGCAGTAGTTTATCCCTCAATATCAAATGACTCTCAAGATACAGCCTAATGATACTAACAATTTTTTTTTTTCTTGTGATCCAGACAACATGCCTGGGAGTAGTAATCCCACTATTCACCTCTGTGTTTCTCACATCTTCTGAATGCACCATGCTAACTGTCTTTGGCAGCCCTATACAAGCTTCTCAGGGCAGAATTTTCCAGGCAGTGTAGTTTTTCACTTCTTTTTCAGTTTAGCTGTGGCTGTGGGCTGGCTCTGGCCAGCAGCTGAGCCCTGCACAGCCACACGCTCGTTCCCCCGCAGCAGGACGTGGGAGAGAATCACAAGGGTAAAAGTGAGAAAACTTGTGGGTTGAGGTAAACACAGTTCAATGGGAAAAGTTAAAAATAAAGGCAAAAAGAAGCAACGAAAAGCAAAACCAAGTAGGAAAAAGCTGTGCTAAAACCCCAGTCTCCCTCCTCCAGCAGACCAGTGCCAGGCAGCTCCCACGCAAGAGCAGCCCTGACCAAATCCTGACCAAATCCCCCACTCTGCTTCCTCTGCTGGGCATGGTGTCATGTGGTCTTTGGTCACTTGGGGTCAGTTTCCTGACTGTGTCCCCTCCCATCTTCTTGGGCACCCTCAGCTTCCTCACTGGGGGAGCAGAGTCAGAAGTGGAAAATGCCTTGAGGCTGTTCCCCAATAACTAAAACTGTGTTATCAGCCCTGTTTTCATCAGAAACTGAAAACATAGCACCATGCAAGCCACAATGAGGAGAATTAACTCAATCCCAGCCAAAAACAGTACAATCTGTGGTTGGCATGGCTTTCTTTACTTTCCCTGAAAAACTATTTCATGGTCCATTCAAAGTCATTGTAAGGATGTTTTCCCTTGCTGTACTTCACCAGTAATTCTATTGCCTTTGGAAAAAAAACCATTCTTTAAATTCTGAATGTCTTTCCAAGATTCAGGCTATCACCCTGACTCCCACATAACCTAAATTTTATGTAGCTGGCACTTTTATCTGCAATCACACTTCCTGTGAATCCACAACTGTTTTGTTTCTTTTGACAGAAACACTTTCTTCTTTGATATTCTTGGTAAATATGAACTTGTCATTACACCTGACCTGGTCATGTTTTCTGCAGCACTCTCAGCTACCCAGACATTTTACACCTACATGTTTCTATGGGTAGGCACTCTGTGATTTATCTAAGAAAAACTCTGTCTCTGTCTCCTACCTTTCTAGCACAGAGTACTATGGCTCTGTGATATTAATGAACCAACCCATGAGAATCCTCTCCATGTCCACACTAAAAAGGCTCCTTTGCTCTCCAACACATTTAAACTGCCAAAAAGGAATGTTCCATGGCACAAGTTCACCCCTAGGAGCAGCCTGGAAGAGCACTGGTTAGCTCAGGCCAGAGGCATGCAAGAATCCTTGTCCCACACAACAGGCAAATTGCAATACCTAGCCCCTTCTCCTTGATTTGTTCAAGCACTTGGACAGATTAACCATAAATCCCAGAGTTGAAAATTATTTCTTCAGAGTGAAAAGGTGCCTCCTCATTTCTGCTTGAAAATTTCAGCCTCTCACAAAGAAAAAAGTGCATCAGGAAATGTTTATTCACACAAGATGTAGCTGAACAAGGAATAGTGATCATGGGAATCAGAGTTAGATGGCATTGCTTTTCTTCACACAAAATTATAGAAGGTCATATTTATAATCATATTACCAGATCAGCTGTATTGAATGCTCTCATTATCCATTTCCCTGTCCAGTCTGTTTCTGAATCATACTTAATTTTAGGAGTTTTCTAAAACTAAATAAAGAGGTTTAAGAAAAATACAAAACAAAACAACAACAAAGCAAACAAAAAACCTCAAACAAAACAAAAACCCAAAAACATAGCCTAGCGGGAAATATATCACTAGAAATATATTTGAATACATTCACACTTTTCAGTTATTTAAAAGTATGGCTTTTTAACCAAAACTAAAATATTTTCTTTTATTTTGAACAGTAGTATTTCATTCTGTCCTCACTATAATTTCTGGGTTTTTATTTCTCATTCATTCTTTTTAAAGTAAAACGCAGATATTAACAAAATACATTAATACTTTGGGGGGAAAATACTTTTGGGAAAAATAATTTATTGCTATTTGAAAAAAAAGAACATAAAATTATCAATTCCTTTCTCTTAGTGCCTTTCTTCATCATTAGGTTTCTTTACATTTATTTGAGATGTGTCTTGCTTGGTAAATTTTCAGAGACTTTGTTCATGATTGGCACACTGTGATTTTTTTTTTATGGGAATGGATTGCTATTTAGGGAAATGTTTAAGAAAGCAGGGAATCTTCAGAGAAGAAGAAATATTAAAGGGAACTAAAATTTCAGTACAGTTCTGAGAAAACTTTTGCCTGAATAACGATTTCATGTTTCACCCAATTTTTAACAGGAGCATGGGACTGGAAGGGATCACCTGAGCTCCTGAATGCAGCTAATGATGAAATGGAGTTTTGCTATCAACACCCTACAGCACTACTGCTCTTTAGCATTTATTAAATCAAGATTTACCATGACTCAGGTCCAACTTCTCTGTCTACCTGCACTCAGATTAACTCATTTTGTGTAAACTCAGACAAACCACATGAACTGAGAAAGCCAAACACATCCTACAGTGGGGAAGAGTGGGTCAAAATTAGAACCTGCCAGCCTGAGCTGTTGCAGTCTCTTGAACATGTAATAGCTCCAGAAAAACTGGAGGTGGATATTTCTTTTTTTGCACAACAGTCGTGGGAAGACAACTCTCCCCACACAAATCCCCACCAGTCCTCTATGGATCAACAGGGAAAAATCCACCCTCTTCCTGCAAGTAACCCCCATCCCAGAAATAGCTCATTAATATATAAAGTGATCAAGATATACTCATCTCAAAAGCATCAAACGTCCAAGGACTTGTTCATCCACAACAACCTTAAACTCCCTTATTTTAATATTGAATCCCTCTCAGTAGCTTACCAAATATCATCTTAAAACAATTTTGATTCCTTCTCCAGTTGGCTACTTGGAATATAATTCTAGTAATTCACCATTTTTCTTATTTTTTTTTTTACCCTGCACTCCATGAAGACCAAATTTAATTTGTTTTTAATTTCAGAACTTTTTTCCTGTTTGATATTTATTCTACAAAAGTATCTGCATAGTTATCCCTTTTGACATTCAGTTGGTTAGGTTAAAAAGGCAAAATCTTTTAATCTGTCAACTAAGGTTTAAATAACACTTTTTTAAAGGAAGAACACCTGAAGCCAAGTAAATTCCTTGGCAGCTCATAGCCATGTTCCATCTAATGAATGACCTTTCTTGTTCTCCAATTTAGAAAATTGTAGAGAAAAAAAAATATACTGGTTTTTGAGTGCCAAATATTGTAATTTGAAACTCCCAAATTCCAACTCACACATTTCATTTTGGCAACCTGAGTCATCTGATCCACCCTGCCTTCTTTTAATGGACATTCCCCTCTCCAGCCCTCTGTTTCTGCCTTACATCCCAGCTTTATGATCAGTTCTGAATTTCAGAATCCCATAGTTAGTTCTCTATATTTAATTAACAAATACATTAAACAGGATCTGTCACAGATTGATCCCTTGAGGATACTAAGAGTAGCCTTTGTCCCAGTAGCCCCTTCTGCACATTCTCTCATTCTAACAGCTCTTCAATCCACACCACATTCTTTATTAATTGCCATCATCTCCACCTGCAGAACCAAATTTCTATGCAGGATTGTAGAAACTGGTTTATCTAAAATCTCAATCTAAAATCTCTATCACCCTACACAAAAAAACTAATCTAAACTAGGAATAATAGGCTGACAAAAAATTACCTTTGATAACAGGTGAATCTATTTTCCTTCACAACATCTTTTAATACTTTGTGCAGCTTTATTGCCTGCTTTCTTTGTCCTTACTTTCTCTTTTTTCTGCTCCCCTGACAACTTCCCTGACTGGGAGCAGGAGCTGAGAGAAGGGAGAAAAAAAACGTGTCACTTCCAGCCTTTCCATCACCGTCTGACCAGGTGAAACCTGAGGGTTCCAGTGTGGAGATTGGGGCACATCCTCCTCCTGACATGAAAAGAACAAGGTGATTTTAGGGGTGGTGTAGGAGATGCTGTTTTTCCTGTTATGGGCTGGAGAATGAGGAACTGAGCCAGACAAAGAACATCCTATGGAAATAAATCTTAAGGTGGAGGATAAAGGGTTACAAGGAGGGAGGGAGGGAGGGAGGGAGGGAGGAAGGAAGGAAGGAAGGAAGGAAGGAAGGAAGGAAGGAAGGAAGGAAGGAAGGAAGGAAGGAAGGAAGGAAGGAAGGAAGGAAGGAAGGAAGGAAGGAAGGAAGGAAGGAAGGAAGGACATGCTAGAGACACAGAAATACTTTTTTTATGAATGGGATGGAACAAAACCAGAAACTCTAGGGAGAGTGCATGCCTGGGAACTACAGTCCTTACTTCCCACATCCAGCGAGGTGGGATCTATGTCCTGAGCATGTTCCATGCTGAGCCTGGGCCAGCATCCTTTCTATGGGATGAAGGGTCTCTCTGGAAGACACCAGAGGTTTGGCTGGCAGGGTAGGCACAGGGGAAAAGCTCCTCAGATCAGTCTCTCCCATTTTCCTCTACTTCATTAAAATGTTTAAAAGTTCCTTCAAGCCTTCCCAAAATCCTTCTTTCCTCCATGACAAAACTGAAATGCCACCCCAGAACAATAATAAATAAATAACTGTCCCTGATGCTCAATGGAAATATTTCATCTTAGAAGCCCTGAGTTGGCCCTAACAAGAAGAAAGAGAACAAAGACTGTGGGGGAGAAGGTAGAGTTATTATTTAAAAATTGTTACTGTTTGTGATACTCTCTAATCATACAATCCTTAAAGTCTATTAAAAATCCTTCCTGTTCGACTTGGCACTCCTGCACTAGGCTCCTTCAGCAGTCTAGAATGGAGATTATCTGTCTTTTGTCACACTTAGCAATCTAATCTTTGCTTCTTAGAGTTCTGTTCTGCTGCTCCTGCCTTGCTTAGAGCTACTGAGTATAGAGCAGTTACAATGACTGATTCATAATTGTATCAGAAACCATGTACAATGCACAAAACAAAGGGTTAACATTTTAATCTTCTTGCATTCAAACAGAAACACCCCAGTGGAGCCAGTCACTGAGATAATGAAATTATAGCTCAACAGGAAGATCCTGAGAAAGGATTGTAATGGTTTTAATAAACAAGAATAGCTAAAGTTGGGGAGAGAGGCTTTCTGGAGGCTTAATTAATCAAAATAGCTAGAGAACACCTAAGCAACCATGATAAATAGTGCAAATAATTGTTCTTTATGTGAGCACTTTACCAAGTCAGGATGCAACTTCTTAATTTAGCTGTGGAATGATATAGAGAGAGCAGAATGTAGAAAATGTCCATAGGTTCATAAAATCATAGGCATGGTTTAGATAATTTTTTAAAATTATTACTCTGTTGATTGGCCAGGAAATGTGGTTAGGAAAGCAGAGCCTATCATCTGTAAAGGGATGTCTGCTGTAGCATTTTCCTGTGAGGGACTGTACAGTAAGAAATTATATCTGGAAGTTGCATCCAAGGCACTTTATAAAAGCTGGGACAGAACCTGAGATGGCATCTTTTCTTTCAAGTTTAATAATTTGTGATTGTTCTATCCTGCAGGAGGAAGGAGTCACTCAAATACCTGGTTCAGAGCAGCATTTCTCACGTGTACCCATGTGCTCTCCATGAGAAATGCATCACTCTAACCACACTTTTCATGACATCCTGGCGTCAGCAGAACCAGCTGTTGAGGCTAATGGAAGTACACAATCTTCCTGATGATTTCTGGAATAATCCAGAGGAGAAGATGATGGCAATTACCTTTGAGACACCTGCCTCTAAAATAGCACATGCTCATTTTAAACAGCCTGTAATCTCACCCTGACTGACTGCCAGGCTTCATTTGGATCCTTCATGTTTAATATATTATTTAGATTGCATGGGGTTAGGCCTGAAAGGAAGCAATTTAGATTAAAATTAGCAATAGAGTGTGGAATTATACTGACAGTGGAAATTAAGATAGTTGCTTCACTCTGTGCTCTACATGTGCCTCTATGCTACTAAAAATATTTAGATAACGTTAAGACACCACATTTAAATGCTCAAAAATTACAATTCTTAAGTTAAGGTGTCAGGCTGTTGCTTTGCTCCTTTGTTTCCCATTACATGACCAACACCAGAATGTCACACCCACACTTCTGGCTGTTGATCAAACTGGGAGAAATGCAGGGAAGGCTGATCAAGGAAAGGAGAACAGACTTTATGAGAGGTAGGTGAAGGAGGGCTGGCTGGTTTGTTTGGTCAAATGAAATGTGAGTAGAAGCTGATTAGAAATAGATCCAAGATGATAGAACAAAAATAAAGCAATAACTATTTATATCTGAATAATAAAGCTGATATATTTTAGTAGAAATCTGTGACAAATAATTTGACACAAAAACACTGCAAAACTGGCTGGCTTCTCATTTTAAATTACATGAAATGCAGCCCTATCTCCTTTAAGTTTGAAAAGGGAGGAGTTGTGATGATTAACTCCTTTTTATCTTTTTCCTGCAGAAAAATCGGTGAGGGAACTTTCAGCCAAACTGGCAAAAGTTTCTGAAAGTAGAAGGTAATCAGGTGCACTTTGACACCCAGAAATAAATCTGCTAATGGTGTTCACTATGTGTCATGATATATGGAATTGCCATTCATCTTAAACAGCAGGCAGTTATTCAGGGGAAGTACAATTTGCAGACACTGACAAGCTCTCATGCATGAGTTCCAGCTTCATTTCTTTTACTTTCTGGGGACCACATACCAAAACCAGCCTCTTGTAAATCAGTCATGTTAGTCTAATCTTGAAGTGACACTGCCATGGACATGCGTGGTGAGACTTGGATAAAAAAGAAGCAGGGAGACTTGTCAACACTGGGATTAGTTGCTTTTCTTACTCTCATAATATTGTGTTATCAAAATGTAGCCAAATAGCATTTATCTTTTAACTATGCATCCATGTTCCTCGGAATGGTTCTTACATTATTACCTATGCACTAATATTAGCTGTAGCTCCCATATGCAGCTTTATATTGCACAGTTAAGTTCAACAGAGACTGGAGAAAAAAAAAATCACTTCCCAACATTTTGCAGTATTTTTTCCGACATTTTTTTTAAACATACAGCAGATTCTACTTCTTTTTTATTTTAGACAACATATCTTTTCAATCCAGCCAGCCTTCAGTGGCAGTGTATATTTTGAGGGAGCTGTACAGCCATCTGGAAAGGTTTTATTTTTTTTGTTATGTTTATCCTTTGCACTTTTCAGATTTCTGTCAACGTCCCTGGTAACAGCTGCTATAATATTTTCCATTCTTGTGTGGTTTGAGAGCTGCACAATCCAATGTGGTTTGGAGTCTAGACTTCAATCAACCACCAATTTGTAAGACCAATAGTGGGGTAGTGATTTTGGAGAGAATTACAAACTGCCATAAGTGTCATTACTGTGCCCTTTCTGCTCATGGTTTATTTCAAGGGTGGTAGATCAGAAGACTATGTATTAGTTTTTCATGCTCATGTGTGCATATATACATTTATATATACAAAATCCTGAAAATCTTTACTTTTGAATTCCAGGTTTTGTGTTTTGTTTGTGGTTTGGGTTTTTTGTTGTTTGGTTTTGGGGATTTTTTTTGGGAGGGGGATGTATTTATTTATTTTATTATCCTCTATACTCCTATCATCCACTCTGGAAATTAAATTACTTTCCTTGCTTGGGAGAGCATAAACTCTGAAGTGTTCAGTTCATGCATGGTTCTATTTTATTTTTCATGAACAGTAGTAACTTGCATAGGTATAACATTATTCAACTTACATAATTTAAAAAGGTAGTATCACCTGCAGGAAAAGACATAATAACTGTTTAAAAAAAACGAAAAAAAAAGCAAAACAAAAACAAAACAAAACAAAACAAAACAAAACAAAAAACAAAACAAAACCAAAAAACCACCCAAAACAAAACAAAACAAAAACCCAACCCCCCAAAAAAAAAACCAAAACCAAATTTAAAAAAGCCCCAAAAATAAAAACAAAGAAGTGTAAAAACAACTGTAATGGCAGTAAATAAATCAGTTTTTCTAAAAAAAGGTAACTAAACCTGAGGGAAATATTTCTGAAGATGAGATCTCAGCCAAAAGATATCTGAGTTGCCCTGAGTGTTAAAAGCAAAAAGGGAAAAAAATTGCCTAATGATAGCATAATATTTTGAAACAAATTCCCAAAGCATTTTTGGAAATTACTGGAAAGAAAAATATTCCAATCATTTCCTATCTTGAATTCAGGAACCTTATGGTATGTGATCTATATTCAATTACTTGCCAGAGTTTTAGGTGCTTACAGCCCAGGGAGCATCAGCAGCTGTGCCAGGGATGTGCTGAGCCCAGAGCTACCTGAACAAGCAGCAGCAAACAGCCAGGTGGGACTGTGCCTGGGCAGTGCCTGCTGGGGCTCAGGTGTTCAAACCTAAATTAATCTTGTGCATCTCAGGGCCACCCAAGCTGATGCTCCATTTGTGGCCAGTGGAGAACAGGCAGGGAGCAATTCATCCCACCCTAAGACCTAAACAAACATTCAAATTAAAAACCTGTGTATTTAGGATCATAGAATTTTTAAGGTTGAAAAAGCCTTTCAAGATCATTGAGCCCAGCCATTAACACAACATCACTGTGTTCACTACTAAACCATCTCTCCAGCTGCCACATCCACACCTGAACACTTTGAACATTTCCAGGGATGGGGATTCCAACTCTTCCCTGGGCACCCTGTTGCAAGGCCTGAGGTATTAAAAATTGTAATTAATCTGTACTTGGAGTTCAGTGTTTCATTTCGATCTCCTAAAATTCAACTGTTGCACAAAGGTCTCTGACTGGGACATTAGTCTCAGGGCACTCTCTCAGCAGCAAAGATACAAACATGTCTCTTTCTTTCACATGGCAAGTTTAGGAGAAAAACATGTTTCTGTGACTTACTCAGATTTCACAGCAATGGGCAATGTAGGCACCTAAGCAAGGTCTTTACATCAAAGGAAAAGTGAGAGTCTCTAATTGGAACCTGCCTTACAGCTAACGAGCTCTTCAGTTCACCAGTGAGGGCTTTACCTTTCCCTTCCACAACCCAGACAGAAAAGCCAAACTGCAGCCAAAAAATTTTCATTATCTTATTCCCCCTCTGTATCACAAGGTCAGGATGGTGCCTCTGAAAAATCACATGGATCTATGAAGCCAAATCCTCCTTAAAACATTTAACTTTATGCAAAGTTTGACTAGTCTTAAGGAATAGGAAAGGGAGAAAAAAAGCCCTGTGAATTTATACCCAGTACAGTGTGTTGAACTGTAGGCCCAGCAACATCAGCATATCAAGGAAAGCAGCTCTTGGGAATTCTTAACATCACTGAGCAGAGAAAAATTTTGTATATGATGTAAATATTGGACTGCCTGTCTTTCTATATTGTTATTGCTAAGTTCTTTGCTGTTTCAGCTGTGTGGTACAGTACTTGTCAGTCTCTGTTGTACCTGAAAGTTCCTATAAACAAACAGCATTATGATAAATCTCTTGAGTTTCCCTGAGGCGTTTTTGCTGCTGCTGGAAACCTGAGGTCAGTGTGCAGTCAGTCCTGCAAACATCCCCCTTGACTATCAACTAGGACAGCATGAGTCTGGATGCTGTGACACTGGAATGCTTTAATAAAAAGCTCAATACAGAGCTTTGGGAATCAGCATTTTTAGGAAGTGTAAAAAATCTTTTTGTTTCTTCTAAGGATCAGGAAAAAATCACGTCTGTCAAACCATCAAATGTGCAGAAAGAAATTGTCCCTGAGCACACTCTGTTAATGCACAGACAGATCTGGCAGTGAGAGTGCTGCTACTTTATCGTGTTCCACTGACAATTCACACTAAGGTTCCTGCCTCCTACAAGGCTCAAACTATGAGAAAACTAATTTCCAGTTTGGATTAAATAAATAAATGAATAAAATTGGATATAGTTTTCTCACTATAGAGGCTGGAGGTCAGACTCAAACAGCCTAAAGCAAGCTAACACCTAAAAATGGCATGCCAAGATTTAGTGCTATGGTTCAGAAAATCTGAGTTAGTCATCTTAGGCTCTTAATGTAGAGTTTCTTCTTGTAGCTGCACTCCACTGTGGAGCCCTATGGAGCAGGGCAGCAGCTGACTAATGTCCTGCCCAACTCAGGGCTGCATGCTAGAGACAGGACACAACCACCCTAACTTCAGGCATCTAAGGAGGTTTTCTGTCTCTAAACCACCTCTGTAGTCAACACACAAAAGCAAGAAGGTTAAAGCACCTCCCAGGACACCTATTCCATGAGATGAAGTACTTCCCTAGATGTGTTTGTCTCCACTGGCTGAAGCTTACACATAAGATAACATACAGATAATTTCAGAATGTGCCTATTTCAGGGAGGTGAAAGTCATCACAGCTGGCTTAGCCCACTTCCCATTTCACATTTTCATGTATCAAGCTGTATAAATTAATACAGAAACATAGTATGTAAGAAAGATGACACTCGCACTGAATGGACCATTATGGATATTACTAAAGTTCCTATTTGCCTATTAATTTATCTGTGTCTGGTTATTTTTTTTTTTTTTTAATGTGACACAAAAGAAACAACCTGTGGTTTGCTCAGTTGTCAATTAAGTTCTCTATTTCTCAAAGTATGTCACCATAAGAGAAATACAGGCATTCCTGAGATTCCAGTTCATGAGTTTTCTGACATGGACAGGCAACAAGTAAGTATGTTCCTATATGAATCCCATGATTCCATTGCAGTGGCCAGGTTTAATCAATACCTGAATGGCTATGCTGTGGTTCTGTTCCCTTTGTACCCTCCCTCACACCCAAATCAAGATCTCTTCTGGAAGTCAAAACACTGTCTTGCAGCTTAGTTTTCAAAGTTATCTTATGTCAGAATGACTCACCTCACAGTAATATAATACCAGACATCATTACATGTATGAAAGCATGAATATGATCTATTTACAAATCTAACCATGAAAAATGAAATCACCAGTATCCCAGTTTTCATTTCTGAGATAGGCAATTGAGAAAACCTTATTCCATATGGACTACTTGCATCTGTGCATAAAGAAAATACTATTGTTTTACTTGCAGATAAACACTGAAAAGCTTCCAAGGACTTTATAGTCTTGCTTTCAGTTACATTAGATCCTATTGGAACAGGAAGAAGAGAAGACTTATCTTGTGCCATTGTGAGTAAATCAGCAAGATCAGTGTGAAACTGTTCCCATTTCTCTGGATGACTTAGAAGAGCTGGAAGGTTAATTTGATAACCCAGGAAGACTCATTCAGTCCATGTTGCAGGCTAGCCTGGCATAGAATGAAATACAGAATCTCCTCTGCTACTCTGAAGTCTCCCAGTGTAAATCTGTGAGGATTTGTAACATTTCATTGCCCATCCACCTCTGTCTCTTTGCCCCCATCTGCAAGGCCTCCTCAGGCAACCACCTGGGAAGCAATGCAGGAACCTATACAGACTGTTATACAGCCAATATTTTCATTACATCTACTAGCAAAACTTGCCACAGACCCAAGCTCTCCTCCATGACTGTTCACTGCAGACCATGTCAGCCAAGCACCTCTCTTCAGCTGTTTTACAGCCACTGAGGAAGAAGAGGCTCATAAACAATACACCCTCTGCATATATAAATGCTGATGTTTGTGTCTCCTGCCTATTAACAGGGGCATCTTGTTCTTTATGATCCAAGAAGAAAAAAAAAATGCACACAAATGAAGAATAGACTTGTATCTTTTTTAAAATATAAATCAGAATATCCTTTATGTGTGAGTCAGGTTTTGTCCAGTAGTACAGGAAATAAGAGTTTTCCCAGAAAATGGTGTCATGCAGATTTCTAATACTTATTATCCTGAGTGAGATGATGAAACTACTTTTGTTCTCCACATAAAAGTGGGTGCAGTGAAAATTGTGTGTGACTTGCCAGCACATTTGTGTTTTGAAGGGTTATTGATGTGAATAGCAGGTGAAGTGTAAAGAAAAGGCTCCAGCTGTTTCTTGTTTTGAATTCTTCCTTGGTGCAAGCACCAAGAGTAAATACTGGAATGGGAAAAGTTAAACTCATAAGTGTCCCAGTTACACTCAAAAAGAAAAGAATTAAAACCTTTTTCTGTTGGTGTGCTATGCAGTTCTGCAACATTGATTTTATTCACACATAGTGCACAGCTGTTTATTGAGTCTGACCCTTGAGGGGAAGCTGAAGAAACACTAGAAATGAAACCACTCAGAAAAAGAGACAGTTTTCCTTTCCTGTTTACTTGATAGATGTTTTATATCTTAAAAAAAATAAAATCAGAAAAAGAAGGAAGCATTTTTTTATATAGCAGTGACATGCAAATCATTGTTTTGAATATTAGCATAATTATTTCAATACAACTGATGTTTTTCCCATCTTATTCTCCAGAACATTTCCTTTCACTAAAAATGAAAATAGTGCAGAAGCTACTGTTGTTATTGTTCAGAAGACTATAAAATAAAAATAAGCAATGCTGTTCTGTATTAGAATGATTTAGTAGTCCAACCAAGGCACTTTTTTATACCACCTTAAATGCTACTATAACCAGCCTTAAATATGTCATTCCCATTCTGTTTGATTGTTTTGTCAGAAAAAGAAATATAAAATACATAATGGATTCAAATAAACAGAGATTGAAATGAGGTGAGCACATTCAAATCCCTGCAGATCCAATTTTGTGGGTAGGGAGGATGACTGGAAAGTTGCCACCTGAGTACTTTTTGCTAGACTACTGCAGAACTTTCTTTACTTAATACAATCCTTCTTGAATCAAGCAGTACCATTATTTGAGTATAAGAATTTATATAAATTGTGAGCCATCATTTTGGAACTGAAACTTTTATTTAAATTAACAATACTGAAGATAATAAATACACAAAAAATGATACCTTCAAATCCCCTTTTTCCTTAGGTGCCAAGATCTGCCCAGCCAAAAGTGATTTCCACAACCATCAATTCTGCATTCAGCACTGGGCAATTCATCACCACCAGGTAAGGCTACATTCTATCAACCTGAAATGGCATATGTCTATGCTTTGAGACTTTTAGAGGGATTCAGATTTAAGAATTCCTCTAGTTTACTTCATATTGCTATAAACTCAGCTCTAGTATATATGTCAAAAACTGAAATTCTAAATGTTCTTCTCCTGAAGGACGGCGTGATAAAATCATAAACTACAGTGAGGATGTTACCAGCAAAGCGAGTGTTGGAACCTCAGGGAGGTTTAAAAAGCCAGGTCAAGGGGACTTGACAGAACACAGAATCCAAGATACAACCAGACTGAGCTGTCAAGTGCTCTAAAGGCAGTTCAAACTCAGTGCTGCTTACAGAAAGAGCCAGTGGAAGATCTGAACAATGAAACAACTGATATATCAGAAAAGCAGATTTTTAGATATTTCCATGAGGAATGATGAATTAAATGCAGAACATTATTATTTTCCAACAGGATGGTAGGCTGGCTGTCATGGGGCTGGAATGAGAAATGCAGATTTTAATTAAAAAAAAAAAAAAACAACACAAAAAAAAACAAAACTTCCACATCCAGTTCAGAGTTAGGGAGAAATATTTCACAATGTGTTAACTTTCAGATTACTGCACCAGGACAAATGGGTACAAGTTTTTCTTTTCCTTTTTAAGCCATCTAAGCTGGAGGTCAAATGTTTGGATAAAAGTAAGCCCGTGCAAATTTTCCTTTTGTTGTATGTAGACTATCTTTTCCTATTATATTACTTCTGAGTTTTATGTTAAAGTTATAATGCTCTTAATCTTCTCCTCTGTGATATCTACAGGAACAAGGACAATAGTGAAAACCTTCAGCCTGAATAGTTCAGCAGCTTAGGCCAGCACATGAATTGATCAAATGCAAATAATGTCCATGACAATCTATGTTAGTCTGATTTATTTCAACAAATCTCAAAGCTGTATTAAAAAAAAAAAATCTCAATAAGGGGCTTAATATTTTGCTGCAATTAATGCTATTCATTGGCTTATGCATAATGGCCAATCACTAAATAAGCTCTACCAACCTCACTGCCCTTTAAAGAACCTGCTGGAAGTCTTTTGCCCAGAAATACATAGAAAAAAAATAGTATGAATTAAAAAGAAAGGAAAATATTAAGGGATACATTTAAACCTGTAGGTTATGTAACAGTCCTCCTTTATAAATCAAATCTCAGTAATATAATCAAAATCTCACCTTGAAGAACTGAGGATTGCACCATCATAGAAGATCTAAGGAGGATGAACCTTACAGATGTGAGCACGAGATTTCTCCCACTTAGTCTTTCATTCTAACACTGGCACCCAATGAACTGCCTTTCACAAATGAGGGACATCAGGCAGTTTCCAGACCTTATTTTGAGTGCCAGATTCTCCTGCTTCTAACCACATGGAACCATGTGTCCATATGGAACAAATGATCCACTCCAGGAGAGCCTGCCCTCAGAGTGCCACACATCCCTCATGTACACACAGCACTAAAGTACAGTTTTATCATTAATTATGGGGCTCTTTGGTTTAGTCTTTGTGAATCATTTTTCTAATGATCCATAATGAACTCCCCAGAAAGCCAAACTGAGGAGCACCAAACACCACCAATGTCTGTAAGACAAAAAAGGCAAAATCATAATAAAACTAAAGATCCACATTTCTAATGACAAATGGTCAATTAGCCATGATGAATGAATTAATGTGGTGACTTCAAATTAAGATGAAACACCTTTCCAAAATTTGTTCTCTATCTCAAGAAAAAAAAACAGAAGATAGATGTGGATAATAGTGGAAAAAAATAGTTCTGTACTGAAAACTGAAAACCCATCCAGATCAGCTTGCCTAAGGCACTCTGAGTCTTTTCCACAGCACACAAGGGATGAGTGTGGCCTAGAAGCACATTTAGATGCAGCAGTAACCCCAGCAGAACTCACTGGGCTCCCTCACAGCTTTATAAGTAACTGCAGGTTTTGTATCAAATCTGGAGCAAATCAAAACCTGCAGAAAATTCAACTGTCCAACTCCCATGCACTACTTGATCCTAAACGTCCTCTGGGACCCTTAAAACTGTTTTTCTAGCATTTATTTATTTATTTAAATGTCATTTTCCTTTTCTTTAAAAACAGCACCATTTTTCTACAAGGGCATCTCTTTTCCATTCCACAATTCCCTCTCACTGCTTCAGACAATAATGTTTATGCCCTGGCCCAAAGCAGATGCCACCAGCCCTGGCCTAGGCTTTAATTCCACTTGTTCTTTCAAATCAGCATTTTTCAGATGTATCTGCTGATGGAATATGCCAAAAGCAGCAACATGATTGGCATCCCTTCTTTTGCCTAAAGGTCTTCAGGCTGAAAACCAGGGAATAAACTAAGCAAACTAAAGTGCAGAGTGGTAGAATAGTGCTGGAATCCTTGAGACCCCTCTACCTGCCACCAGCCTCATTCCTCACCTGACTGCAGCTTTCATCACTCAATACTGTCACATGCACCCTTTTAAACCACATCTACATGGATTTTTTACCTATCCAAGATCAACTCATCCTTTTCTTTTTTTTGGACACACTCCTGCACAAAAGCACCTGATTCATGTAATCAGCCTTTTATTTCCTTTATTCACTTGCAATTCAGCCCCTCACATTTACTCATATATCCTTCTTTTCCAACTAATCTGGAGCTGAAAAATGTTATTATTGCTGATCAGAAAGGGAAAAATGCTTTATGTTCCTGCCCTATTACTGAAACCCTGCAGACCAATTAGTTACAGGGCAATGGGTCCTCACCTCTTTCTGAAGCCTCTTCATTGTATAAAAATGTAAAGAAATATGGTGGAGCTCCTATTTAATATTACTCTCCTCCATATTAATAAAAAGCTAGCCTAGAAAACCAATTTCCTCCCTAAATTTGCAGATTTTTATAGATGACACTGTCTATTATTATTTGCATTTAGGGACTTCCACTTACAGAAAAGCATGCAATTATGTCTTTGCTATTAACTAAGCTACACAAAGATAAATGTTATTTAAACCTGCTGCAAATTCTAAAGGCCAAAGAGTTTTTATAACTAGGCCATTTTTAATGACAATAATTTGAGATTGGTCAATTCCCTGCCACTTAAAAAGAAGAATCAAGCAGATAGAACATATTTAACTTAAGCAAATTCCATTATTTCATGAAATAATTCAGCAATATATTGCTAAATCTTATACTCTATGCTTCTCTCTTATTTTCAAAGAATTAAGGCTTAGTCTCCTCAGATCAGCTTGGGAAACTTTTCATTGCAAGAATTATCTACAAGAAGACCTGGAAAATAAATGGGATTATTTTATTTTTGTGCAAATGGCTTCTTAGGCTGATATCTTCTTTTTCAGCTTTGGTTTAGGAAAAGTTAAAGCAAGGTCTCCACCTGGTGGCCAGATGTATTTTAATGAAATCAAAACATTTTGCTCCCTGGTCAATATATTTTAATCTCTTTCCTACTCATCCAAGCCTTTGCTTCAAATCTGATTGTTACCATTAAATACCAGGCAAAAAGGGGTTGTAGAAACAACATAATATAGTGAGTATCTAACACTACTTGTCTGCTTCTCCCAGGTTTGTAATTTTGCACAGATTAACACTCCACTTTTGCCAATGTCTTGTTATGATCACACAGTTTTAATACACACAGCCCCAAAGCAGGCCAAGCAGGTAGATAAAAATGTGGAGAAGGCTTTGACAGGGTAGTGAGCAATTTAAACTGAAAAATTCTGCAAGTATCTTCTGTCAGAAACAAAAATGTCATAGCAGATTTTGATACAAGGAATGGGACAACCTCTGAGCTAAAAGAAAAATTAAAAGAAAACAGTAATTAGAAGAAGAGGAGAGTTGGTCAAATAAAGCTCAGTGTGGTGGGTTGACTCTGGTGGGGTGCCTTGACCAAAGCCTCTCTGTCACTGCCCTCCACAGCTGGGCTGGGGAGAGAAATTACAATGACAGACTCATGGGCTGGGACAAGGGCAGGAAGAGATCCCTCAGCAGAGACCATCATGGGCAAAACAGACTTGACTTGGGAAAATGTGTTGAATTTATTACAAAACAAATCAGAGAAGGATAGTCAGAAATTACACAGGGTCACAGCCTCCTTTGGGCATCCCCCTGCTCTGTTGTGGGATCCTCTACAGGCTGCAGGTGGATCTCTGCTCCAGCACCTGGAGCATCTCCTGCCCCTCCTGCACTGACCCTGGGTCTGCAGGGTTGCTGCTCTCACACATTCTCACTCCTCTCTCCTGGCTCCTGTGCAATAACTTTTTCCCCTTAACACTCTCAGAGGTGCTGCCACAATCCTTGACTGGCCCAGCCTTGGCCAGCAGCGAGTTTTTGGAGCTGGCTGACATTGGCTCTGCTGGACATGGGGGAATTTCTGGAAGCTTCTCACAGAAGCCACCCTTGTAGTCCACCCACTACCAAAACCTTGCCATGCAAACCCATTACAGAAAGTTAATCTAGCAGTATTCACTGGAAGTGGAGATATTTAATCACAATTTTAAAGAAACCTTTTTGTGCACATGCCATGCATGATGATTGAAGTGGATGACAATATAGTCTCTGGTGAGGAAGATATTTTTGTATTACAGGAACTGAACTTACATAACTATTGGCCAAAGAAAATCACTCCAAGTAAAAAAAAAAAAAAAAAAAAAAAACCAAAACAACAACAACAACAACAACAACAAAACAAAAAAAAAAAAAAAAAAAAAAAAAAAAACCCCAGGTGTTTTTCTTTATGAAAGTATTGCAACTATATTGTGAAATTAATGCAAATTCTACATGAATATATTTCAAAGTAAAACTTAATTTCCCCTTGAAACATTCTGTGCCTGGTCCAGCTCTTCATCATTAATCTTCTGTTTTGAGCATCTCTGGTCAGCTAAGCTAATCACTAGTACAACTGTTCATTGGTTTTGACAGGGACAAAAATAATAGCGTGCCATAACCACCAGGACAGCTTTGGATCTAATGATCCAAAATTAAATTAATGTCTACACTCCCTTTGGCATCAGCTATCAAATCATAACTTGTTAGAGCAGACACTGTGGATTCACACTGTAGAATTGTAAATTTATAGGCCACTGGCTCTTTAGTTATTTTAAGAGTGTCCACCCTGATTGAGTACTTGCCAAAAAAATCAAATAAAGTACTATAAAGACCAGCAAATTATTTTAATACAAAATATTTTCTAATGCCACTGCAGAAGAAACTATCTCCTTTTGTTTAAGTAAAAATACAAATAAGGAAAGTTCAGATCATATATGAGCTTATAATGGAGACAAAGGAATTATACACTGAAGAGTTTCTATGTATACACATGGAAAATGGACAGAGAATGTCTTTGAAACTGCACAGTCCTGCTCTTGCCAGAATAGCAGGTCAGAAAACCAGACAGACACTCAGTAATGCCTATGCAGCCATTCTTCCACTTTGGGGCTGTCCCACTTAGTATGGAATAGCTGCACAGTCACTGACACAGAGAATGATAAAACAGGTAATTCTGGCCTTAACAGCAAATAACTAACTCTAAAGAAAAATTAAGGAAGTATCCACATGCTTCTACCTTTGTCAAGTTATTCCTGATACTGTATTAAAAAAAATTATTGTTTTTACTCACCGTCAGTGTGATGTGTATCAGTAAAAAGACCTATAAACTCCTAGGACAGGGAAAAAAAAGTTAATTTTTAAAATCACTCAGAAGTATTGTAGAAAGAGGAGTACCCACAAAACATTCCCACACACAAATCTACAAGACTTACCAAGACCACATCACAGAGCAAAGTATTTCAGAAGGAAAAAATACCTCTGAGGTAATCTCCTTGAGTCTTACAGGAAACAGCCCAAGCTTGCTCCCTTCAGGCATTTCATCTAATCTAGTTTTAAATAAGCCATATAATGAGCCTTCTACAGCTTCCCCTGGGAACTTATTCTACAGTCTAATAGAACTCGCTTTCAGGAAGTTTAAATTATTTTTAATTTCCTCCCATTACTTCCAGTTATATATATCATATTATTCTTCATACAGTAAAACCTCTTTGAAATACAGTAAACAGTAATTTTTCTTTGTAAAAATGTAACCCTTACCATCATTAATAAGCTTACTAAACTTCAACAAGGTTTTCTTTTTCAAACTAATTTAATTCTCTTGAAAGGTTACAAAGTGCAAACCGACTAAAAATATTTCACAGTTTATAGATATATAGATATATATAAAGCATAACAATGTTGTAAGGCATCCAACAAACATGACCCACTCAAAAATTAGGGTTATTACTATCAAGGAGGAACATTAGGTGAGTGTCCATTCCCTTAAATTGAAAACCTCCTTGTGAAAAAACACTTGGAGTGGAAGAATAGTAGAGAAGGGAAAAAACCTCAGTGTAAATTCTTACTGTCTGGATGGAACAGTTGTTTATTAATAACCCTTCCTAGCTCAGCCTTATTCAACTTTTTTCATGATATAGATCTATAGAAGGCACTTGCTGGGAAAAAAACATTACACCAGAAGATGTGTAAATTTGAAAGAAATAAGCTAGGAAAAGGGCTTTTTGGTACTGTAGTCCATTGTCTGACATTGTTCAAACTCATAACGATGGCTCCCTGTTATTGATACTTCTGGTAAAGGGTGTTTGTACCTGGAGAGTGGCACGGAAGGTACCTGGGTAGGTCTGTACTGCCTGTGTGCTGTATCACCATGTATGGATGTGAAGCAGCTGGCCTGATATAAAGTCTGGTACTAATCCAGTTGCCCAAATGGGACCAAGCTTAGTTACCACAGAGAAACCATCTGTTCCCAAACTGAATCACCTAAAAGTAGTTCAGGTCTGTGTACAAGACACTGTGCCTAATCCAAGAACATACCAGTTATCAAAGAGCAACCACACCTGGATGACAGACTGTCCAGGGCCATGCTCAGTCAAGGGTTTGTACCTCCAAGAAATAGAAAAGCCACAACCTCTGCAGGCAAACTGTATCAGTGCTTACCTGGTCTCATTGGGAATAATTGTTTTCCTTGCATCTGTCTGAAATTTTCCTTGCTCCAAGTTGTGTCCATTGTTCTTCTGCTGCACACCACAGAGAAGAGTCCAGTTGTTTTCTCTGTACCTTCAGTTTAAGCAGCTGTAGAGCTGTAAACCCAGCCCAGCCTATGGGTAGATGTTCTTACCACCCAGGCACACTGCTCGCACACTGCTCATTTAATCAGAAGCACAAACATCTGATTTTGGATACATCTCCCTCTTGGCTGCAAAGCTGCTTTCCAGGAGGCCAGTTCCCAGCTTAAACTGTTGTATGGGGTTGTTATGAAGCCAAAAGGATTTCTGCTTTTTATTCACTGCAAGTGTCCCTCCCTTGGCCCTGTGTGTGTCCATGTTGCTCAAAAGTCATTGCTAGCTCAATCTTCCTAATCCATCCTCAGATATAAGAAAATATCCATTTTGGGTGGAAAAAAATCCCACCACCAGTAAGTTTTATTTAAAAAATACACTAAAGTATTTCTGAAGAAAACTAGCTGAATGAATTAGGTTGCATGGGCTAAATGTAATAAAACCTTACAGCAAGCATTAAGAAGAATTGTATTGTCCAGGTTCAAACTTTTTATTTAAAACAACTTCTTCAACAGCTGCTGTACCTACAGGCAGCTGCAATTACAAGCTGCCTCCCTATCTGATTTTCCAGTTCCCCAGAACTACTTCAGTCTCACCAGCTCAGTGCTCCCACATACACCCAGCTGGAATCCAAGCATGGGCTTTTTTAACCTGACATCCTGCAGGGGACAGGCACCAAAAAACAGATGTTCTTTCTGCCCCTCAGGGCTCCCTGGTTATGAAAAAGTTTCTCTGAGAGACCACTTTGCATAAAACATGGGCTAGTGGTCCTAATATATTTTTTTTATTTTTAAGAGTTGACAGAGAAGAGGGTAGCAAATGCTAATCAGCAGTTTAAGAGTTAAATCATTCACCTAGAAAACAAACGATGTTTCCAGCTTGACAGTGTCCAAAAACATACCTTCCATCACCAAGCATAAAGGCATAAGTAACATTTTCATTCACTCCTCTTGAAACTGCTCTACTGTAGACAAAGTAAGGAACAGGTCAGAGAAGCAAGCATTTAGAACACATACCTTAATCTCTCTAATTCTGTACCCTAGCAGCTAAATCATACCCTTTCCTCTTTTGCACAAGGAATTTCAAATGCCTTGCTGCATTGCTGCACAGCTTCAGAAAGAAGGGAAACTGTTCTTTCTCAAAATGTCAGTCTGTAGGCACTTCCCCCAGGGTGTGGCTATGGGTTTAGTAGGAACTTGTTCTTGGAACTCACAACAGCTGAGGAAGTGATGTAAACAGCACACGCTGTATGAAAAATGAGCATTATCTTCTTAACTGGTGGATGTGTTCTGTGAACAACTGTTCAGTGTGTTGCATGAGCTATTTTCAGATGCACAGGTCAGGGAAAGACTGCACAGACAGACATCCCTACTCACACTCCACACAAAGCACCTTGTTCTGGAAGGGTGCAAAACTTAAAATACATTCTCATCCTGATGTTTTTCTATGACCAATACGTACACTGTTTTAAATCCCACACTGAGAGATCAGACTTTCCCCCATATAGAGTACAGGAAGTCTTCACATTCCCAAAAGGTTTCTGTGCCTGGGACACAAAACCCAAATGTTAGATACTGTACAAGCCCTTTGCTGGATCTAGTGCCATAAACTTTTTTAAGGCATTACATCTCATTAGGCACAAAATAAGGCCTAGTAAGTTTCACTTAACTTCTCCATCTGGCTATCAGAGCAGATTCCACTGCCCATGGCACAGGGCAGATGTTTTGGGATATGCTCCTAATGACTCATGAGTCCAAAGAGAGAAATGTTTAAATCAGCCAAACAGAAACACTGCCTGGAGGCACCTGAGAGGCCACCCTTCTTTAGCCAACTTGTGCTAAAAGGAGGTTCTTCCATCCACTCATTCACAGCCCTGTAGATCCTCATGAAACTAAAGCTTAATTTGCCTCATACTCTACTACACTTTATCCTTTAAAACAGAAAATGAGGATATACTCTACCATGAAGTAGGCTGGTACAGTCAATCCCAGAGAAAAAAATGCAACGTTCTCTATTTCAGACTAAAGTTGGTCTTTCCCTTTTCTTACTTTTGTTTTCAATTTCTGTCAGGTGTGTGGTTTAATCCAAGAGCTATCAGCCATTTGCTCTCTCTTGCTGAAGGTCTCCTGCTTTGCTGAAAAGGAACCAAGATTAATTACGGGAAATAAAGGACGCAAAATGCAGTGAACATGACAGGATTATGAAACTCCTAATACCTGCTCCCAGAGTTGTTCCATCAATGAGTTTTTCATACAAAAATGCTTAAGAATTCCTTTGAGGAAAAACTGAAGCACAGGTTTTTCCCCTGCTCAAGAAATTGTCTAGTTACTAGGCTTGACTCCTGTGGCTAGAAAGACATATCACAGCTCTTTAATACCTTTTAGTACAGTGAAACAGCTTCAAGGGGGTGAGTATCAAGCTTTTAGCTTGAAGGTGGGAAATGAGACATGAAGGCTTGAACCCTTGGAGGCAGAAGGGGGAATACTGGCTTAATGCAAAAGTAAGTGAAATTCCATGTTATATGAAATGTCAGATTAGAGATCAATGGCTCCATGGCTTAAAAGAAAATGAACATAATTAAAGGGCTTGATCATACACTAAGCATTAAGTTCAAACTCCTATGAAATCAAGGTGATTAAACACTAAAGAATTAATCAGAATCAAAGTCTGTCAAATAGTGTTTTCCCTCTTAACACCTTGGTATTCCTTTAAAGTACAAAAAATAAAAAGAATATTAAACCCATTTAAACCCCACTTTTATTCCATTTCTTTATATTTGCAGGAAAATAATTTCACAGAACTAGGCCTAATTATATTTCAGGGTCACCCAGTAGGATTCCTAATGTTTACTGCTCACTAAACATTATACTGCAATCACCGTTTTAATTCCTTCATTATGCAGATCTAGACACAGTAGCCCCAGAAACTTTCTTATTAAAACTGCAGGAATCAAGATAGCTGTCCCTAAAGTCAGTTCAGAGCTGGCTAAATATTCCCATGATTTTGTTTCACAATGTTTATTATGATGGAAAAAATTGAATCTTGAAGAGAAATAAAAAGAAGACAAGATTTTAAATTGTGTGTAAACAATTGAGAAATAGAAATTTAGTGGGAATTAATGGAAATGTGCATTTTAGGTGCTTTCAAATAACCAGCCTGCAAATACAGCATCTATTTCTCTGCAGGTAATAGGAATTTACTACCAAACAGTTTTTTTTAATCAGGTGTCCCCTAAAATAGCATTTCCAACCTTTTTCTCCTACTCTGCCTAGTCACCATGAGACCCTTAAGGCTCATCCAGTCCAATCCCACTGCAGGAACATCTCCAACTAGATTAGGTTGCTCAGAGCCATGTCCAAACTGCTCTCAAATGTTTCCAGGGATGGGGCATCTACCACCTCTCTGAGCAAACTGTGCCAGTGTTTCACCACCCTTGTTGCAACCTTTTCCCTGCATCTACTCTAAGTCTACCTTCTTTTAGTTTAAAACTTTCCCTATTGCAACAGGCCCTGCTAAAATGCTCCACCCCAGCTTCATTGTTTTTAAGCTGTAGGTACTGGAAGGCTGCTAGAAAGTTCCCATTTAGCCTTTCCTTATCCAAACTGAACTCCAGCTCTCTCAGCCTGTCTCCACAGGACAGATGTTAGTGACCTCTGAGCATTTTCATGGCCTCCTCTGGACCTGCTCCAACAGGCCAATGTCTTTCCTGTGCTGAAGAGTGGAGAGCTGGATGCCCTACTCCAGGTTTCACTTCTCAGAGCATAAGCAGAGAGAACTTCACTTACATGGAATCTAAGGCTGAGATGGGTCCCTGCAGGTGCACCAGGAGCAACCCCTAAGTGCACACAGCCAGCAGATGCCAGTGCAGGTCCCAGAACCATCAGAACAATCTGGCTCCCACACACAGGCAGGAGCAGGAGCACAACCCTGTGTGCCTTTAAGGACACTGCCAGCATACACACACCTCCCAGGGCAATCAGGAGAGAGTCAAGCTGATATCACAAACTTCTCTCACATCAAGTGTTTCTTGTTGCCGGGCTTACATTGGATGCTAAAAATTATTCCCAGCTGTACCTGGAGTACCTTTCCCAGTCTCTGTTATTCCCAGTCTCTAATGAGCCAGTAAAGCATTTTACATTATCAGAGCTGTGTTTTTTTGGGAATCCCTGTTCCCCAGGACTACCCAGAAGGGATCAGGAGACAACTCCTTGCTGAGAAAGAAGTCTCTTCTGCCCTTTCCTTGTACCTCCATGTAGCACATGCACTCTGCAGTGTCCACACAGGAGGTGTGTCTAAGTGAGAGACAACACAATCTGCCAGGAAAGAAGCTCCCTGATCCCTTCTGAGTAGTCAAAGAAAGGCTTTGGATGTTCCTAAGGCACAAAGAGTAGCTGCAGCAGAAACAAGGGAAATTCAAGTGAAGAGGTACCTCTAGAGTTCCCTTAGTTAACCTCCTGCTCTGAACTGTGTCAGTTATGTGATCAGACCAGGTTTCTCAGAACTTATCCAGTTGGGTGACAGCAAGCACCAAGGATGGAGACTGTGCTGTCTCTCTGGGGAGCCTACTGCAACACTTGACTGTCCTCATTCTGAAAAGATCATGTTTTCCAGTCTAAATATTTCATTTTAATTTTTAACCATTTATTCCCATTGCATTTAATTGTGTTTCTACTGAGCCTGTTGTCCTTAAGGTGTATCAGCTGGTTCTTACAGCTTGGTATAATGTGCAAACTTCATGGGGAAACACTCCATTGCTTCCTTAGCACAGATAGAGTGATGCACTTCACTAGTAAGAAAGAAGCAGCAAAATGTTTGCTAACATTAGATAATTTAAGAGTGCTTTAACAAAATCTGATGGCAAGATACACCTGATAATTTACTGCACAGAGGTCAGGGTCAGACAAAACTGACAGGGAGACCTTCCTGTTGAGTCATGAGCCTCAGACAAGACCCCCTCTGCTCTCCAACTCCCCCTCAGAAGGGAGTTTAGCTGTAGCTGGATCCAGCCTTAATCTCAACCTTGGTCAATAGTTTATGTCTAAAGATTGTGTGCACACAATCAACCCTTTGTATCACATAGCCAAGATTCTGAGTTTAACAGGCTATTATTGACTTACCAAGAATCTGCTGCAGGAAGCAATCTCTCAGCCTCAAGGAGTAACCATGAAAGGTGTCCCTATTCAAGAGGAGATCCTGGCACAAAGCCTCAACAGGCTCTGGGCTTTCCACTACTTCTGGAGTGAGATAATTGACTCAGTCTTATCTGCATAGCTGTGACAGCAGTCAGTTTTTTCCAAACCTGGTTTGAGTCCAGCTTTGACCAGCACTAGGGCTCAGATTAGCCCCTGGCTATCGTGTTGTCTGTGGACCTTGAGCCCACTGACTTAGACACAGCCATCATGGCCAGATGCATCCTTTACATTTGGGATGGGCTGTTTATTTGGGAGGAGTGGGAGCAAAGATAAAGCACGAGGGTAGCAAAGAAGCAAGGGCAGGAAGTGCAGTTGTCTGTGGAAGAGTGAAACTTGTCCCCAGACCTTGGTCTGCAGCTATGAAAAAACCCTCAATCACACACATGCAGTCCTCTTCAAGCATTACAGGTAATAAAAAAGTCAAAGGGTCTTCTCCATCCTTGAATTTGCCTTTATAAAACAGATGATAATTTGTTAGTTTCTAGGAGCTCTTTTTAAACACTACATTCCCACTTTATTTCCTTTTTACTGAAAACTAATCTTAACCCACTAGTTTAGCACTGAAGCCTCAATTTCTGCCTGCAAGCTTACAGTTCTACGGCACCTGACCCATACAAACATTCAATAAACTAGTCAGCCCTTTCAAAGCACCTGAACCACCCACCTTCTTTCTTTGCCTCTCTTCCTACATGAATCCTCAATGACCTTGTCTCCAACTCTCAGGCCCATGATTTCTGGTGGCTCAAGTCTGACCACCTTTCCTCTGGAGACAGTGTAAAGTTACTCCTAAATCAGCCAAAAATGTTCAGCAAAATCAGCATGAGGTACTTCCTCTTGGAAGTTCCATGTAACATATGCTGCTGCAGCTTCAGATATCTTCCAATGTATTCACCAACAGCAAAGGTCACAGAAAACTTGAGAATGTCTTAGGCAGGGCAAGTTATGCAGAGAAGATATGCATTTTATTTATTATTTTAATATTAATTTTATTTTATTGATGAAAAGAAGGCAGTGTACACATGAACGTTTTGAATTCCAAACAAATGAAACTGGTTCTCTACCACTTTTGTGGATTAAAATAATCACAGTCATCAATGATACAGTTTAAATACAAAAATACCAATAAAACAGAAGATAATACTTTCAAATTAAATTTTAGCAAAAAAAATTACTACTACAATAAGTACTGCATTTGTTCAGCATTATGCTCACTCTAAAACAACCTAAAACTAGGAAAACACACCCTAAACTACTACATTCTACATAATTGACAACTTCTTCCAGTAAGGTTCTGAGTATAGACTCCCCTTTCTCACATGAAAAATGTTTTAACAGCAGAGGTACATTCCAGAGAAAGAAGACTGGGCATAAAAAAACACAGCCAGACCTCCCAGCAACTCCATCTAACAATTGTAATACATCCTTGTAATGCACTTCTGAGAATCTGCATCAACCAGGGCAACAAGACATTCTTTATATTTACAGATGTGGTATAATCCTGAAATACTTTCACTTAACTGATTGTTACTTGAAGCATTTTGAGTATCAGACCTTCAGTAAAGGAATTACTATCACAAGCTAGACTCATTACAAGTTGGAAACACAACACACACTCTTGCAAATAAATCTAACATTTGCAATTTGCAGAACATAAAAATAGTACACACAGCTGTTTATTTTTTTCTTATTCATACATCATTTCTAGGCTCCATTTTGTAACATTACAGAAGCAATATTCCACAACTACATACAAGTTAAAGCACAATAGACATTAGCAAAAAAACCATCTACTTAAAACATGCAAGTTGTGTAATACTGTACACAAGATGTCTGCATTTAGAATATCCAAATGATTTTTAAAAAGAACAGATGCCCAAGATCTTACTTTTCCAACTGAAAGTCAGCCAGAAGTTAGAACCAGTGCTAATTAACACATAAGTGTCAGTGCCTCTATGTGGCACTACAATGAACTAGCACAGCAAGTGTAAAGTCATCACTCAACATGAGTAATGTTGCTCAATACAACCTTTGGGTTTTATACTAACAGCCAGCAGTATGTCTAACTATTGACAAAGAATGTGCCAGGTAAGCTTATAATTTTAAGCAGGAAAAATGCGAAATTCTGAAATATAAAAAAAAACAGTGCAATATAAAGAAAATTATTAAATACAAATGGTTAGAACCCCTTTTTTCTAATCACTACATTAACACTACTGATAAATAGTATTTACTTGAGAGATTTTATCTTACACATTTTCTGTTTTGTTAGTAATGGGCATTTTTTACTCGTACAATGAAAATATCATATGCTTCAAGAATAATCCACCAGCAGAGTGAGCCTTGTAAAGATCAGCTGTAACGATCATTGTCTCACCTCTTATTTGACTTTCCCAGACACATCTCTCTTACTGGGGAGGTGGTGGGGGGGGAAAAAAAAACAAAAATCTGTTTTCTAGATAAGGCTTTCAGGTTTTCATATGAACTAAATGCACCATGATATGGAGGAATGGAGGATGTGGGGGTGGGGAAAAAGGGGACGTGTGTTGTTAAATCTTGTTTTCTTCTACAGAAGCATTAGATATGTTGTCTGTCATTAGGGTTGTATTCATTTTCTCCCTGAAATTCAAACAATGACAGAGCATACAAAGAAAACTTCTCATTGCTTCAGGATTCTTCACACTTTATCACTGTCCAAACAACTGAGGAAGAGGTGAGGGAAATAAAATAAAATAAATAAACAAATAAATCAGAAAAACAGCTTACCACTTCAGATTAGATACTGAAAAAAAAAACCACCCTTCTAAGATACACAGTATTACCATCACTTTTCAGTTCTCAAATTTCCCGTTTCTGGTAGCAGATTTACTCTGTGTTATGACAACTTTACTTTTCTTGTCATCATAATGCTGAAAAAATCCTCACAGTACTGTCCATCTTTTGTAGGTTTTCTTTCAGTGTTGTAAACTCAGATCCTTTGTTAATGGTATTCCAGCAGCCACTTTACCACACTCCCTTCTTTGAAACTTTTTTATAGCTAATGCAGTGCTTCAAAAAGCTTTATTGTTTCTCTTCTTTCCCTGACTTCTGTCAGCAAAATCAGAATTTCCATCACAAAGAGAAGCACAGTAACTAGAATCTGGCCACTTCACTTGCAATTCTTTCTTCTGATTAGAGTCTGTCAACTGGAATGGGACAGCACCTACTGTGAGAGCAGACTGCATGGCCTGCAGCAATTAAGATATCGGATAGATTGCTATCCTCACACAGAACATCCACCTCCAACTTCATTTCAGAGCCATAGTGGATAAAATGAAATACCAGCCCTGGCTTATGAAGAAGCTTCTGAAACAGAAGTATAGCTTCCTCACTCCAGTGTTCCCCCTTGCCAGGAACCGTATCATGCAAAGAGCAAGAGTGTGCCAAGCGTGGGAAGTATAAGAGACTTTCTGGAACAACTTTAAGTTTATGGATATCAGAATAAGGGATGGTCCTCAGAAAGCCATGATCAATAAATAAAAGAACAACAGAGTGACTAGTTACTTCACTGATTTCTGCCCTGTACCACTCTGCTTCCTGCCCAAATTCAATCAAGCAGCTAGCACCAGGTGTCACGCGTTCTTCTGGCAGAGCTGGCAAGTCGTCAGGAAGGTCAGAGAGCAGCAAGGACAAGTTCTGCATGCAATCAAAGAAGATTTCAAACTGGACACTGAAGTTTGAAGGATCAGTAACTGCAGTTGCACACCCAGGGTATGTTCTGCCACTACGCAGCAGCATCCACATGACTGAATTTATCATGAATGACATATCAAACTCCTTACAGTTTGTATTGCTACATCCTTCTGGTCCAACAATTGCCCAACAATGACTTAAGAGCTGGTTCAAATACTCCTGAAGCGTAACTTGTCCTACTAAAATATCTACCTCCCAAATATCAAATGATTTCAAATATCTCAAAAACAAGATCCTTATTTCACAATCTAGGAGTGCATTTATTAAACAGTCTAAGTGACTTTTCTTCATGTTTTTAAAACAAATCCATCTACATAAAACAGCTTGTTTAGGAATACTTTTAATCTTATCACTGAGCATCTTTGCATTATTTAAGGACACCATCTCACACATGCCGTAATCCATGAAAAAAACCAGCATTAACTTTTCCCTGACAAATTTCTTTATCACTTTTGATCGATACCATTTTAAGTTCTTTCCAGATTGTGTAATGCATTCCAGTCCCTGTTCAATGTCATCCACTCTAAGCAAATCATTTCTTTGTGCTTCTTTGTCAAGCATTAAATTTAATTCATGTAGTATTTGCAAATTTTTAAGTAACTGTACATAAAAGTCTCCACTCTTTGAAATATTAACTACTTCTGCTGCTTCTACTTGTCCAGAATTTAAAACCTGATGAAGGAGATTTAAGGGTTTCACAGAAATATTTTTCAGCCCAGCATCCTTGGTTTTATTTTGGCCACCTAAACTGTTCTTGGACTTCCAAGGATTACCATTTTGTTTAGGCTTATTTTCCGAAGCAAATACCCATGTGCTTTTCCACCTTATGCTGCCTATTTTATGCAAAAGACTGTTAGACAAAGACTCTCCATCACAAATGACATCTATTTCCCATTTTTTTCCATGTTGCCGTAAGAACTTGCAAGCTACTGGCCTGTCACTTACCATTCTTGCAAAATAAGCAGCACTTTCTTTAGTCCAGCTTTCACCAGGTACACTTTTTACACTGCTAAGGAAACAATGAACACTAAACCTTGGCAGAGTTAAGAACTTTTCTGGAATCCTGCAGATTTTTGACGAACTTACAACTGCAGCATTGCCATAATCAATAAATTCTACCTCATAGGAGTTTTCTGATTTCAGAGTTTTAATAACTGCTCTATAGTAAAAACAATCAGCATCGTGCTCTGCAACAATGAGATCCCCTACCATGAGCTCATCTAAGCAATTTTCCCGACCTCTACTCTCCAAGCTTTCATTTAAATCATCTGCTAGTTTTATTATTGAGTTTTCATCCTCTGCAAAGTGAACATAGAAACTTGATGGACTATTCATATGAGAAATATAACCTGCTACTTCTGTATTCACCTGGATATCACGTTGAGGAAGACTGATTAATGTAGGTATATTTTTATTACTCCTTTCCTGTTGACCTGTACAATTTGGTCTTTCATTCTGAGATTCAGAAACAGCATTTACAGTTATTTTCTTTGAATGTAAAGCAGAGTAAGAGAGTGAGTGAGAAGCAGGCTGTCCAATCCAAGGCTCCTCTCCATTCTCTGGAAGAGCACCCAAAGTGCTTCTGCTGTTCTGTAAAGTTTGCTGGTTTGAGAATCCACTGCACAGCTTTGATGCACTACATGCGGTTTGCTCTTCATCTCCAAAATTCTCACTGGTATCTGTCTGGTAATACTCATCATAGACTTGGAATTTCACTTCAGTTTTCAATTTAAGTATTTCAAGATCTTTAAGACTTACTTTATTAATTTCTTTGTCATCTTCCATATGACATATCCCTCCTTCATTACTTCTAAATTGTTCCATACGGCTTTCCTGTGCTAACTCTTCCAATACCTTCTCTTTAATTTTCTGACTTACTTTGAGCTGTCCATCATACAACTCCACAACAATCTTTCCATCTGATTCTCTGGATAAAATTACAGCCTTCAGTAGTTTACCATGGAATGTTTTCACAAACCATGTAGTAACTCTTGATGGAAATTCTGCCCCCCTAAGATCTGACAGATAGAATTTAATAGCTTGCATGGGTGTGAATAGTAAGTCAGTGGCAGAATCTGGAATAGGCATCAACTGGTCTCTCTCCACTATACTCCTACTTCCAAAATCCACATAGTCAACCCTCAGAAAGGATGTTGATTCCACAGGAAAAGCCAAAGCTCTGTAAAAGAGACCATCTTCCACATGTCTGGCTATACACAGTCGTGTATTGCTATGATAATTTGCATTACCTGATGTTTTACTTACGTCACTAACTTTCTTCATCAATGCCTCAAGAGTTTCAGTGTTCCGAATAAGCTGACAATAGAATTTTGAAGGACTATTTATGTGAGTTATATAAACCTCCTCCTCACTTCCGGTTTTTATATTAAAAGATGAATAGCAAAAACTGTACAGAGAACCAAAAGATGAAAGGTTTCTCATTCCAACACATTCAGACTGGGTGAGACCACACTCTCTGAGGAATTCCTCCACACTAGTAAGTGGAGTCTGTAAGTCAACTACATTGTATAAACAGCTGGGGCTCAGAAGAACAAGAGCATAAATGGTGCAGGTCAGTGGTCCACTAGAAGAAGAAATGAAGTCTTCAAATTGTCTCTGCACTTCTTCAGTCCAATTAAGTGAGTCAGTCTGCAAGACTACATATTTAAGTCCACATCGAAATGCTTGACTCTCTAGAGTTAGAAAATCTGGAAGAATACCCTGAACATCTTTAAGTGAAACTCTCTCCCGATAACCATAATCTACAAAAATCACATCAACTTCATTTGTGGATACCTGCTGCACAACAGCTGCTCTGTACCACTTTCCATCTCTGGGACACTTAACAATACAGGCAACCTGTCCAGTTTTGTAGGGACTGGTATGATCTTTATAGTAAGTCTGAATTTGTCCCATTAAGTTATTTAGCTCTGGCAGTCTGCTTTGCAGCTGACATGAAAAATCTGCTGGGGAAAAAATGCAAGAACACACCACTTCACAAACAGCTCCGGGTTTAAACACAAGCTCTTTATAAACTAATTTTTCCTCACATACTGATTTATGCATTTTAGAGACAGCATCTTCTCCTAAATGGGATGGCACAACAGATTCTCTAGGCACTGGCAACACATTTAATGATTTTTCCTTCTGAAGTATGTCTCCATTTCCAGATACCTTATTTTTGCAAGTATTACTGGTTTTCTCAGCATTCGTTTTTTCTTTTTTACATTTGAGGTGATTCCCATTGTGCCACTTTTTTGCTGCCCTTCGAAGAGGATCTGGTGCTTTTAGCCGGTATTCAGCATAACCAGCTTGGACCATACACGTGGCAACGTTTCCTTGCAGGAAACCAGTATGACACTGCACATTAACAATGTACTTGCTGTTTTGCTTTCCAACGACATGAAGCAGCAGTGGTTTGTTCAGCACCACGTTTTTAAAGAAATCAGTTTCTTTTTTAACCCACACACCATCAACAGGAAATGTGCAAGCAAGTGAACAACACATAGCTAAAGCTGGTAAACCAGAAAACTCGGGAAGCAACGTTTTCACATAGTGACAAGGTATAGTATCTGTATTTCCAAAATCCAAGAAGTAAACCATAATGCTAACACGAAACACTTTTGTGACAATACCCCGGTAGTAACACCCATCCTTGCTATACCGGGCACAGCACAGCAACCCAGGTTCTGGCTTTTTAAGGACCATCTCATCATTTTTACACTGACTGTACGTGCAGGCAATGTTTTTCATCAAGGCCCGAAACTCATTCTGGTATCTACACGTTTGAATCCAAAAGTCAGATGGATTTACGACATATACTACGAAAGCTCCATAAAAAGAGTTCATTTGCATCTCTTCTCTCTTGCAGTAGCTGGAGAAAGAAATATCCCGTTCAGGTAAGCAGGTTTTTTTATCTTTGTTTACAGAGTAATTCTTAGATGAATTGTTTTTTTCAGGACTTAGTTTGTGGTTTTGTGCAATACTTCTGGTTTTTGTTTCTGAAAGTGAGGCACATGGTGCAGCTGTCTCATTTTGGTTTTCTGGATGCTCAGCACTAGTTTCAAGATTTTGTTTCTGCAGAGTTACATAATACAAGCGATCAGTGTCATTGTATAAATCAACATGGACACACACAGAGGTTTGTCCTATTAAGGCTTGCGTAAGTTCCTTGAGCTGAAGTTTTATTATTGTTTCATCCTGACTACCAAAACAAGACAGCGTACATGGAAATGAAATCATTGGCAATGTCATGAACTCAGCCTTCAGTTTCCGAATGCAACTAGGTGGCACAGCTTCAATAATGCCCAAATCCATTAACCAGACCTCCACATGATCAGAGAGAAGTTGTTTTATCACTCCTCTATGCCACTCCCCATTTTGCCTCTTGGCAGCACAGAGCAGCCCTAAGCTATCACAAGATGTGGTATTTTCTCCAAAAAGAGCTTCATAGTACAAATGCATAGTTCCTGTCAAACATTCCAGCTCTTTCTGCCATTTCTGCATCTGACAATAAAATTTATTTGGGCTTACCGCACCAGTTATTTTTACATTTTCTTTACTGCCAACAGGTAGACATGGAAAGAGTTGATCTGGAACATTACAAAAATCTGTTTGTTTCTCAGAGTTATTTAAGGTAAGTAACTCCCTGAATGGATACTTCTGTTTCAGCAGTTGCGGCATTCTCTTACAAAGCATTCCTTGGGGCAATGCTCTTAAAGTTTCTACAACAAGACAAAATGAATCTCCGTCAATAAATTTACCTAACTGCAGTTCAAGAACATCAGTAATTATCTTAGGCACTTCTAGAATAAACAGCTGATATGGTGTAACAGCCTTCACATGACCCGTGATCTGTAATCCCACCAGAGATGAAAAATAGTTAACGGCTTTTGGACCCCATCTTTCTCCAAGAGGAAGTATGCTTGCAAAAACACCCAAAACCACCTTTGGAGGCAGCTGAAACAATTTATCACAAGCAGCAGCAAGATGTGTTTTCTCAACAGCCAACACATGTCCAGTGTCTATAAGAAAAGCCTCATAGATATTCCCATTTTTTCTCAGAACTCTTCCTCTGTGCCATTCTCCTTCTGTGTCTTCCACCAAGCAAGAGCCACCAACACAGACATCATCTTTTACTTTGAACACACGCTGTATCTCATTTTGTAGTATGAAATAGTCAAGCTCACATCCTATGTTGCATTGAGCCTGGAACACTATAACCAGGCACTCAGGATGACATTCTACATGAGTTATCTTCAATTTCTTATCTACCGAGTCTGGTGAAGGAGCCAGAGATTCCATCCTGTCTGCAAAGAAAAGGAGTACAATCATCTTGATAATTTTCTGTATTTTTTCTTTGCAAATAATTCATTACATGGCATTTGTTTTCAAAATGGTTTAACAGCATATTAAAATTCTGGCTAAAACATATACTAAACACTTAAGAATGTCATGTTTTAGGCAACTGGGATACATTCCACACAATTCTCTTAGCAAAGACATGCTCAGGTAACACAAAAAAAAGTATCTCTGGATTCAACCAGGTAGCTACAGACTGGTTTTACCACCTGAGATTAATTTTTAACCAAAATGTTGCTCCCACAGTAACACCAAGATATTCCAGTCTGTTTCCCTTTCTTTTTAATATGATGAACTCATTCCCTACTCACCCTGCTTTTTCTGTCTAAATACTCACCCTGCTTTTTCTGTCTAAATCACTTCTCCAAATCACTGACAATTTACAGCTCCACACTCTACTGTTTGTTTACTATGGTACCAATTGTACCAAAAGCGTATTATTAATTTAAGGCTCTCATAATTCCAACAACATACTGAGATTATCATGTACGTGCAACATTTCTGCACTGCTCATCAAGTAACAACCATGTCAGGTATGTTTTGTATGGTCTCAACACTCCAATTCTGTCAGTTTAAATATCTTCAAATATTCAGGTACTTTTCTGATGTATAATTCAGTCTTGAAGCTCAACTTCCAGTGCAATTCATATGTCAATGATTCAGTGAATCTGTGACTTCACATTTTTAAAAAGGCTGTGCATGACCATAATTTAATCAAGCAATTCCAGAACTGCTGTTCTAACAAAGTAATTTGAGGTAGACAACATCAAATGCAGAGACAATGGATAAATACTCAAGGATAGTCTGGACAAAGATAACCTTGATCTATGAATTTTTATGTAAAGCTGGAATTTAAACTTTCTGTTACAACTACAAAGTTTTAGGGCAAGATCCCCCTTAGCCTGCAAAAAATCTTCAGAGAAATTGTCACGATAGTTTTCATCACAAGCATATCTGAAGTAACTAGTGAATATTCAACCTGTCTTCAGAAAAAATATTTATCCCTATCATTCTAGTTCACAAAAATAAAACTGAAAATAAATTAAAAATTAAAAAAAAAAAAAAAAAAAAAGAACAAAAAAAAATTAACCTCTAATAAATAAATTAGCACCCCTACTGTAAAGCAGTAGGGCAGAAGGATGAATGATACCTAATTCTAAAACCAACAAATAAAAAAAACAAGACCTAGAAAACCAAAACCACTGGACACCAAAAAAAAGAGAAAAATCCTCCCAGTAAAAGCAGTATCAAACCCAGATCTGACAAATTCCTTCTCCAACAAGGCCCCTTTTTTCCACCTTCCCCTGTAACAGAAAGTGAAAATCTGGGTTCCTTTAATCAAACAGGCTTAAGGAATTGGTTCTGTCTGCCTGGAAGAAACATTTGATCACTACAGAGACTTAAACTTTAGAAGAGGCCTGACTGAAACTCTGCTCCCTTTTTTTCCCCTCTTCACTGAAACTATGCCCTATCTGCACTAAGATGTAACAAAATAAAACAATTTGAGTATTAACACTTGTCTGCTATCACAGCCTGAGTAACAGCATCACACTGACACAGCCACATTTCTACAGTTTACAAAAATGGCCTTTTGCTGTTTACTCACCTTTACACCTTCATTCATAACACGTCTTCTAAAGGAAACACGGCCCAGTAATTAACAACTCGGTATCTCTTTATGAGGAAAGATGGTAGAAAAATCATTAGAAAAAGACATGCAAACTGAATTCCTGTGCTATTTCTCTTACTGAGGGCAGCCCTGAGGATAAAATCATTGGTGTGTTTGTTGACAAGAAGCTCAGCAGGTGCCAGCACTGCCCATTCACAGTCCAGGAAACCAAACACAACCTGGGCTGCATCAGAAGCAGCGTGGGCAGCCAGTCCAGGGAGGGGATTCTGCCCCTCTGCCCTGCCCAGACCCCACCTGCAGGGCTGCATTCACCTCTGGGGTCCTAGCACAGAACATGGACCTGCTGGAGCAAGCCCAGAAGTGGCCCCAAAAATGCTGGAAGGGCCACAGCATCTCTCCTATGAAGCCAGGCTAAGGCAGATGGGCTGTTCAGCCTGAAAAAGGGACAGTTCCATAGAGACCTTACAGCACCTTACAATACCTGCAGGGGACCTTTTGGGGACATTTTACAAGGGCACGAAACAACAGGAAAAGGGGGAATGTCTTTAAACTGAAAGGGAGTAAGTTTAGATTAGATAATACAAATAAGTATTTTATTGTGAAGGTGGTGAAGCACTGGAACAGGATGTCCAGAGCAGCTGTGCACATCCCATAACTGCAGGTGTTCAAGGCCAGGTTGGATGGGACTCTGAGCAACCTGGCGTAGTAGAAAGTGTCTGTGCACATGGCAGGGGGGTTCAAACTGGATGAACTTTGAAGTTCCTTCCAACACAAACCATTCTGTGATTCTCTAAATCCTCCTCCTGCCTGATAAACACATCCTGGAAAAGTTCCTCATACTTAGCTAAACTACAACCTTAAGATTACAAAAATACCAAAATTACAAAACTGAATCTGTCCTCCTAAAAGTACGGTCTGGCTATTCTTTCTTCACTTAATCTCAAAAATCCAAAGCAGGCAAAGGAACATCACACAGGCACCTCCCACCTACTTCTAAACAAAAATGGTCACACGTTTGTATTTGCTTCCAACTCTTCAGCCACCAAAATGCATACTTCTATCATGCACCGCTAACCTGCATGCCGTAACAAAAGGACTTTTAAATGCAAGCAAATGCAGGATACAAGACAGAGGCTGAACAGCCCGTGACCCAGAGCAGCGCTCTGACCGGCGGCGCCTGACACCGCACTCACCTGAGAGGAGCCGGGCATGGGCAGGCGGGCACGGGCAGCGGCTGCGGCCGCCAAGGGGGGTCGTGGAGCGGAGTCGACGAGAGCCCAGCGCCCTTGAGCAGCCGCCGCACCGCCGCGGGCAGCAGCGGCCAGCGAGACCGAGCGGGACCCGCAGCACCGAACGGGACCCGCGGCACCGAGCGCCCAAAATGGCGCCGCGAAGCGCGGCAGGAGCGTGCTGCCCTGGAACGCGCGTGCGCAGCGGCACCGCACGGGACCTGGCGCCTCGGGGGCGCGGCTGAGGAGAGCCCGCGGTGAGGGCTGGGCCGCCGGTTCGAGTCCCGCTCCCGCCTTCCCGCGGGCCGGCGGCCTGGTTCGCTTTCCTTCGGGAGCTGTGCTTTATTTGTTTGTCGGCGTTTCTTTGCTGTTTTTCCTTTGCTCTTCCACGTTGCAAGTGCCGTATATTTAAGGTGAGCTTTGAGAAAAGTGCCCGTGGGTCACAGAAGTTCCTGGAGCTACCCCAAGAGGATTCGAGAGCTCTTCTTCTTTCGTGCAAAAAGAAATTGTCTGGGCTGAGAAAAGTACATCTTAACAGAGTGCAAAGCTGTGCCATCCCCCCCCCCCCCCCCTTTTTTTTTTTTTGCATGTACATCAGATTTTATTTTTCTTTTTTTTTTAGGTCTTGGGGGCACTGTTGCTTCTTTATTTTGTTTGGGCTCATTTAGAGTATAAGCTGAGGTGGTCACAAGAAAACTTGATATGAAGCATACTCCTGTAAATATCAACATGATGCTATGTCCATAACAAATTGCACTCTAGAAAGAGTTCAGCTGTGTATAATAATTTCTAGGATTTATCTTGAATTTTTCCCCTTTGTTTTCCCAGAATGTCAGCATTGCTGCACCATGGTTAAGTTAAGAGAGAGAAAAGCTGGGTTTGCAATACTTGAAGATGTAGTAAACCCCAAAGACAGCTACTATATTAAAGTCTAAAAAGTATAATTTAGGGTTAAAGTGGTATGGTAGCTACTTGGATTAACCCTGATACTTACAGGAGTTCTTAATTTGATTTTGCAGGTAAACCATCATGTTTACCAGGGTCAAGTATTTGTAAGGGCTACTCAGAACAAAGGTTATAGAGGTCTATTGATGGAACTTCAATGTCATGTTTTTGGATAAAATGTCTAGTTTATAGTTGTGCTTGGTGTCAAATGATCAGATTTTACATGCACAGCCTAGTTAGTCAGAGTTGGGCTTCTTTAGTACCATATTTAGAGAGGGAAGATAAAACCAGACCTTTGATTCTTGCAAGATTGGAACCTTAGACTTGCACCTAGAGCCCAAGGCTCTGTGTTGTGTTAGCATTCTCTGCACTGTGAAGGGAAAGCCTTGCCTGAGACTGGGCAATTGGGAAGCCTCAGGTACCACATAAGGAACAGTCTAGAACTTCTGAGTAGAAAATACTACAGCAGGCTGTGGGTATGGTTGTATTTTTCCTGGCAATTGAGGCTGAAGTCAGTCCTAAAGGCAGAGACACCTACATTTTTCCTACTTAAATTGCAGTGGTGATGGCAGCTGTAATACAGCGACCTTCTGGTTAGAGCACTCAGAAATGAAATCTTGCAGCTTGAGCTGGTTTTAAAAATGTGCACCTGCAGTGTGCCTTAACCAGGGCAGCTGCTGATGGTGCAGAGTGTGTCCTGCTTGCCTGAGGTTGTGCTGGGATGTGGGATGGGGATAGGGGGGAAGGAAGGACAGATGTTACAACGAGAGAGTCTGTCAGGGACAGTGGGATGCTGGAGCTTTCTTGCATTTTTCTGAAAGGAAAGAAGAACTTCTTTGCTAGTTATGAGTTTGTTCCAAAATTTATTTGAAATTTACATACTTACAGCCAGAGAAAGAATATGTCTTTTCTGACTGGAGCTGGGGTGGGGGTGGTGTTTGATACATTTTGCTCAGGAGTTGTATGATTTTTATTTTTTGTTCCCTCCCAGGCTTGGTACCCACATTGGAAAGTGTCAATTATGCACAAAACACTGCCAGATCTCAGAAGTGAGGTCCTTCAATAACTTTTGAGCCATGAAGAGTCACTATAGGTCTGTTGGAAGCAATCAGGAAGCCTGTAATAGCCCAAAGCAGAAATCAGTGTTGTGATATCCCAGAACATCAAATACTTCAGCAAATTTGTAAAACCTACTTGGTGTTTATATTTGCATTGCAGATGTTTTAAAATGCTGCTGAAACTACACAATCCATATTGATTAGTGCTAGATCTCAGCACTGTATACTATGAAAGTAACACAGCTAACTCTGAGTTTTCATATTTTTAACTTTCTAAAAATGTTATGTTATTGTTATTCTCAATATTTTCTTTCCTTGTCATTATTATGAGGAGCTCATTAAATATTTTTGCTGTTTTATCTGGTTTGGAAGATTAACAAACTCTGATAAGTCATTCTTTTATTTCATTGATAAAAATAAAATACAATGGAAAAATACTTGTGTCGTGTGTGACTTTACTCTCTTAACAAATCTTGACTAAGGCAAAACACTAAAAGTGAATGTCAGGTTGTTCTTTGACTATATCAAACTACTGAACAAGATGTGTTCCAAAATATATCTGTGTCCACTGAGAAATGCTTTCTTATCAGGAAAATTCTGATGTGACTCTATATGTTTTAAAATAGCTAATGAAAACCTAAAATTAAAAAAGTCTTCTGTGCTGACAGGAGGATGAAGTGTAGTATAAAGAATGTAAAAGTTTTCTTCAGAGTATCATAAATGAAGCTCTGCTGCCAGCTGCCTGCCAGGCAGTAGAACAGAGAGCTGTGTGAGTGAGCACCTTGTTGGACTCAGATAGTATCTGATGACCATTCTAGCTAACTTCCAACATCTAGGAAAACTGGTTTTGGGGGCAGGAAACATAAGTCAAAGTTACTATTTATTGTAAAAATTGAGGGGCATACTGAAAAATAGTACCCAATATTGGATAATGTGGACATTCATCACCCAGTCTAAACACCAAAAGTAGTCTGCAGACTTCTTAAATTGTGCCTGGGAGGTGGTAAATATGTGTTTGCTTTGATCTGAGCAGTAGAAAAATGTCAGATAAAGGTTGCAATCTGTAGGATACCATGTAAAAGGAGGAGAGGGATTATCAGCATCTTCTGTTGGAGTTTTGTTTTAAAAGTGAATCTTACTGAATTCCATGTGGGGAAAAAAAAAAAACCAAAACAAAATCAGGTAACCACCTGTCTCTAAGAATGGCAGGAGGCACAGACTACAAGAGGATGAGAATATCTCCCCAGTGTAGAAATAGGAAAGGGTTTAGGTCTTAATCTTCTCTTTAATGATTCCTTCTGGAGTGACTAAATAGCTGAACATTCATGAAACTGGTTCCATGTGCTGACTGGAATGAGTCCCATTTGCAGCACCTGACTTTCACAAAGAATTATGAGCATAGCTGTTTTAATTCCATATGGGGAGGGAATAATTAAGTAACACCAACATCCTACTTTTAAATCCCAACAACTATTCTGGGATCTCTCCTTAGTTTTGCTTGGATTGTTTCTGAATATTAATATCAAATTTGTTTCTAAAATAGATAACTTACACTTCCTTGTTTTTAGGAAGGACAATCTGTCCTAACAAAGTGCTTTGAATCTGCCTCTTATGGGACTGGGTTAGCTCATGGCATGCTAAAGTGTATGAGAAGAGAAAACACTCCATGCCTCAATTCTATCCCTCTCAGCTTGTTTCTTGTGCAAACCTACAAATACATCAGTGATTTCTGATTGCCAGAAACATTTTTTATTGTATATAGTAATTTGCTTTTCTAAAAGGCACTGCAGCATTTCTTGTCATAGCATTTATGTTTGTCTTTTAAATAAATAAATAATTCTGAAAGAGAAGATGTGGGTAATACAAAATTCTTCGTGAGTGGTGACAGCAGAAATTAATGACATTTCAGTGTTCTGAAAATGAAAAGTGAAGGCACCTCTGCCCAAGATAAATCTCACAATAAATGGGTCGTTTTAGCCAGATCCTCCCATGTTAATTGTTTAAACAATGTCATTTATAGTTAAAAATTAGGGCTATAAAAATAATAATATTGTTCTATTATGTTTTCCTGGAAAAATAAGTGTCTTATCTGAAACATTCATATAACAAGATTTATATAACACTTTTTTTTTCCCTCTGAAGCCAGTCTGAAAGTTTTGCTGTTTCTTTGTAGTAATAAAAAAACACTTGAGAAGACAAGGGGACTCAAAACAGTAATCCCAAAACAAACGTTTGTGCCCATTTTCCTACTTTGTCTTTGAAAGTGTCCTTGATGTGTTCTTATTTTGTGCTTCTGTTAAGCTGAGCAATTGCCACGAGGTGGCAGGAACAGCCACAAGTTCAGTGGGATGCTTGGAAATGCACTTGTGCTCCTTGGGTAGAAGGAAGGAGCACAGGAATGATCAATTCAGGGTGACCCACAGTGGAATATGAGGGTGCACATGCTGGAGAGTTTCACCAGAAGGGTGACATTTTTTATCACATGGTCTGAAGCCACTTGCAGTGTTTTCAGGTAGCCTAAAATAACTCTTGAAATATTTTCAATCTGTTTATTTATACACAGTAAAAATTTCTCTTCAGATAGTTTCCTAAATCACAAGTCAATTTTAACACCTCCACATCTTTTAAACTGTGTTAATATTGTTGCTTATATGAAATTAGTCAGTAATTCAGCAGTTTACACATCAGAAGGCAGAGGGTAGAAACAACTTTTGCAAAATACTTTCAGTAGCAGATGATTAAATCATAGAATGGTTTGGGTTGGAAGGGAACTTGAAGATCATCACATTTCACCCTCTTGTTATGGGCAGGGACACCTTTGAGTACTTACTGTAGCTTATTAAAATAGACATTGCACATTTCAGTGACAATAAGTGTCAGAGCAGAGAGGTGTGCCCTTTACATCAGAAGATGTGTCCATTTTACAGATGAAAGAACAAATTCAGAGTTGTTTAACAGTGGGACAAAGTAAAAGGTAGAATTTATGTTAGTAGGGGCCTTCCAAAATAGATGGGTTTTGCCATGTAGATGATACCACCCCAGTACTGCTGTGCAGATGCAGACCCACATTAGTGCTGAGGTTGAGTTTCTCTGCTGTGCAGTTTGTATGGGTGGGGCTGTGGGGTAAGTTCACATCACTCTGTCTTCTAAAACATCATTTAGGCCCATAGTGCAGAGTTGTGCTTTACAGTTTTACCCTGGTACCTGTGTCTGCTGTGCAGGATGAGAGACTCCTCTGCATCATTCCAAAGAATCTGTGTGCTGCAGTGCTGACCAAAGCAGGATTCGTGGGAATGGTAGGGAAATTCATCTCCTGTTCTAAACTAAAACTAAAGTAAAAGCACCTCAGAGGGAAGCTTAGACTTAGGCACTCCATTGGTAAATTCCCCTTTCTTCAGCATGGCAGTGCAGGAGTAGGGCTAATAGAGCAATGGAATGATCATACAAGAAAAGTAGCAACCATCTTCAGAATAGAACTATAGTAATTTTAATTGTTTAAGCCCATATAGTTCCATTTCATATTGCAAATACTATATTTGTGAAGATCTGTAGATTAAAAAGTTTGGTTGTTTAGTAGGAGCAGAGATGAAAACAAAACCTTGCTAAATCATCTAGTTGTCTCTGAAGAGACAAACTGAACAATCTTACAGGTTTTTCAAATTATTCCTTTCTATAGTTCATATCAGTTAATTAACTTCTGGCCCCAACCCTGCAGGCTTTATGTGGAGTAAAAGCCACAGCATCTTGCAGATTTTAATGAACACTCTGGGTGTCTGTGCAGGTACACATTTTGGATTATGCACGTGAGTGGTCTTAATACTCTCTTAAAATCTTGCTAAATCTATCTATGAATTTTAGACATTCAAGTAAAAATCAAACCACCTTCTCAAAAAAAGAATAATTTTTTGCTCAGAATACTATCCATGCATCTGTGCACTGGACACATAATGTTTAAGGAATGTAGTCTTACCTTGAATCTTTATGCACAGTTTTCATTTAAATGAAAAAGCATAAGTCAGAAAAGAAAAAGGCTCTGGTATCTTAAGTTTTTCCATCTCACAGTGCAGGTCTATAATCTGTTAAAGGCCTTTCTGTTTAGTTATGTTGAATGTCTCCATTTCCTACTGGAGCAGAGGTCAGAATCTTTTAGAACCACGGTTTAAGTTAGTCTAGTATCAGCTTTTTCTCCAAAGCCTTACAATGTTAGACTGCAACGTTAATCATTATATCCAGCTTGTTAAATATTTTACATCTTGTCTCTGTTTACAAACAGAATGAATTCTCTAAAACTTTTCTGATATTTTTCATTGGCCATTTGTATGAAAGCTGGAATCGTAGTGCAAACAGTATGATCATGGAATGGTTTGTGTTGGAAGGGACCTTAAAGATCACAGAATCAGAGGATAGGTTGGGTTGGAAGGGACCTTTAGAGGTCAGCTAGTCCAACCCCCCTGCAATGAACAAGGACATCTGCAGCTAGATCAGGTTGCTCAGAGCCCTGTCCATTATGACCGTGGTTGTTTGCAGGGCTAGGGCATCCACAGCTTATCTGGGCAACCTGTTCCAGTGTCTCACCACCCTCACAGTAATGAGTTTCTTCCTTATATCTAATCTAAACCTTCTGTCTTTCAGTTCAAAGCTGTTAACCCTTGTTCTGTCACAACAAGCCCTGCTGAAAAGTTTGTCCTCCTCATTTTCCTGTTGAAGTATACAATAAGGAAGGCCACAACAAGGTTTCCCCGGTGCTTTCTCTTCTTCAAACAGAATAACCTCAACTCTTCCAGCCTGTCTCCATATCAGACATGTTCCACCCCTGTGATCATCTTTGTGGCCTACAACAGTTCCATGTCCTTCTCATGTTGGTTCTCCTAAAATCCTGAGTTTGCTGAGCACCCTCTTCACTGCCCCAAGAGGCTTGAATTTCACCATTTCACTGCAGCCCAGCTGCCCTTGAGCTTCCATTTTTCACCAGTCTCTCCTTGGTGAGAATGAAGTCCAGAACAGCACCTACCTGTTGACTCCTCTGTCCCATGGAGAATGAAGTTGTCATCAATAAATTTCAGGAACCCCCTGCATTGCTTAAGAGCTGCTGGCTGTGGTGGATGAAGTCCTCTGCAGGACCAAGGTTTGTGAATGTGAAGCTGCTCCTGTCTGTGGAGTCCCTTATCCACTCACTCTTCCTGGTCTGGTGGGCTGTAGCAGAGCCCCACTATAATATCACCTGTCCCTGCCTTCCCTTTAATCCTGACCCCTGAGTTCTTGGATAGCTCCTCATCTGAGGCTCCTGGCTGAGCTCTGTGCACTCCAGCTGGTCATTGACATCCAGGGTGACAGTCCCTCCTCATCCCCTGCCTGTCCTTCCTGAAGAGCCTGTATCCTTCCATTCCAGCTCTCCAGTCCCAGGACCCATCCCACCACATCTCCATGATGCCAGTGAGGCATAGCCCTGCAGTTGTGTGTGCATCTCTAACTCCTCCTGTTTATTTACTCCTCCTGTCCTATGTGCATTTTCACAGAGGCCTTTGAAATGAGACCCATGAATGAATGATTTATGAAGCAGATTTACTGGCTGGAGTGGCAGGAATTCCTTTGTGCTGCTCTTCTGCTGACCTGTGGTCCCTCTCCAGACTCTTGTGGGCACTGGCATTGACTGATGGCAGTGGAATGGATTGAGGTTCCCCTTTCCCAGCAAATCTCAGCAATGTTCATGACAACATACACTTGCTTTTCATGCTTCCAGCACAACCTGCTCTTCATGTTAGCATTTGAGATGTTCATATGTGTGTTTGTGGACTTTAGCACTAGTTCTCTTTTTAATGAATGTTCAAATCCTAACTTTCAGATAGGCAGAGGAAGCGTGCTCTGTACTGAGATAACTGCATACATATTTTCATCCATTTAGAGATTTGTTTAGAAGTAGGTTTTACGTTAAAATACCTTAAAACTGTTTGAGTTTGTGTTTTTTTCTGGTAAATTTTAGTTACTTACAGCACATAAAGTAAAAAAATGTTTCTCCACTACAGTCTTTCAGACAATGTACTGGATAAGTATGACATACTACAGCAATTTTAATTACTGCAGGGTGCTGATCCATCCTTGGAATGGAAGTACAGGATTTTGTCATCACATGTATTAAAGGGAAAAAGACTGGCTGAAAATCACACCAGCCCTGGGACAAAATTTTGCTCTTATTGAAGTCCGTGGCAAAACTCCCACTGAATTCACTGGGGCAAAGATTTCACTCCATATATTTAAACAAGAAAAGTATTACATGTGTTACTAATACTGCGTGGATAGTAAAAAGCAGACAAATTTTCAGTGTCTGTGTGTCTCTTCATTGTTTGTGCTGCAGATAGATTTTGGTTCTCAAGTCCCCAGAGCAAAAATGTTTTCACTTTGGGTGTCTGCTTGCACAGGCAGACTTACACTAGGGCATCCATGTGCCTGTCAGCATTTCATTGAAATTTTCAGCTGTGGATTTGTTTGTAGGATCAACACTCCAAAGATGATAGTGCCAGAGTTTAAAGACAGAATGTATTCAGTAGCATGATTTTTCTTTGGAAACTCAGTCCCAGTTGACCCAGGGCTTGGCCACATCCAGCAGGTTATGTAAGTGGCACCTCCCGATCCAGGTTTGTGCTAAGCTCTTTTCCCGGCATTCAGCCTACTCTTTAAGTTTTCCCTTCTCTGTCGTCTAAAGTGGTATTTCTGGGCAGGTGGAGATTTCTCCTTCAAAAACTTTACTTTTCCTTGCAGTCTAAGCCATGTAAAACACATTCAGACCTTGTGCACAGTAAGTTTCTGGTACCAGCTCGACTGCCTCGGTGCAAAACCGAGTCCCCTTGTGCTCTACACAGACATGCTGTGAGGGTTTCCTAAAAAAGGCTGAACAAACGTGGTTCCAAATATTACCCCATGGATTTCCATATTAATTCTTATAATAATACTGGTTTTTTTCTGTATAGATTTCTTTATGCAGTAACAGGGAATGTTCTAAACTAACAAGTTATAAGGAATTACTGGGTGTTGTTAACAAAGTTTTTCATTTGTAGGTTAAGAACAGATTCCAAGCACTGAGGCAGCCACTCATCTTCCAAATGAGTGCAATTCCAAGGTGCAATTATCCTCAGCTCATGTACAACCCCTGTGGCACAAAATTAAACTACTCACTAATTCCCACATGCCTCAGAACATATCAGTTTGAAATCCTTCATGTGCTGGGACTGGCATTTAAGATAGTCAGCGTGGTCTTAAGTAGTTAGTAAGTGATGATGATCTGCAAGGATTGCTACTGCTGTATCCATGGCATATGGAGCCATAAATCTGAGTTTAATAAAAGAAACCCTCTTCTACAAATGACACTTATACTCTATTGAGGTTTTTTCAGTCTTCCTGTATGAAGAAAGTACAGTACTGATAATGAATGCTTCTGAAAATAAGGCATGGCATGGAAAGGAACCTCCTGATCTATCAATTGTCCATCAAATATCTATCATTGTTTTCACCAGCTGTCTTACACCTGACTCAGTTCTTACTTGACAGGCTTCATATGAAAATTATTTAGTTTGAAGGGGTTTTTTTCCTTCTGGTGTTTTTCTTGAAATGTTCAGATACAAATGTTTTTTTGGTGTAAAATAAAATATCTTTACTCTACTTGATATTTGCATGTATGGAACAGCAAAATTCAATTTGTTTAAAATGCAGCAAATAAAGTCAAATTCATTTCAATTACTTATCATTTAAAGGAAATTCACACTTTTATAGCACCATTACAAAACCTACCTCCATCAGAGAGAAAATATAATAATATTTATAATTTTAGTATGCCTTTTCTGTCTGGATTTTAGGTGAGATTTGTGAGAAGCTGTCCTTTCCTATGTTTGATTGCAATATGTTTTCAGCTTTATTAAGAGCTTCCAGTTAATAGAAGCTACATTGTATTTTTCTCTTAGTCAATGCATTAGTAAATTAGTAAGAAACTAATGATACCTAATCTGTGTAAGCAAAGCAGGTCTCTGTTTATTACAAGTGGAGATTTTCAGGTCTCACTATATCAAATTATTGTTGATGCCAGCTGTGTCATGTTCTGGTTTTGAGAATGAATGGACTACTGCAATGCTACGGATACTTTAAGACCAGAAATTACAAATATTTTATATTTAAAGAAAATCTTGTTTGTATGTATATCTTAATCAGTGCAGTAATCCTGAATATCTTATTTCTCAAATAATGCTTTTGTGAAACTAAGAATCTGCCTTCATTTCATCTAGAAATGGCACAGAGTGGTTTTTCTAGATATTTCATTGGGCAAACTACATTGTCACTTCCCTAATGTAAAGGGAGGGTTATTGAAAATGGAAATAGCTCGTTCTCCTTGCAATCTTCTTTGTTCCATGGATAATGGAACTGGAAAAGGTGGGAGGAGCTTGAGGGTCACATTCACTCAAATGGTCGTAGCAGTTCATGGGAGTGAATCATTTTCTTTCATGTGCTCTGTGTCAGGGTGATCCTTCAGCTGAACAGGTCAGTGTGGTCTGAAATTGAGCATTATCTGTTGATCTGAGCCCTGAAGTGTTTGCTTTGCCTAATTCTTATCATTCTCCATGTCTGTCCATCTCCACCCTCCTCCGCTTCAAGAATTGCACAATGTGCAATACCTCCAAAAGGTCTTATCAGGAGTCTTTTGTAGCAAGAATAGTCAAGTCCTAAAAGGCAATAAAATAAGTAATTGACAAAATATAGCACTATCAAATAACTGTATGCCTCTGGGGCACATATGCAGCAAAATAAAAAACAGAATATAAATATGTATCGAACATAAGCAAGTTTATAAGCACAGTAGCTTTGAACTGACTGCCAGGTAAACAGGAAAGAGATGATTGCACAGAATTTGCCATGGATTGTGCAACTGCATGGGGAACCTGAGGCACATGCTTCAGTTCTTCTCCTACTCTGACATCATCTTCAGGTAATGTATTTTGTGCTTCCTTGGACCATTCTCCCCTGCAGTCACACATTCAGTTTCAGTGTCAACAGACACAGAGAAAATCTGCTGTGAATTCTCAAAAATAGTAAAACTGAAAGTCAAGCTATGTACCAGGTTCTTTTAGTATGCAAAATATGTGTGAAGAAAAAAAAAAAAAAAAAAAAAAAAAGGAAGAAAAAACTTGGAACCATATTGTTTCAGTAAGAAATACCATTTTGAAAATGTATGTTTTTCTTAACAGTCTTGGCATTTCTGGGGACTTCCTAACCTTCCTCCTCCCAAAAAGGACAAAACAAAAGATAAATTGGAACAATTTGGGAGAAATTAATTTATTAAACTAATTCATTTATTAAAGCTGAAAATCAAGCACAGGTATAAACATTGTTTTGTTAAAATCTAGAACTTTCTAGAAACTTCAACAGACTGGGGATATTTTCTGTTAAATAAAATTAAAATATCATTATTAGGAATTTTTTCCAGCTTTAAAGTTTCAATGAATAGTAATTAATAGCTCTGAACTTTTGACACTCTTTCAGAACTCTGTCCTGATCTGCCTTTCTCATTGGCTTTGATGCTTAGAGTGACAACACAGAAATTTTTATTCCAAAATTACAGTAACGTACATGATACACTGACACAGGTTTTGAAATTGCATAAAACTTCTCAGCTGGTTTTGAGGTGGCACAGACTTTCCATATTTCTCCCTTAAGCAAATAAATCCTGCAAATAAATCCTCTTTTGAACCTTAAATGCCCACTTGTTTTAGTGATATACTTTTTTCAGTTTTTTATTAAGGACACTGATGTTTGGTCTCTTTAAAAGTGCCACATCAAACTTAACATTTATTTATCAACTTATTTGCCTTAAAGTAGGAACATTCACATAGATGCCATTGAAATCACAGAGCTGGAGACTGCCTACTTCTGATAAGTTTATTTTCATTTACAGTTCTAATACATTGCCAAAAATTTGAATTTTACTTGGAGTTGAGTTGGAAATCTGACTTGCTAAATAAGGGGTTGGGCTCACTGTGATACCAATGGATGGTTCTCTTAAGATAAGTTCATCTCACAAGGCTTCCCCCTTCATGAACTGAGTTGAAACTGTCTCAAAACCTTTATTTCACCCTAAATAGAAAAAAAATCCTATAGAACTGAAAGCAACTGATACTTAGGACCATGTTAACCAGTGCCTGTAATTTTCTATCAAACTAAAAGCTATTTTGGGTGGGCAGATCAAATTTCTATGTCTTTGTTTCCAGCTGCTTCAGAACTGAGGAAGACTTGATAATGGGCATCTCTTAAGTGTGCCTGCTCTAGGAAAGTCTTACTGTATAAGAAATTCATAGCTGCTTGTGACATACATATTTATTTATTTTATTCTTCCCTCATAGGAGATGGTGCTGATGTATGCTAATTAGTCTGTTTGCCCAGATGGGTCAAGGCCACATTTCAAGAGTATTCTAAAAGCTAATAAAACAGTGGCTTGAGAAAAAGGTCCATGCAAACTAATTAATGTTAAAGATGTATTGATAATTTTTAAGGGAAAAAACCCTCAAACTTCTGCAAAGTTCACCAACAGGACTACAGAAAATAGGCTAAAGAGAAATGATGCTAATACATGTGACTTCTCACGTAACCTTTCCTTGTAATCAATAAAATAAGTCTCAGTCATGGTAATTTCAGGAAGTAAATCACTGAAGATAAACAATATAGCTGATCCAATGCTAAAGCAGAAGAAAGATAGCTCAGTCTGCACAACAGCACCTTAAAACTTGGGAGAGTCCCTGCTGAGTGTGGTAAACACGCCGTGACTCTTTCCTAAACTCAAACCAGAAATTGTGCATATCTAGAAATTTAAAATCCTGAATTTATCTTAAAGATAATGATGCTTTTCAGTCTTTGTAACGTCACAGAAATATCTCTGTATTCTGAAACCATTTTTAAAGCATTTCAGAACACAGTGGTGACTTGGAAATACCTTCTAATCTTAAATAGAACTAACTTCAATATTACTAGCATCATTAGCATTCATGTCAGTGCTTTTTAACCAGAATATCCAGTGTAATGTATTTATAGTGTACCTATTAAAACCCTAAATCCCTCAGGGTTCTTAACTGTCAGTTCAATGTAGTCACAATAAATAACTGCCTGCCATAGGAATGGGTTCTGGAAGAGGAAGTAATTTGCTTTTGGCCCTTTCCAGTTGCCTGTCCTTTTGGAAGGGTGGAGCCAAGGTGCTGTTACACTCTTTTTTCTGTTTATATCCTTCCCACCTGAGATGGAGATAGGAATGCTGTACCTGCATATCTGTAATACTAGGAAACTGCCACTGGGAGAAAACAAAACTGAAATCCAGTTATGTCTGTCATGATCTTATACATCAGCACATATCTGAGCCATGAAACAGTACTGGGCAGAACTACCACTGTGTCACCAGCTGTCACAAGAAATTAAAGGGAACCTATTCTTTGGAAGTGGAAAGATTCTAGTACCAGTTATTTAAAGAGTATGATGGTCTTGCAGTTAATTAGCAACCTTCACAGTGGCAGCTCTGTCAACTGAAAAATGGACATGATAATAATGAGATTTTAATAAATTTGTACTGGTTCCTGGTAGCACTAAGGCCATTATCTGGGAGTGGGACATAAGTGAGCTCTTTTCCATACTTAGTCAGGAGTGCATTTAAACACCTGTTGATGAGTGTATACTTACTCACTCATTTATCTCACTTTTCTGGCTAGAGTTTATCATTCCCTCGGTGAATTTTTTTTTTCCCTCTTCTTAGTTTAATCATCCAGTGGAGAATGAGGTGAGATGAGTACTTGTGATGTCTAGTTCATGGCAGACAATGGAATTGCCCTAGATATAATGGTTCAGATTCAGTTTTATTGAAAACATTCCCAGCACTGTCTCCTGGTACTTCCTCTCTGTTACATGGGTGTGGAGGTGCCCAGGCAGAGGAGACACTGTAGGTGCAAGTGCAGTGTAGTAGGTTTTTAGCTGAAAATAACTTTGACAGATAGCTTAGTTGTTTTTTGCAGGCCTGTGAAGTATTTGTACAGGGAGCAGGAGCCTTATCAGCAGTGCTGACTCTACTGCCATTTATCAGTATTGTGCATGTGGGTTAGAACTGGTGTCTGTGAGTGAACGAACTCGAGCCTGAAACCAGCGACTGCCTGCACCTCCTGTTTGCCTCAGCCCTTATCAGAGAAGTTATAAAGAAGCTGTTCTGCCTGAACTCATCCACATTATAAAGAAGCAGCAAGAAATACCACTTAGCTTTAATTGCCAAGATGCCAGATATCTGAACTTTGCACATAACAAATCTCTGTTGGCTGCAACCTTTGCACGGCACAATAAATGCGTCTGCAGCGTGGCAGCTGCTGAGCTCATGGAGTTAGAAACAGAAAAACAGAAATTGCTTGAAGTTAGTCATGTAAAATTGCACTTAGATGCAGAAGGAAACATTGCTCTACAGAAAGTGTATGGTCTAATTTGCTGAATAAAAAAATTAATAGAAGAAAAATGCCTTTGTCTTTTAGTACTATTAATTAATAGGAGCTTTATAGCAATGTTTGAATTTTACTCAGACACAAAAGTCAGATGTAAATAAACAAAGAAAAGTACTTTTGCCTGAAAAAACACTTAATATGTGCCAACTGTAGTGCTGGACTAATACACTTTTTGGAAAACTAAGACCAGATAACTAATTCAAATTGTGTTGTATTTGTTTTCACCTGGAATGTTTTGGGTTGTTTTTTTTTTTGTGGGGATTTATTGTGGGGGTTTTTTTTGGTTTTTTTTTGGTTTTTTTTGTTTGTTTGTTTATTTGTTTTGTTTTTGTTTTTTCTGGGAAGAGCAAAGAAAATTCACGGGACATTTCAATAAATGTCACCTTTGCATTTTTCAGTCAAGTAAACAGACCTAATGTAATAGTTTTAAGAGTTGGAATTTTAAGGAGAACTGCTCTGGGAAGAGAATTCCTTAAGGCATCCAGGCAGCATAGTATAAGTGACATAAATGGAATTGCTTGAAGTAGTGGCATAAATGGAAAACATAAACTGGTGTTCCCATTAGGTACCTTTATGTATCACATGATTCTGAAATGCTTTTGTGAACTGGCTGTAGTCATCATTCTCTTTTTTTTTGGTTTAATTGTTTTAGAAAAAGAAAAAGCAGAAAAAGAAAAGCAGTGGTAGGTATTAGCAAATCACTATTCTTTAAAAAATCAAAAAAATCCAGGTGTAAGTTTCAGAAATATCCACATTGTTAATTCCCAGTGTTCAAACTTGTGTGGGTTTTTTTTAACATTCATGTTTTACAGGGAGATCACGTAGAATACTGTTCATGGAAGTGCACTGGATTAGCCCAAAGCCCGAATTTCATCAATTTGCTTTCAAAGGGCAAGGAAGGAAAACACCTTTGGGTACATGATAGTGAATGCAGTTAGGATTTTAAGCAACTGAGTAATGAGAATTTTTTATATAAATCTTACCAGCGCACTTACAATTCTGTGAGTGCTTACTATTTTAGTGAAAACTTAATTTGGTGCCAAAATGCTTAATGTCCCCTGAAGCATCAGTGTCCTGGCTTCTCCCTTCAGCTGTTTATGATTTACAAACAAGGCATTTCAACCTCAGCTTCTCTGGGAGGTCAGTGCAACCAGGAGTCTCCCAGCACCTCTAACACACATGGACAGCATTTATTTCAACACAAAGTACAGGAGTCACAGACAGTTTCATCCAAAAGTACAGCTGGAGGAAGCATCAGACTTGTGTATAACAGTCTAGAGAGTTAAACCAACTGTCCAGGAAATGGAAGTTAGGATTTCCAGACTCTCCTCAGTCCATACATGTTCTATCTGACTTTTCTCATCTTCCAGGGGACTGCTCAGCCCCTTAGCTGGTAGGCAAAAATGTCATGCAAAGCAGTAACCACTCCTCTTACTCAATAATGTAGAGAATGAATCTGAACAAAATTTTATTTTTATTTTTATTCAGCTATTAGGTCTGTAGCATAGCCCAGCATTGGATGCTGTGTCAAAATTCTTACCTAGATAAGCAGCTGGGCAAGCAAAGAATACCAGGCTAAGCTTTTGTTTGTTTTGTTTTGTTTGTTTCTTACAAAGCATTGACAAAAGAAGGCCAACACCATCTTTTCAACTTCTAAGGAGGGGAGAATAATAGTGATAGCATACTGATTTTTTGAATTAACCTTAATTGAGCTTAAAATGCTACTTCCTGAGAAGTGATGCTTAATCTTACTTGTTCTTTAGTGGAAAAAGACACTGTAGCACTTTTACTTTCCTAAGTACACAAAATAAAAGCAAAGAAATTAAAAAGAAGCAACCAAAATAAATAGGGGGGGAAAATAAGAAGATAAGAGGAAATTAAATAGCCAAACCTTGGATAGCTAAATTTCCAATGACAGTTGGCAGTGTTTCAGGGGTGAAAGGACAAGGCACTTCTTTTGGCTATTATTCTGGATATCTCTATTATGAGGAAGAGACAGGGGAATGAGAAGCAGGTTGTGATGCAGGTAGGTATTCTGAAAAGGAATAAATCACTTCAGATGATCTGAAGATGCAACTACATTCACTTCTTAATCTGGAGCAGCATGTGCTCCTAAAGAAAACTTCCTCTTAATCTGTTTTGATTCACATCAGAACTGTCTTGGAGTGCACAAACTGGATTCCTTTGAAATGAGATTAAATCAGGAGTGCATCTTAAGATCTCCAGTCCTTTCATTGTCTGTGGGACCAGATCAAAACTGGACTGAAATCTGCAAAACGTCCCTGCTATGGCTGAGTGCCCAGCATGGGCAGTTCTGGTCACTCCTTTGGATATGCAGCACTTGCAGGTGAAGGAGTAGAATAATAAATGCCCAGGAAGAAAGTACATCTTTCTGATGTCTGTAATTGAATAACAAAAGATTTGCCAGATCAGTGTCCAAGGACAGGGGGCTGAATAGGCTCAATTAATCTCACAGGGTTTTTTCTACTTTTGTGCTAGGCACCACATAAGCCTGTGCCTCCTTATTGTCAATGTGTGGCAAACCCAAGGTTCTGTTCCAAAAGAGTGCCATTTTGCAAGATGAATATGAAGTTCTTTCTTTCCTTATTATTTGTTGTGTCCTCACATAATTTTTTTGCCTGCTAGGAGTGTGTTGACCATTTTTTACTGCTTATGCATCTTTTAGTAGTAGATGTATAGTGCAGATAGAGCATAAGGATTGTAATCAAATTGTGGTCCACTTAAGAAATCCCTGGCCAAAATACTGTATTTATGAAAATAAAAATACTAAATATTAGTGTTCAGCTTTTAGCTCAGATAAAGACTCAATATATCCTGGCTTCAGAAGTTATTTCATGTCAGCTAAGCTGATCTTGCTGTTGACATATATATGTTTAACCTATGGAGATGTGAACTTAACCTGACACTGAGTTGCATTTGCTGCAAGCTGGGAGTGAGGCACATGGAGAATTACTCTGGTAACTTGGCTTTTCAGCTAAACCTTCATTCTGTTCCTTGTGGATAAACATTCATATGAAAAAAAACCCTATAGCCATGTACCTTGCATATTGTTTCTTTTCTTTAAGGTAATAGGGATTTATATGCTTTATGATTCACTAAAGAGCAGTAGGAATGGTTCATGACCTAAACTGTATTAAGCTGCAAACTCCAAGGTTTTGAACCACAAAATCCAGTTTGCAATTTATATTTAATGAACAGTACTTCCTTTGCACCTCGTTGTAGATAGAATAGTGTGGTACTCACTCACTGGCACTCATAGAAACAAATGGTTAATGGTGAGGATAGCAAAATAAGCTCTGTAGAAACAGTGGTCACCAAATCAATGTTTAACTAAAATAAATTTGCCCTAGATTTCTTTGGCAAAATAACCAGGACACTGAAAAACACACAGAAGTTTTCCCAGCACTTTTCATTCCCTTTTCATGAAAAACAATAGTTTAAAATTCAAGAAAAAGTGCTCCAGTCTCAAAAACACTTTGCTTTCTATTAGTATGTTTTCATTAAAAATTCTTCTTAAATCTGTGGAGGGTTTTCTAGGAAAAATTTCCTGTCTTTAGAAAGCATTTAAAAACTCCTAAAAAACATGGTGAATCTCTGCTTAAAAGATATGAGTTCAGTGTTTGCTTTGGGTTTTTGGGTGGGTTTTTTTTGTTTTGTTTAATTTTGTGGGGTTTTTTTTTGTTGGTTTTTTTTTTTTTTTTTGTGATGCATCTTTAAATATTTGTGGCTTCTGCATGGTGTTATAAGGGAGCAGAAATGCAAACCCACCACTGGGAGGGTCCATGGCAACAGGGTGCATAACTACTTTTAGCCAGAGGATTCCGGGAGAGCTGTAATCCCAATAGACCCTGACTGTAACTTTGGGCCAAAAACTCTATTTCAGTAGCCTTTACCTGCTGTCACATATTTGGTTTGAGAGTCTCAATCTGAGCATGTTCTGTGCCAGCCCTTCTCCAAGTCAGAGATCTATGAGAGTGCTGATAATACAAAGATAGAGCAACTGGGATCTTTTGGCTTAATCTCTCTCCTTAGCAGATTTTTTAAATGGAAAAGTAATGAAATCTTACAGGCCTGAAAGGTTCTTGAAGGCCCTTGCTAAGGCAAGCTCTACTGCTGTCTGTAAACAAAAACTCAAAGGATGAAATCCTGGCTCTCGTGCAGTTGATGGCAAAACTCCCATTGACTTCAATGGGGATAGGATTTCTTCCAAAGTGCACAGAGTATTCCCAAGTCAAACTGTAAGCACACTGGCTTATTAATAAATGCACAATAACACAGCAAGCCAAAGGCAGTATAAATTCTTACACGGAGTGTGACTCAGTTTAAATGCCAATAACAGACTTACTTTTGGAGCCTGTGAAGGATCCAGATGCCACAGCTAAGATCTCTCACCTTCAAACATCTGGATTCACTGATTGCTATTCAAAAGGAAATAATTAATAAAGAAAAAGTGGCAGAGTGGTGCTATATATCTAATGGCACAGGGCTTTATAGTGATTAGGAGCTATTTTCTGATGTTTAAGTAAGTGAGAACTGGATTCCTTTTCTACAGTCCTTACTCTCTACCTTTTTCCAAGAGAAAGTGAAAAATAACAACTGGAGTTAACAGAGTGCATATGAAAATGTCAGAAAGTTTTAAAATTGCTCTTTAAAAACTATGAGAGGTTAATTAGTATGTTTTCCATTATATAGCTATCTCTACAAATTAGCTGGCATTTATGTCTGTGTTTGAGTTAGAGATGAGTATCCCACTATGAACTGCTTTATACAGAAAAAGAACCCAAATCATACATGATCTGGAGACATCTTTCCTGTATGGAGTTAGCTGAGGCTGAGGGCAGTGGTCTGTTCATTTTCTCTGTTTCAAAAAAGCACATCTGCTAATTAACTTGATGCAAATGAGAAAATTGTCTTCTACAATAGTTGAAATTTGCATGTTAATTTTCAATGTCTCTTATCAAAGAGGAATCTTGCAATCATTCTTCCTGCCTGTAAGGGCCACAGAAAAGATATTTCATGCCTTGGAGAGAAGGAGAGAGAGATGGAGAGGAAGAAGTCTTTTACATAAGCTGTTTTTTCTGGTTTTTTCAATCCTATCTTTGGAGGACTGGTGACCCTAACCAGGGCTTCAGCAACAACCTTTAACAGTGGTCTGATAAGCCTGTGAAGTAATCACCTTTTGTCTAATCATTTCCACTGCCATGCTATAATGAAAGCATTTGCAAGGCAGGCAGCTACTCAGTAAAAATTTTCCTTTGCACTCATTGCTACGTCATTTTTAACTTAGGAAAACTGTTTTTACCAACTTGTATAATCATATGAAGTGTATCATGCTAAGACTGCACTTGAAATTCTTCCATGTTCTTGTGGCACAGACCTTCAAGCAGTGCTCATTTTTATACTGCAGATATCAAACATGAGCAAGTGCTGACTTCCTCAGCTGTAATTTGAGTGGGGAGCATCACACATGAACTCTGTATAGTGAACTTTATATTTAGTTTCTTCTTTTTTAATGCCTTTGTTATCTGTTAGGTTAACAAGTTTATGCTGTCTTTACTTTGATCTTTCTGCTTTTTATCCCATGTACTTTGCTCCCTGAGCCCTTCCTCAGACTGGGCTCAGCTTGGCATGTGTCTGTGCAGCAAGGGCTGCAGAGCAGGGAGCTGATCTTGACCTCAGTAATCGTGGTTCTGTTCTCAGGCAGAGCTCAGAGCACCTTTGCTGCCAGTCAGTCACCCAGTTCTAAGGTGGGCTTTGCTGCTTTGTTTGACTGATAACAACCTAAGATTGCCCTTCCCTCTATTTTACTGTTAAAAGCCAGAATTGATAATTGGATGGTAGCAAGACACTAGGAAATTAAAATCTTAGCAGATTTACTGATGCTGCAATAATTGATGTTGTGTATTTCTTTAATGCCTGTAATTGAAGAAATACATTGAGCTAATTTGAATGCAGATTCAAAGACAAAGTGTTTTTGATGACACTGCTTGCTTTCTCAGAGATATTCCATGGAAGCAGCTGCTGCTCCAAGAAGCAATTATTCTAAGCCTGTGCCTCTCTCCAGGGTTTCACATGAGTTCCCAGTCAACACAGGACACACATTTCACATGCAATGAAATGGTATGTCAGGAGTTATTTCTTCTAAGCAATTGCATATACTTGAGGAAATTCCACCATTGGGGCTAAAAACTCTGAAAACTAATTTATTCCACAGTTTTTCAAATACATTAGTGAACAAAAAGCATCTCACTAGTGCCTTTTAAAATGCACCCCCAAAAAAAGAATGAAATGTATCATCGTATATCACTAAGTTATTAAACTTTCAGCCAAAGAAGGCCAAAAGTTTTTTGAAAGGTTAATTTTTAAAAAAAATTAGTTCTTTTTAAAAGTTAAGCTTCCAAGTCTGTATTAAGTATTGAAAACTGATTTTCATTCAATCAACTTTTTAAAAATTTAATGGAGGCTACTTGATTCTGAAAAAAATCTGTGTGGTCCTTACTTTAATTGGTTAACAATGCACTCCTATTTAGTGCAGTCAGCAGCCTCGTGTAGTTATTATAACTTTTCAAAACCCTTTCCATCATTACCTTTTATGAGTTTGTCTATATCTATATCAGATATATAACTTAAGAATGTCTGCCTTTTAAACTGTGTCCATGACTTAATGAGTTTTTCAAGTTGAATTTTTGCCTGTGCTAATGCAGCACCATGTACATGTTTTTCCCCCACATCACCTGAATATCATTTCTTGGTTGATATAAGTGGCCAGCTATAAGCCAATGGAAAAGAAATCTTTACAATATTAATAGGAATTATCATAAATAATGACAGCATAATAGGGTAACACACACACACAACCCTGCAAATGTAAGAATAGTCACTGCTTTCTACCAGTAAAATGTCAATATTCATTCACAACATTTAGTACTTTATTAAGCTCTTTGCATTGCCATCACATTTTCCAAATTATAACAAGAAAGATAAATTAAAGTTCACAGAGAGTTTTGTGAATTCTGCTGTCATTGAACAGTTTGTTGAGACGCTTTCTATTCCTTATAATTCTTCTCTTGCCACAAAATTGTGTGGATTGTCAAGTGTATTCTAATATTCTAGAAAGTTGTTTTTCTTAAAAAAAATTTCTTAATAAAAACCACCACTGAAGGGAAAAAAAATATGAGCATTTTGGAAGAAAAGAGAGCAAAGGGCAAAATGGACCTGGCAAGGTGTGACTGTCAGTAGAGGTGGCTAACTCTTCCTGCTGAAGGGAGCTGGGATAATCCATGGGAATAAATCTCTTTAAACTGTCCAACACTTGCTCCAGACCTTATTAAATAGTTCAGAGGCTATTATTTTAAACATTATTCATCTACATTAATTATTACTATGAAATGTTTAATAAATACTGTTTTTCATGCAGGCAGATTTCCTGGGAGCAGGCTGACTGACTTGGTTTATCAGATAGTTTAGAAGAATAACATTGTGACATTAAACCAGATACCTTATTGAAAACTGCTGCTTTCTACCAGTTTCAGTCATTGTAGGATAATAGATCTGTTTTAATAATGTTTTGCATTATAATTTTTTTTTTTTTTTTGTTGGAGGTGCGATGAAACCAGTTGCTTTAGTCAAGGGAAAATTTGATTAAAGATTTTAAGGGAAAGGGAAAAACGTATCCAACTGTAGAAGAGTTAGTCTGACAGAAGTCCTAGATTTTTTGCTATGATTGTGTGCATTTTTTGTATATAACTGGTAGCCCTATGTACATCACTAATTGCAGAAATTATGGAATCTATATGTAAAGATATAACCCTTAGACACCTGATTTCCATTGATAAACAGTTCTTGGTGCCTTTGAAAATATTTCTTTTTGTCTTCCTCTGTGGTTGTGCACTCCCTGATATAATCATGCATCTAAAAATGAAATATTGAAAACTCAATACTGGACCTGATTATTTCAATGTCATAAGACTTTGATAATGTGTGTTTTTCTGCATAGCTGTCAGCCATAGACATACACAGTTTTTATTTCAGAAGTATTTCTGAATGCTTCTAAATGGTTGTTAGTAGGATTTTTTTGTCTTTTTGTTTTTCTAAAAACCCATTAGTGTTTGAGGAAAAATACCATTTGATGTTGCAATGAGTGTCTTCACCTTTCAGGGTAATGTTTAACCGTAGGTGTAAATGTACGCAAACAGAAAAGTTTTTCTGTAAGAACTCTCTAGTTTTAGTCTAAGAAGCAGAGAATGTGTATTTTCATCATTCTCTTAATTATTTCTGCTTAGTTAAGTTCTGCAGCATTTCTGAAACCAAAAATAAAATTGCAAAGGACTGTCAAAATCCTTAGGATCATAGTAGTACTTCCTATCACAAGCAACTGTGTTTTATTATGCTGGTCGTAAATGTATTAAACTAGGCTCTATAAATGTTTAGATTTGGTTCCTTTAATGCCACTGTTTTTCTTCAAAGGCTCATGGACTAATGCATAGTTTCCAGTCTTCAGCCTTGATGTACCACTGTCTGCTTTATTTTGTGCCTGTAGCAACACCATCCTTAAGCTTATATGGCTTTTCTCTCTTTCTGTGGCTTTACAGGGATCAGTAATCACCCTCTTAGACTTTTCTAAGATAGAGGTGCCAGGCTGCTTTCTCTCTTCGTGAAAAAATACTTTTTCCTTCTGTGTTGATTTGCTTAGTCCTTCTGTTCCCATCTAGTTTCAATTCATGTTTGCTGAATATAAAGAAACAAGAAGTGCTTAGAGTGTTCTACATGAAATCCCAGCAGTACCAGGGAAAATAAACAGTACATTCTGTTATATTCTAGTGCATAATAGTACCACCAGTAAAATACTTTCAGTTCTTCCTATCAGTTCCTAAATGAATGACCTTTCCCTTTGTAATACAGAAATGGATGCAATTCCTATCATTCAAATTCTTAGTTAACTTAGTTCCTTCCTAGGCCACTTTCTGATCTCTTCTATGTTGACTATAGCCTAGATCCACAGAGAGGTTTGATAGGATTCAGTCTCAGTTTTAGGTTTGCTGTCTGTGCTGGGTTGCTCCCCATCTGTGATGGCATCTCTTTATCACTACAAAGTGTCACAGCAGTTCTGCTCCTCTCTGTGCCCCAAGCTTTCATAGAGAACTGAGTTTGATGCCAATTTAATTTTCAGACCAAGCTTAACAATAGTTTTCTGTCAACTACTTTTTTCCTATCCTTCCTTTGCATTGTTTTTTTCTTGCAGCATTCATACATTCCCTCTGGAGTTTTGATACAACTCCCTCAACCTTCCAAGACAGAAATTTTTGCTGCTCCTTTTCCCAGTCATTGTTAATATTCTGTTTATTTTCGTAGCATTTTCTGACATTTCTGACATGATTTATTCAGTTAGGTTGGGAGTTCTTCATTTCAAGTTTTGTTCTCTTGTTTAACATGGAAATTCTGGAGTAGCATTGCTCTAAAGAAATTACATTCTAATTCCATGTGCTGCAAATCAGTCTCTTAATCTGATTTTTTTTCCCCTAACAATATTCTCTTTTCATAAATGTTCATTGCTGGCTGAACATTTTGATTGCTAGGAATTAAAAGTCAATGATCTACCTATTTTCCTTCCCATTTCAAGTCTTTCTTCTCCTCCTTTGAATTAAAAGTCTCTGAAAATGCCCTGGTAGAATCATCAGAAATAAGATTTTCTTGACTGTTTTCCCTAAACTAAAGTAAATAGACCTGATTTAGTATGAAACCAGCAGAATCATTGTTTTCCACTTCCTTACCAAAAAATTAATAGAAAGTTTTCCAGGTTGCTCAGATTAGTATCTCATATCTCACTTTTGTCTAGCATTGCATACTTTTATTCACTGCCTACGCTTTGGTAACAAAATATGATGATTTGATGGAATATTGACTAATTCCAGGTAAGGTGCTGCCCAGGTTTTTAGATCTGACCTCTCCTGGATTTGAGAGGAATTCCAGCATTTCTCCTCCCTGCTTTTTGTTTGGTCCTTAGGTCATGGCATTCCCTTGCAGTTCTCTGTATATTATCTTCTTGTCTCCTTGGACTCTACTCTCCCAGGGTACACTGTGCTGGGAAACTAAACAAAACAATGGCAATTGACCCTTACTTTTTCTCACATCTAAATAGCAGAATCAATAGCAGGGTTTAGTGCCCAGGCACTATTTCAAACGTCTCTCTGTCAGGAATCATTCCCAGTACATTTTGCACATGAGGACATCATGTCAACGAGAGTTTTTAACTTGATGGGCATGGACTGTGCTATGACCCTTCGACTCTGACCCAGAAAATTATCCTTGGCCCATTTTATGTGTGAGCTCATTTTTTTAAGTACAAACAAACCCAACTCTCCTCATCACCCTTTTTCCAGACACTTTCTTGTTTATGTCTTCCATATTCTCCACTACAGCAAATCTGTTTGTCAAAGCATCCTTCTGTAGCAAGGGGTGTCTGAATTTCTCTTCATGCAAGTTGCTCTTTGCATTTCTGGGCATCTTTAGGTGTGTGAATATTTGAGCATCAGATTCACTCTCCTTAATTCTGTGTTCCATCCCTACTTGAGCACCATCTTTCCACTCCTCAGATATTTATCTTCTTATGCTCTACTTTTTTCAAATATGTAGCTTCATCCAGGTAGTCATCCAAAGATAATAAACATTCTAACTTTCTGGACCTACTCTCTCCTAACCATCATCACCTTCTCTCTATGGACCTAACTTTAAAGAAATAGGGGGAAAATCTCACCCAAACTAACCTGTTTGTAGACTATTTAACAGCTGACCATTTGGTGTTTCAATCTAATCCTATTTCTGTGCTTTGGCTGAGTTGGATGTCCATCAGCAGTGATTAAAGGCTAAAAATTTCCAGCACTGGTTGAGCTAAGAGCTGGTAAGCCCATATGTAACTTCACCTCGGAATAATTTTTTACCAAAGTGTAAAGTCGTGGGAAAATTTCATGTACTTTCCCAACTTAAATCTAAGCAACTGAAATTCAACATTAGGTTTGATATTAATCCCATGAAACTGAATAATAAAAATGCGAACTTGAAATTTCAAGCACAACTTCTATTTCAAAGAATTGGAGAAGTTTTGCATTCTCATATTTACCTCCTTTAAACTCTACCATCCATCAACAAGTAATTTGATTGTACCCTCCAGGTTCTCCCTCAACCTACATTCTACACTTTTGGGTGCATCAGGAATTATTCCACTTAAAGTACAGAAAAGCAAATCTCTATTTGTGTAAACATGTTAAAAGAAAATTCTATGTGAGGACATAGTTGAATCTTTTGAATTTATTTTCCACCACCACTAGAATCAGGCTTCATGAATTAGTATTTAGAATGTAAGATGGATTTTTACATAATATGAAATAGACTTACAGAAACAGCTAAACTCTTTTCCCACCAATGTAAGGTGGTTCAAAGAGATATGCTGGAAACTCTCAGAAGTAGCTGTAGAATTATCTTGCTCTGGAGGGAAATTCGTAGTTCACTTGCTTAAGCATAACAATTTGAACCATTTCAAAACTGTTACCTGTGATGTAGGTGTCTGCAGGTAATCTAAATGTTTAGATATGCATTATACTCTGTGGAGATCTAAATGTTTAATCAGAGAGATTTAAATGTTTAATGCTATATGAGCTTCCTTGTTTTCCTCAATAATGGCAGCTATTTTATCAACAAAAGTGATTCTTAAACTTTTGATGTGGCAGCTGGAAACCAGACAAGATCCTCTAGGATATGAAATTATTGAAGGTATTGAAGAATGCAAATACATAAATTACATCCTTCCTGTATTCTTGTATTGTTGTATCTGCCTGTTTCAGTATCTTTAGGTTGTATGCAGATCACCAGCTCAGTCAAGAAAAGAAATGTTCTTCTATGTCTTTGTGAAACACTGCTTCACAGTCCAACCAGAATAGGAATTTCAGGGGGTAAGCAAAATCAGGAGGTACATTAATAAATATATTTTAACCAGAGATCTCAAAAGCTACCTGTGGGTCATATTTATTCTTTGGTTTTGCTTAGTTAGATTAGGTTTTACATTCAGATATATTGCCAAATTTCAAGTTCATTGAATGCAAGATTAAATAGGCCTGTACATCTACTGTATTTTATTCATGGTGGATTGTCTTGTTTGGGCTTCAATTGCTATCTGAGATGGCTGAAAATCTCCTGTAAAATCCATATATTGTTTCCAGCCACCATACAAGTGTCCTTGATAGCCAAAGAGCTAAAAATGCATTTGTCTGGCATTGTGTCAGGAATGGATTTCACACACAGGCACCCTCCAAATGTCTTCTAGTACTACAAGAAGAGTAGACCCTCAATGCTTTTCATCTTTTCTCTGTATTTCTAATTGGTTCATGTGCCTTTATCTTAATTCTTCTTATCTCCTCTTCAAAGCACACAATTAGAGCCTCTTCAGTCTCTCTCAGATAGGAGATGGTGTGGCTCTGGCCTGTGTTTCTCTGATCCTTCTTAGCTTCCACTACATATTCGTTGAGCTGGAAGCACTGGAACTGAATAATAACTCTGCTTGCTTTCTATTATTTTTATTTTTGCTGTGGAGAACATATCATTGCTTTCATTACTATAGTACTGATATATTTTAACACCATTCTCCATTCTCTGTTCTCTTCCTTCATTTTGTTACTTCTTTTCTTTTTTGGCCACCTCTACACCTTGACCACAATCCTGAATTGCTCACAACTACATGCACCACCAAATCCTTACTGTTACAGTGGGATTCATCTCACCTGAGTTTAACATCTGAATATTGTAGGCCTGAAGTCTACACTAGGAAACAAAGTACAAATGTTGCATCTTGAGCTTAGGAAATGGGCAGGAAGCCCCACAGTAAAGAACTCTAAGGTTATGAATGATTTAATGCCACAGAAGTGGGCATTTTAAGGAGCTGAAAAGGTGTATGATAAGAATCTGCTAGGTTGCTCTGGCAGAGGAATTCTGGAGAGGATAATGGATTACAAGGGCTTAGTGAACAGGGAAATTAGGAGATTTCAGCAGTATAGCACTAAAGCAAGGCTTAGCAAAATGCTAGCTGTGAGGAAGAAGTAAAGATAACAATGAGATAGTGTGCAGTATGGGTAATGTGCTGAAACAGAAAATAGGAAGAAGAAATGAAAGAACATTAGAAAATAAAATTCTTTAGGTGCAATTGTGGCAAAGAAAATTAAGCAGAGATACTGGATACAAGGGGAATGATGGTGAAAGGTCAAGGAATAGAAAGCAAAATGTGGAGCAGTCAGAAGAGAAACAGCTGCTGGGAGCATCAGATGACAACAAAGGCAGCTTCATTACAGAGCCCTGTCCTCATGTCAGATAGATTAACATAATTCCATCATGGTCAACCAGTTCATTCTTGCAGATAAAATGACTCTTATGTTACATGTCTATAAGGAACCCTTCCTTTTTCATTAAAATATGCCATAATTGTCGTGCTGATATGTTGAAAGTGTATGCCAAAAAGTCTAATTCAGAAATCTTCGCTCTTGCCACTAAATAAATTGTTAGGTGTTTTATTTACCTTAATTAAGCATGTTTGCAAAGGACTTAAAAAAATTTACTTCTGAAAGTTTTCTTCTTGTTACTAAATAACATCTGAACTAAATACTATTTGAATAACAGGATGTTCCTTTTTTTTTTTTTTTTTAATTTTCTGAGCTCCAGCTGCTATTGAAAGATAAACCTTAACCCATCTTTGCCGTTTATACCTTATCTTAGTGTTAAATGAAGTTTGGTCTCATTTGAGTGAATGAATCACTGCATTATTGATAGCAGAGACAGTTGGACAGTCATTCACAAACATAAGACAAAATGCCCCATGTTCAGTGAATCTTTGAATAAAGGAGATTCAGCTCAAGTGTCAACTGTCTACAGTTTATTATTATCCTCAGAGGCATGTTTTCCACAGATGTCATGGACTGATTTTCAAACCCTCAGACCCCAAAACAGAAGCTCAGTGCAGAAGGAATTCTGTGTCCAATGTGAGACTATAACCACATCATTTGATACCTAAAATTGGAATCCTGTTACAATGTCAGTCCAGCCTCTGGGACAGCATCAAACATGTAGGCAGGGCCAGCAAAGGGTAGCATGCTTATTTCCAGCTCCAGTCTTTCTGGCTGTGTGGTGGAGTTAAAAAGATAGCAGATTTTACTGAGAAAAATGTGGTAATATTGGAAATTAATTTTAACCAAATCTTCAGATTTTGAACCCCCTTGATTTTGTCAGAAGTCTATTAATCAATGTATGGAACTGTGTATCTGTAGACAAGTGAGGAAATAACCATTCCACATGATGTTTACAGTAGAACTCACATTTACTGTGTGAAATAATAGAGACAAGTTAGTATTCTGAATAAATACACCTCTCTCATGCTGATTTATATTCCATCAAGGTTATAATTCATCAAAACTGAACTGAATTTGCAAACATATAACTCTTACTCATATGGGTTTTAGGAGACACATTCCCTTCTTTGGCAATACAATAATAACAAAAAAAGTCTCATCCTAGTTAGGAGACTGATTTTTTTTTTCTTTATAAAATCCAAACTGATAATATCAGATTCATAGAAACAGAATCAAAGATGTAAAATAAAATAAAATAAAATGAATAAAATTTCATGAAATACAGCAAATGCTTTGCTTACAAAAATGCATTAAAATGTATTGCAAAAGTTTTAGATTTGACAGAATATTTTAGATTAATTTTTCCTGTGTTAGGGAAGTATGCAGTTTTTTTATTCATCACAAGATTGTCCCATGTATTGTCCCATACAAGTAAGGATACAATTATTTTATGTAAAAATTCTATTACCTTAGTATTAAAATATATTAAAATATATTTAAAATACTGTTTTCACTCCTGTTGTTGTATGTTAATCTAGGCTGGCATATTGAGTTTAGAAAGGAGCTTGGACAGAGGGTAAAAAGTCCTGTCTTCTAGATGCCTTCTAAAAATGAGGAATTTTGGATATCTTCAGTGGATTTGTGCTCTTTAATCAGCAAATACTCAGATGTGTGGGTATGCTGAAGATATTTCAATGGTACAATCTATGTTTAGAGATAAAAGGCAGCATTTCTCCTCAAATCTCTGTGACTCTTGGCCTGTCCTAGAATTTAAAATCACAACCACTACGATAATGTTTTTAATTTTGAGAACATTTTTACCCAGGGAAGGGAACTGAACCCCCTGTTTATTAAGGTTACATTTTCAAAGGTGACGAGAAAGTGAAAAACCTTTGATGTCAGTACCAATAAGAGGCAGAACATGTCCCCCTTTTTTCTAACTTTTTAGAGCCTCAAGCTCCACAGGTGCAGTTCATCATCCAGGAATGAGAATTATTACCTGGTCAATATAGAGACTAAAGTTCATCCTCACCTGACAGCCATATCTACTGTCGTCACCCTCGTGGCTTCGTGAGTTTCGTTTTCATTTGTGGCAAAGGCACTGACTCACGTTTTTTCTTCCTTGTATAGCATCTGCACCTTAGAAAAGGGAAAAATTATGTATAGAGGAGACACTGGATAAACCTATTTCCTTGGCTGTCCTGTGTGAGTTTTGTGGCCTTGGAGCACCTGGTGTGTGACAGGGGGCATCTCCTGCAGTATTAATTACTTAACATTAGGAGAAAGCTGATGGTGAGGGCTTCCTATGCTCTGCAAGGCAAGTTAGTCTGTTTGTGGCTTTATTCCCTATTACTAATATGAAGATGGATTTTTTTTTTCCCCCTCCCCAAGGAGAACAGTGCCCTAAAAAGACTCAAGGATGATCTAGTAAAATTCCATGTTATATTGTGTAGAAACCTATGTTACACAATATCAGTCAGTTGAAACTGATGGATCAAATTGATGGATCATCTCAGAGAGTGAAAGCAACCAGTCACACTCTTTGACTTTGAATGATTATTGAACAGCTCTCAAAAGCAGAAAGAAATATGAACTGCTCAGAATGATGGAAAAAATGGGCTCCCAAAACAACTGGAAAATATTTAAACATTACTCCTCAGTGTATTTGTGAACAGTAGAAGCCAGCAAAAAGAGAAACAGCAAAGCATTATTACCCTGAATGATAATTCTTACATTCAAAGCTTCCATTTAACTGAAGTGCAGAAGGCTCAGTATTTATAGTGTGATTCTTTAAGGAACATGGTATTCTGTAGAAAATTGACATGTGACAGGTAAATATTTGAAAAGAAATAACAGTAATAATTTTTTAAACCCAAAACCTAAAGAAAGAAACTGCTTCTGTTTTGATGTATTCAGCTTGTAAGTTTGGAAAAAAAACTGAGGCTCTGAGAAGTGGCCAGATGCAGAGATGAGGAAAAGCATCATAGCAAACACAGGGGTGGTGTGAATTAATTTTGGGAAAGCAGTTGGAATTTTGCAGGCAGGGGTGACATCCTGTGTACATGAAAGCCTGTGGGGGCAGCATGAGCTCCAGCAGGATGAAAATGATGGAGTGTTGAAACCATGGGAGAGATGAAGCAAAAAGTTGTACAGAGTTCCAAGCTGGAGTTCTGGCTCACTGAACCACTTATGCCATGAATACAGTATTTTGGCAGGGCAGGCAATACTGAAACAGTACAACCAGGACAGAAAGGATGACAAAATGCCACTGGTTCAATGGAAGTTACTAGAACAGCAGCATGTAATTTCACTACAGGAAATCCCCAGATTGTCATTCTGAGAGTAAATGGGTTATTTCTTAGCCTTTTCTGCAGATGCACTGAACATCTGTACCAGAAGGAGTACTATTAATATTAAAACAGACAATATGTGATCAGTCTTCCAGTGGTGAACTAAAAAGCAAGAATTTGAATAGAAAGTATGGACAAATAAGAAAGAAACCAAGGAAAAAAAAGTGGTTAGAAATACATCAAGCACTTCATGATGTCACCTTGTTGATGAGAGAGAATAAATCAGAGGTTTGCAACATCTTTGCAGGAATGTATTGGCAAAATTAAAAACTGAATTTAGGGATCCAACCTACCACAGTTTTGGAAAGCAAATTTCTTTGCTTAATGACAAAACAAAATGGAGGAACTGAGGATGCTTAATACTTTGAAAGGAGAGTATGAATAAAAGGTTCAAAGGATTCAGTATATTTTCTTGTTAGTGCTAAAAGAAGTCAGACCCTTTGCCCAAGAATATACTCAAAATAACTAAATAAATATGTAAAAAGGAAACATTTTCCACTACCTACAAGGAGAGAAATTCTGGAGGAGATGGCTTATGCCAAATATTTTTCTACTCTTGATGCCTCAGCAGGCTTCTGGCAGCGTTTCTTAGACAAATAGAGGGTATGTTTATGCACCTCCAACACCTCCTTTGGGACACACAATTTCCCCCAATTGCCACTGGGTTATAGTTAGCACCATAGGTGTTTCACCAGAAAATACAGCCATTTTTCTCTAATGAGGGACATGCTAAGACCTAAACAGATGACACTGTGAACTGGAGAACACAGTAGAAGTCTAAGACCCACGTTTCCGAAATAACAGAAGTTCTGGACTTTGACCTGAATGAGATAAAAATAAATGTGAGCTCCACAGAGTTCCACTCCATATTTCTTAGAAGACAAAAGAAGAAAGAAGGAAGAAAATAGAGAGAAAATAAAGAAGGAGAGAAAAAAGAGAAGCTAGACGGACATATGGAAAGACAAAATGATTCTTTGGAATATAAATAGGAAGGAATATAAGCTTAGTAATAACTATAACTGCTTCTACAAACTGTCTGTTTTGTTGTCTTGCAAAATTCATTGAATGAAAATGAGATGCAACACCTAATAAAGTGTTTTAATGAATTAATTAAAGAAGTCTTATCTTGAGACTATGGAAAAACCTCTTCTAGGAGTACTGTCGAAGCATCTGACCAATCTCCACAGAGACAAAGAAACTCTCAGTATCACCAAGCAGATGAAAAGACTACATTCTATAACATATCCTGCCATATATAATATATGTGCATATATAATATATAAAAATATTTTTATACATACACTATAGCATACATAATTAAAGGTTAATAGAATTTCTGTAATTATATTAGTATTAAGAAAACTATTGTTGACATTGGCACAACAGGCACGACAAAATTAGCTCCTCACTAGAAGACACAAGTGCAGGAAGGAGTGAATTCAGATGAGTGATTTGATGCAGATTTCTCTGTGCAGTCATGGAAAGAGGTGAAATCTGAAGACAGAGTTTCATAAAATAAATTGTTCTTTTAGGAAACAAATCTAGATTCTGAATTTCAGGAGACCTAAGCTAAAATTTTTCAACAAATAAAGTGTTAATGCACAATGTGTTTTAGAAACAAAATTTAAACCCAAATCAGTTTAATAGGCTCAGTTAAAGTTTGAGTGTTAAATGAGTTTTATATTCAATTCTATACATGTTACAATTCCACAGTTGCTGAGGCTCCTCAATGGCAGTGCATGGGAAGCTGAAAAGATCTTGACTTTGGGTAAACACTACTGAGCAACAAGCAAAACTTCAGTGGCTTGTTAACATTATTCTCATGCTAAATCCAAACCATGGCACTGCACCAGATACTAAAGAAGAAAATTAACTCTATCCCAGCCAAAACCAGGACACTGGGTAACAGAGCAGTATAAAACTGTCACAGCAGACTGGTGCACTCGTCACCTGCATGCTTATGGGCTGAGTCATAGCTTTTGTAACCTTTCCTTAGCCATGCAACCTGATATTAATTCAGCCAGCTTCAACCTCAGCCTAAACAATCACGTGAAGGCAGTGAGGAGACAGGCAAAAAAGGGAAATTGCTAACTCTGAATGCTGGGCACTCCAGAGCTCCTTTTATCTGCAGTGCTACAGTGAACAAGTAAATAGATTTTAGGAAATAGTCAAAGCCTTTATGTTTGCATGTAGAAATGGATCAAATGCTATGAACAAAATGCTATCTTTGTGCAGTCTCTTTGGTACAATCATACTAAGAAAAAGTCATTTTTGCATATCACAGCACATGTTGGGGCAGCTGTGGATACAAAAGTAAACAAAAAATGTCGCTTTTTGGAAGTAAAAATAAAAGTCTGTATTGATTTATTGTAGTTGTGATTGGTATAAGCCAAGGACAGAAACCAGAATGGTAAAATCAAACAAATGCTTTCTTTCTGGTGTCTCCAACACCAATGAATCCAATGAAAGGATTTTTTACAGGAAATATCTATGAAATGGCATACTTTTAAATGTCATCAGAAAAAATCCTGATTACAAGAAAGATACCTCCCTTATTGGAAAATGCAAGCCATCATACATCAGTGGTTACCATTTGGCTGAGCTGGTGTTAGGAGTTACATGATCTCAGTGCACCCTGGGAAATGTAATCCAGCTATTAAGTCCAAGAGAGAAAGGGTATGAAGAAATATGAGACTTTAAAGATAACTACCATGATATATGGTAAAATAGTAACATTGCAGGGTCATATAAATTACTGCTTAGCTAAGCCAAAATTTGATTTTTGATTCGACAAGCTAAGGAAAAATATTTAAATCTGTGAATGTCAAAACATTTCAATTAAATCAGATATATAAAAATTAAATTTACTGAACAAAATGTTCTTAAATATTTCCATAGTCAATTTTTACTACAGTTAGCTTTGATAAATATGAATAGAGAAAGAATTCAAACTACTAGAATTTCTCGTGACATAAACCCTGTCTTTTTTGCCAATACACATAATCCTAAAAAGGACGGGTTGTTTGCAGTTAATCAAGTTTTTCTTCTTCATAGGTTTATCTTCTTCACTCAGATAAAATTTATCATCTCATTTTCATATTTTTGCTGTTATTAGCCAACAAAAATTGAATCTAAAAATACAGAAAAAAAATAATTATACAGAGTTTTCTTTCAACAGAGGCATGACCTGTTTTACCTGAATATCGTAAGTCAAAGTAAAATATCTTTTAAAAGGCATATGACAAATTTTGTTCCAAAGAAAAAAAAAATCACTTTCAATCTCCTGCCAGTAGTTGCACAATATTCTCATTTTCTCAAGTATCCATATTCTTGAGATTCTCAACACCTATACTAAAGCACAATGCAGTAATAATTTCTTCCATCTCTAATTTATGCATTGTAATCACTTGTGTAGATGTAGTACATTGATTTGAATACATTGCTAGAGTCTCTAGATGGGGGATTTTGCACTTAAAACTCTTAAGGAAAAGACCAGTGAACTGGAAGAGTGGCTTATCTCCAGCTCAGTCTCCAGATAAGGCTGGGGGCAGCGTGCCAGTGTTTGAGGACTGAGTGCTAGCACAGTGCTTTGATCTGCCCTCTCAGCAGAGGCAGGCATGGGCAGACATGAGAGACACAAGAGCTGTAGATGTGCTACAAACAGTGGGTGCACCTGAGAATGATGGCACAGGAATTAGAGCTTCTCCCCTCAAAAGGTGGCAGGACCAGGGGCACAGCTTAGGTGCATCTACACCAAAGCACACAATGTCAAACAGGAGGAGCTGGAAGCTGTTGTGCACAGGGATTCTGTGACACAGTGAACATCATGGGAGCATGGTGGGGTGACTTCAATTACTGCATCCACATACTGGAGGGCTCTAAACCCTTCAGAAGGGGCAGGCAAGGAAGAAGAGGCACTTGGGTAGCCCTGTATTTTAGGAGTGTTTGGATTCATCATGAAATCATGGAGTTCACAAAATGATAGTTTTCAATTCTCAGAGGAGGAAGGATGGAGAGCTAGCAGGAATGCTCCCTGAGCCATTGTCAATCATTTATGAACAGCCCTGACTAACTGGAGAATCCCCAGTTTACTAGAGGTTAGCTCGATGATCTTAGAGGGTTTTTTCCAACCTAGATATTTCTGTGACTATCAGTAACCAGAGCAGGGCATGGTGTGGAGCACAGTGAGGATCTGGGACTCTCACCTTTGCACCTTTGGCAATTTGCTCTGAGCTTTCTAAACTGTTTGACTCAGCTGCTTGCTACAGACTATATAAATGGAGGTCCAAGTCAGAATGCTCACTCTCCCTCTGAGGCAGCAGGGAAGGCTTGAGGAGGGAAGAACAAGGAGGAAAGGAAAGAGCAGCAAGAGGAACCGGGGCTCACCATGGGCCCTGTGCAGCTCTTGCTGCTCTCCCTGCTGCTCAGCAGTGGTGCTCTCACACGTAAGTACTCTCCTGTATGGCAGTGCTCTTTACTGCTTCAGTTATGAGCCCATTAAAACAACAGTACTGGAAAAGAAGTCAAAAGGACCATGGCTTATAGAATTAGAAAGGTTCAGTGTAGTAAAGATGTAATTTCTTCCCTTCATAGGAGTGGGCAGTCATAGGAGGATCCCAGTGTAGAAAAGTCATGAATGTTGCTGGTGGCTCTTGAAGAGATTTAATGTATTTTGCAACTTGTAAGGCATTCACTGTTTTTCTGTAGCATTGTCTTTTTAAACCCTCATGGAGCTTTTGTAGCTTGGAGATACCATGCAGACTTGGTCCAGCTGTTGCTAACCTATTGTGCAGCAAATGTGAAGAGAGAGAGCAGTCAAGCAAATTATATTTGGCAGGCAATTTAAATTCAATTTTGTATTGAAGGGATGCAGTCATCAGTAAAAGAAGTAGGCCAGTGAGGGTTTTTTTCCTAAGATGAGAAAAGACAACTGAGATCAATATGATGCTGTGGATTGTGAGCTATCCTGGCCTCCCAAGAAGTGGCTTTTCAGAATACAGCTCTATAGTGTTACCTGAGGCTTCAGGGAGCTTAAGGAGAAAAGTGAATCTAGAGGTAGTTATGGAGGTCTGGTTTTATATGAAGATTTAATTCATCACTGTTGAACTAATCTAATGATCTATTCATCTTTGTTGAACTGATATTCTGTTCCTGACTGACATTACACAAATATATTGCTATAAAATGTACCTTGTTTCTAATTGTTAATAATATTATTAATTTTATTTTAATAGCAGTAGTAGTATTTCTGATACTATTGTTGTTACTGTGACTAATGTTACAGTCTATTTCTACAGAGTGGTCTACTTAGAATTTCCAGAATAAAAACTTGGAAAGTATGCAGAAAATTGTGAAAAGTGCTGGCCTTCATGTGTGTTATCCCACAGAATGATATAGCATCAAATACATGCAAAAAATTTAGTAGATTATGTTTATTTTATTTTATTTTATTTTATTTTATTTTATTTTATTTTATTTTATTTTATTTTATTTTATTTTATTTCAATAGAGTCATATGGAACGTATCTAAGACTGATTGGAGCAAATGATTCTTCTTAACTTGAATAGGCTTCCAACCAGCATTCTTTTCCTCCAAGGAACAAACTCTCAATATTCAGAAAATATTTACTGGCAGAAAATTTTAGTATTAACTTTCAAAGTTGTCGTTTTCTAAACATACAAAAACCAGAGTATAGCCACTCATTCATTTTGCAGTACTTTTGTGGGGTCAAATAGACTAGAATTTGAAAGTAAAATATGTTATATGCTATATGTTACATCTCATTTTACAAACTTTTTTGTAAACAGCTTTTCCAACTTTTAATGTTGTTTATTTGGGTTTTTTACAGAAGAAGAATCACCTGAAAGTGGAAATCCAGGATGCTCAAGTAAGTGATTTATTGCATTTCCTTTTGTTACCTTATGTCACTATTTTAACTGAATACATCTTTCAAAGCCTGAGTTTTCCTAATATTTTCTTCCTAAATAACTTAAATGAAAGTGATAGTAATAATCTTAAGTTATTCTTGCACTTATTATAAGTATTCAATTATTCATTAGGCTTGGTTCAAATAATTTTAAAACTTTCCTGAGATTGGACAAGCTGAGGTTAAGTTTCTGAACTTTCTTAAAATTCTCAATAAAAACTTCCCATTGGGTCTGTAGGTTTGTTTTTTGGTTGAGTTTTTAAAATTTATTTCTTAATTGTTATATGCAAATTCCTTAATCTAGAAATCCCTGGTTACCAAATGTGAAGCTTTAACATTCAGGTTATGTACACTACACTCCAGTGTGGACTGAAGCTCACATTTTATTTACCCTTCACAGCTGCTGCTAAGCCCACAGAATTGCATTTACTATCTAACTAAATACCTGCAGAATAAATCATCAACTGTCAGCAAGGACAGCAATTTCTTTAAACAAGCCAAGAGTCAGGAAATGCTGACTTTATGCACTATCTTCCTAATGAACTCTGACTGGCCCTGACTGCTCGGTTAGATACATAATGTTCCACCACAGGGTCAAAGTACCCAATGAGTTTATTTGTTCTTAGTCTTCAGGCTTTTTTTTCCCTTTGTTGAGTGCTTTAGCACCATCTCCAGGCGATTTAGTTTACTTCAGATGTCTGAACCACCTCAAAGACTGCTCAACTTCATTGCCAATTTCTTGTTGATTTTTTGGATACAATTATTTATTTTTTATTTGTATTTCTAAGATTATAATTTCTCTATTCCTTTTTCATTAATTTCTGTTTAAAAGCAAGATATGAAGCAATAATTTTCACTTTATCAATGTAGATACTAGTGTTGTGAATTTTTCTGAGAACAGTTATAGACTAGGATAGCCAAAAGTGGCAGGGTTAGTGATGAATCTTTTAATAGCAGCTAATTTTAGGGTTAAATAGATAATTTAAGTTTTCAAAAATTTTTAAGATGTTGATTACTGTATGGCAGTTAGTTATAATTGCAATAATTCTGTTTAGTAATTGCATGAAAATAATCTCAGCTAAAACATTATTAACATATTTAAAGCTTATAAAAGTGATTAGTGCAGTGAGGAAATAAGAGATTTATAGTACTAATTGGTTTTCCTCCTCTGTATGAAACGGTGTGATATAAAGAGCAATGTTAACATTGCCATTGGCTTCTGACATGACAAAGATTTGATAAAAGAAGTGTAAGCTGCATTCCTGCAGGCATAGGCAGACAAAGTCCTACAAATTTGATGGTGGGAATTTGGGTTTACATGGGGATTGCCTATCTTTGCTTTTTTTATAAAAGTAGATCAGGACTGTATATGGTCAGAAATGACCACAGAGGAGCAATTTAGGAAATTGCCTTTCATTCAGGATCACAACAGAATCAGTTCCAGTGAGTTGCTCAGACTGAACCAGACACTAATTTCTGCTTCAGATTGATCTAGACTGCTCCAACACAGGCACTTCAGTTTTAGTGGGAGTGAATTGTGATTGAGGATATTGTTTGGCTTATGTCACTCATTCCAGACACCAAAGGAATATCTTATATCCCTGTATTTGACATGGAGACTATTTTTTTTCTTTATATTTCTATTACTACATTCATTCCTGCTTGCCGGTTTTGAAATTACAGATTACTGGGTCTGAGGGCAGTAGGGAGAGGTTAAATACAGATTAAATTCATTCTTTTGAGGAAGCCTATTAGGTTTTAGGGCTTCCTTTGATAGAAAGAGAAACACCTCTGGAAATACTCCCTCTCATAATTTAGCTTTCTCTTGTTCTGGATGTTCTTCATGTAACTAAAGCTTATATCCATTAAAAATAATCTACTCTAGTAAAATTTTCTGGTTTTATAAGAATTAGAATAAATCATATTTCAGAGAGTCTGGGGCAGAAAGTTCCTCCATAAACTTGGGTGAAATTGTATTGAGGAGAAGTAGTTTAGGTGTTCTGTCTGCTTCTATGTTTTTTTGCTTTTAGTCATGTGACTGGTAATGCAGATCCTTGTATTTGCATTATGATGGAAAAAGCTGAGCTGAAAGGAATCTTCTTATTGCCAATTTGAAAATTACAATTTGATTGGCTCAATTAAAAACCCATATGGCTTTTTAAAGCTATAATAATTTTTAATAATCAATATTTTAAAAATAATTTTAAAAACAGTTTCATACATCAGGTTTTCCCCTGTTTTTCTCATTTGCTTTTTGGCCATGATTTGCAGGACTGGTGGGGGTCACACTGTCAGATGCATCTGAGCAGTGAACTCCAAAACTTATACTGCTCCCACAAGTTTTGTCCTATACTTCAGATGATATCTAACTGACGTGAAGGCATCATTTCTCTGTCTGAAAGATATTCTGTAAAAGGAAATAGTGGGAGCATGGGTCTTCAGGCTTCCTTTTTCTGGCTTTCATTTTAGTTACACAACACTAAGCACGCCCTTCAAGTATTATATATGTATATACCACCCAGGTCATAAAACCACTCTCCTCTTCCCATTTGCAGAGGATGCAACCAGATTTAAGCCCCTCAGAAAGTATGTTTATTCATATGAAGCAGAGACATCAAGTGGGGTCCCAGGAGCGACAGATTCTCGAAGCGGTTCAAAGATCACTTGCAAGGTAGGCAAAGAGGAGTAAATACACCCAGCTGGGGGCTGTGTACTTAACAACATGGGAGCTGGCAGCTGGGGAGCATCCTTCAATGATTTTCCAAACAAGATCACCCTTTTGAAGGGCAGATATGGAGAATCATGAAGACTAAGCCCTCCCTGTTCCAGACACAGGGCACTGAGGATGGCAGAAGTCCTTCATACCTCTTTGCCCATGCATTACAAACCCAGTCTGGTTGAAATTGTACATGAGAAGAGGGCAAGACCTGGTACTTCAGTTTTCCTTAGCTCCCAGGCTCAATCTACCAATGTCCATCAAACATTCTAGAAGCTGAATTAAAATAACTCATTGATGCCATGAAGATCACATGAGAGCCTGCAGATGCTAACTCAAGACAACACTAGGCCTGTGGGAGCAAAAGATTCCATAGGCCATTTAACTACCCAATGTTACCTTATCTTGCCCAAAACTTTCTCAACATGATGTTGGTTTTGAGGGGTTTTTCTCCTGAAATGGAATAACTGGGAAAAATATTTTTTTTTAGTTAGCACATACTGTTCTGATAGAGTCTAAACACACTGAGCAGTGTAACGACTCAAGTTTTCATACAGTTCTAATAATCAAAATTCCCAGAAACTAAGTTGCTCATGCTATTTGCTCATGCCATTTTCTCATGCTATTAGCCAAGCAAATAGTTCCCTTCTTATCTCCTCTGTGGAGTTACCTGAAGCTATTTAGAGCACTTTGGAGTCTTTCCCAACAGCTAGTGGCAGGGTGATCCTGACACTTCACAAAACCCAAGGAATTTTCAAAGCAGTAGCAGGGTGATCCTGGAAATGTGATAATGCTAAAAAGAATAAGATAATATTTGTGTTTTCAGGTTGAACTGGAGGTACCCCAGCTATGCCGCTTCACCCTGAGGACAATGCACTGCTCCCTGAGGGAGACATTTGGTGTTGACACTGAGGGAAGGGCTATTCTGAAAAAGTCCAAGAACTCTGAGGACTTTGCAAATGCCATGTCCAAGTAAGCAATATCAATTATCATCAATACTTGGGACCTTAACATGGAACAGGCTGCAGTATACACAGTCCACCCTGATTATGTTTTTCTAGGCATGGAACACATTTCATGATAACATGGTAGATTTACAAGCTGATTCCACAGCAAAACCCTCCCTCATACACTTTAGGGTTAACATAGCTCTCAACTGCCAGTAGGGAAGGGAATTTTGCATACACCATTTTCACCTGGAATGGTTTCTTCATTTCTATCCTCTACATCAGTTATTGGGTAGTGCCCTGAAAGATAATTGCAAATGTAATTATTGTTCCTTCTTGTAAGAACCTTCTCAAATGGCTGCACTCAGCTGGTTTAAGATAATTTTCCTTTGCTAACAGACTGTGCAATAGAAAGGCATTTGCGACTGAAGTCCAGATTTGCAATCCCAAGCTCTAGCAGCCTGTGTAGCTAATCTTTTCCTTACTTATCTGCTTTTGAACTAATTTCTTCTACTCCCTCCACCCAGCTAGTCTCTAGTGCTTGTCAGTGCATATTTTAGTCATGCACCTTCATGATTCATTCAGTGCCTCTAGTCATCTTGTCTCACATCTATACATCTCAAACCAACTAAAGACAGTGTTAAAATGTTTTGCAGAAAACAATTAAGGTTTCATTTAAAGACTCTGATGAGTAGAGAATCCTTCCCATCATTTTGTGGCCTATTGCAGTAGTTAATAATTACTTCCTTCTAAAAATTTATTTATCTTCTCTCCGAATTTATGCAATTCCAACTTTCATCCATTGCTCTTGGTATTTGCTTGCCTTTAGATGACGTAATCTGGTGAAATCAAAATGTCCTTGGTTAGGATTTTACTGCTTCACAAGTAATACTTTCTGTTAGTAAGCAGTGAATAGTAAATAATGATAGACCAAGATAAACGTGATGCTTTATCCTAGCCCAGCAAGATAACATGTTCTGTGTGGTTTTAATACAATTTCATACTAATGTTGTTTTTCTGGGGGGCAGGAATGAGCTAAAATTCAGCATTCAGGATGGGACAAAAGTCAAGCTGTATCCAGAGAAGGAAGAGCCTCTGAATGTACTGAATCTCAAGAGAGGCATCATCTCAGCTCTCCTTGTGCCAACAGAAACAGTGGAAAACATGAAAACAATTCCAATGGTAGGTCTTTTGTAAGCATTCATTTTACTCTGTTAACCAATGGAAAAAATCTCACCTAGACAGAGCTGTTCCTGGACATCATTTTCAAAAGGCCTGGACATTCAGATCAGTGCCTTTCAAGCAGATCAGAACTTGTCTGACAACATGAGCAAAGGCACTGACTTCTTTCTTCTTTCCAGGATACTGTGTACGGAAAGTGTGACAGTGAAGTTGAATTCAAATCCAGAAAAGGAATTGTTGCAGAAGATATTTCAATTACCAGGTACCTGAAAGGCTGTGACAACTTCAGTCCCATAAGGGATCACGTCAGCCCTATTGCCATTGTGAAAGGACTAGTAAGTATGCCATTAAAAATTATATAATGTGACATTTTTCACACCAGCACTTGAAATGATAAACAGCCACTACCATGGCTACGTTTATGTTTCTTTTAAAATATATTTTTTCTGCACCTTCCACTGGATCAGACTGCATTATTGTTGGCTGTCAATACAGAAAAACAGATGCAGAGCAAGAGTGCAATCACTTTCTTTCATTTTCTTCTCTATTTTAAAGGAGAGCTTTTCATATATGGAGTTAGTACTATTGATTATTCAATAACCCATCAGACCATAGCAAAATTTTTAGTTTTGTGGGTCAAAATTTTCAAAATTACAATTTTATCTAAAACATGTAGTCCTCCAAAACTCTAAAGTGTATGTGATGTCCAGGAGGAGACGTCTCTAGATGCCCTGAAGTAAGTGGTTTGACAAAATGTTCAGGCTACCTGTTAATCCACAATGATCAGATGCATTAATATTGACAGATTTCTTTCTGATATGATGGCACCTATGCTTTTGTGTGTTTTAATTTAAAAAAAAAAAAAGGTTTCCTATAATGCTGAAAACACATTTTATAATTTCTGCCACTTCTACAGCTTTTTGTAGTAGTCTTTAAAATTTGTGTCATGAGACTAAAATTAAAGAGGACATCATGGTTGTTACAAGGAGACTGAACTATTCCAAAAATTACAAATTGGTTTTATGAAGGAGCCTTTGTTGTAGGCAGCAGGGAATCAGTCATGAAGTAACTTGTAACCCAAACACCTCAATAGGGCCTGAGGGAACATTTCAGTGGGAATTTTGCCTGAGAAGAGACTTAAGTCCAAAGATTGTTACTGGCACAATTTTGTCTTTGTCTGAGAATTATTCCAGTTATGCACCTTCATTTCCAATATGTAAATGTTAATCTTACAGTAAAACTGTGTCAACCTTTAAAATTATGGTTGTTTCCCATTCTACTCAGGAAGCTGACTGCCAAACTATTTCCTTTACAGAACAGCCCATTATCTAGCCTTCTGAAGAGCACTCAGTTCTGTCATTACAATATTGATGCAAAGAAAAGGCACATAAGAGATGCTGTCTGCAGTGAAAAACACCTGTTCCTCCCTTCCTCATACAAGTAGGTTGCTCACTATTTATCATTACTCTTGATTTATAAATATCCTTTTTAAATGGTGGTGTATCACATTCTGCCCTGACTTCATCCCTAAATAGACATTTTGTTTTTTAGAAGGCAGGAGGCCTGTCAAGACCTTGTAAAGGCACTTGGACATAACTAAAACACTGAATTTTTCTTTCTTTTTTTCCTAGAAATCGCTATGGCATCATGACAGAGGTCAACCAGACTCTGAAGCTTGAAGACACCCCAAAGATCACTAACAAAAATTTTGATGGAGGTATAGCTGCATTTCTCAATATTATAAATAAAGAGACAAAATATGAATATAGGCACAATTTTTATAGTGATTTTTTTGTAGTGAATTAATTAAAGATGAGGGGACCAAATAAATTCACCATTTTAAACAAAATTTTGTCAACTTAGTAAGGAAAAGTTTGAGTATAAAATGGGAAAACCTGAGAAGTTTATAAACACCACTAATTTTAAATAATCTTTATGTTTTCATTTTAATTTCGAAAGTATTCTTTATAATTGAAAATGTATAATTTGCTTGAAAAGTAATTTTAATCTTATTGGAAATTAGTTTAATGAACTCTTTTCAGCTGCCCATAATTTCTTATGCATCTTTTAGCTGCGGTGCCAAATGTAAACAATCCATTATTCTTATTATATATTTTGTTCTGAAATGCACTTTTCTGGCATGCAGTTGTTGATCCCAGTCATAAAATATTTCTTATAACATATTTTTTATAAAAGTTGAAAAAGCAAACTATGCTAATATGAGTGATGTTGAAGAATAATCTTCATGAAAATATAAAAGAATGTATGCAAATATTCAATTTTTGGGACAATTTTATTAAATTCCATGCCATTATTTTAGTAAGCTGTTCAGCTGTTAAACTTCAATAGTTATCATATGAAATGATGTACAGGTTTTGTATTTACACTGAATGTATGACAGAAGATAAAAACTGACATAGCTCAAAAGAAGACAAAGAATTCAAAAGGACAAAAAAGACATTAAAAATGCAATTTTTTCCAATTTCTAGATGCACTGGAAGAGAAGGGACTTGCACTGGAAAGTACAGATGCCAAACTGCTCAGGCAGGGAGATGCTGTTCTGAAAACCCTGCAGGAAATGCAGAAACTGGCAGCCTCCCAGGAGAACCAGCAGAGAGCAAGAGGCTTTTACAGATTTGTTTCTGGGCTGAGAAGTTTGCATAACAGCACTCTTGGCTCTCTTGTTCCCAAGATGATGGAAACCTCAAGGTACATCTCAGCAGTTCAAGTGCAAGAGCACCACACACCAGTGCCATGGCAAAACCATGCTATAGCTGATGATTTCCTGCAAATGCTTTTAAATTAGAGGTGTAGTTGATCTAATGAGTGGCTTTCAGAAAGATAAGTGTTATGAGAACTGTACAGAGAAGGAAACAAGGAAGGGACTGTCAAGGTGTGTGTACCTGACACAATCCTTTGGATGCGTTTTTATAGCCAAGTATCTTTCATGCAGCTTTGCTCAAGGACAATGGCTGTAATTCCAAACTCCCAAGTGTGACTTACAGCAGAGAACACAGTTTTGAGTGTGAGACTTTGGCAGACATGGAAGAGTGCTATTGTTTGGTCTGACCCTGCCCTCCACTCCCACCCCTACTCTTTTGTCCGAGACAGTGTACATCTACTTTATGTTCTCCATCTGAAAGGAACTAGAGCCTCAGTCTGGGTCAATACATTAGATGAGAATACTTAAAGATATGGAAAAGTAAAGGAAAAAATAGATATGTCCACGTAATGATCATATCATTAACACTTACTTGTTCTAATTTGGTTATTAATATAACTTATAAAACCAAGAAGCTTTTTTTTGGATAAGAAACTGCATAATTTGCTTTCAGCCACAAAAGTGTACATCATTTATATTAAAAATCTGCCATATGTTTGTTTCAAACAGTCAACATGCAATAATAACCGCAAGCAGGGAATCAATTAATAAAAATCATCCCTTCTCCTTTCAGCTCCATCACCATTCAGGCCCTGGCCCAGTGTGGAACTCCAGAGTGCTACAGTGCAATCCTCCAAATCCTGAGAACTGGAAATGTGAACCCACTCGTGGCAGACCTGGTCACATACACCCTGGGGCTGTTGCCTTCTCCAACTCCACAGAGAATACGGGAGATTCTCAACATGGCCCAGTATCAGCCAAGCAGAGCTTCATTTTATGGCTTGAGTCATTCTGTGACTAAGTAAGCAATGATAGTGTGCAATTGTACAGAATTGCAGAGCTTAGAGTAACCTAGGAATGTTCACTTTTGCAGGATATTTTTATTTGCATGCATTTGCTCTTTAGGAATAAAATATAGACATTCCCAATTTCCTTTTCTGTTTCTGATGTGTTTATATATTTCTGTAGGTTCTACAATGAGAAGAAGATTGTGACAGAGGAAATAGCAGATGTTGCAGACTTCATGGTATCACTGCTGGGCACTGATTGTTCTGGGGAAGATGAACTCACATACCTCACACTTCGGGTACTTTTCTTTCCTTCTTTCCTTATGCAGGCTATTATTTTTTATTCTATATCAATCATATATCATATCATATCATATCATATCATATCATATCATATCATATCATGTATCATATATATTATTATATTATATTATATTATATTATATTATATTATATTATATTATATTATATTATATTATATTATATTATATTATCACATATATTACTCTACTTCTCTTGGTGGAGAGGAAGTTTTAATCATCTTTCTGTGTTTTCTTCACTGCCAGGCTATTGGAAACATGGGTGCAGTGATGGAGAAAGCTAAACCCAGTGTGAAATCTTCTCTGAAGACATGTATCAGAAATGAAGCTGCATCACTTTCAGTTCAGAAAGCAGCCATCCAGGCATTCAGGAAAATGACAATTACTGAAGAGGTAAATTGGTTGCACAAACCAGGATAAACTGTTCTCAGTTCACCTTGACTGTTCACAGGAGTTACTGAATATGCAAAGCTATTCCCATTATTTCAATTCTGCTATCTCCCTTTTAGCTGTCTGCAGAACCCTTTAGTACACATAGCTGGGAAGCCTCCTGGCTTAGTGGGTGTTGCTCTTTTAAGATGCAGTTTGTTTTTATAGATAGTCTCAGTTTAAATGAGAAGTTCTGATCTGTTCCTTTTAGTGTCTTAAATTGAGTTCTGCTTATATAAAGGTGTTGTAAACTAATTAATTACCCCACACTTAAATGTATTTAAGTGAGAAAAAAATCATGTCCCTATTTTATACTGGCATTTTGTTGTCATTGTTAACAGTACTGGGTAGATGTGTGTTTACAATGCAGTGACATTACAGCATCTCTTGCAGAACAGGTATCATTATACAGAGCATTTCTGCTCTGTATGGTGAGATAGTTTCAATATTAAAAAATTCCTTCTCTAAAACCTATATCCTTAGATTCAGTTTAATCCATTTAAATTTTTTAATTATTACTTAATTTTAAACTATTCTTTTAATTTTCCTGCAGCATTAGATTTTGATCACCTTTTTCTCAATTGAACTATCTTTTTTCCAAATTTTTACAATTTGTTTGCACATATGATTCCCATTGATCATCATAATTCTTAAGTAAAATGTAATCCAAATGTATAGGATGATAAAAAAGAAAGGATTTAGAAAAAAAAAAATAAAGCAAACCAACCTAAAAAGATAAGGGAAAAAAAGAGGGGAAAAATAAATTAAAAATACACAACAATAAAGGATAAGAGAAACTATTTGCAAGATCATTTAGTGACAGAACAAGGGGAAATGGGTTCAAATTAAAAAAAGAGTAGGTTTAGATTAGACATTAGAGAGAAATTCTTTACTGTGAGGGTGGTGAGGTCCCACTCAGGACATCAGCACAGGCTGCTCAGAGAAGCTGTGGATGCCCCATCCCTGGAAGTGTCCAAGGCCAGTTTGGATGGGGCTTTGAGCAGCCTGGTCCAGTGAAAGGTTTCCCTGCCCGTGGCAGAGGAATTGGACCTAGATGGTCTTTAAAGTCCCTTCCAACTGAAATGATTCTGTGATCCTCTGATTCTATGAAGATCAGTTTTAATAAAGCCATAACTTCTGTGATGTTTTCTAGCAAAATAAAATTTAGTAAAATAACTTCAAATAAACTGCTGTGATAGGCTGTAGAAATAAGGTCCAAAAATAAGTATGCAGTCAGTAAAGACTTGGTCTCAATGATCCTTATGGATCCCTGCCAATAAAGAATATTCTGTGATTATTTCACCCTATATATTCCCAAAAGGATTTAGCAATATCATCCATGAGCCAGTTCATCAGTACATTTCTTCTATTTACATAGGATCGTTCAGCACTTCTCAAAGCATTCCAAGAATTGGATGCACCCACAGACAAACGTCTAGCATCCTATCTCCTAGTGATGAAAAATCCTTCCCCAAGTGATCTTGCCAAGATTTTGAGAGTCCTCACAAAGGAGAAGAGTGAGCAAGTGAAAAGCTTTGTTGCCTCACACATTGCTAACATCCTGGACTCTAAAGAACTGGGCATCGAAGAGTAAGTGAAATTTATATGTACATTGGTCTCATTGAAAGAAAAAAGTTTTGACCACAGTTGCAGTAGTAGTTATCTAGCAGTGGAGTTTTTGATTGTTTTTTCTATTTATTTGAACAAGCACATCAGCTGAGTAAACTGGCTGTGTCAGAACAGTGCCAGATTATAGTCTTTCCATGAATCTTATGTTTACTGTTAAATATGTGCAGAGAGCTATCCATTAGCAATCAGCACAGCTGTATGAATGTCTGCAAGTGGCATAAAAATTCCCTTAACTAAGACTAAATGGGTGTTTGGAATATATACTAATCATATTTTAATTGCTATCCTCTTCCCTAGTCTAAAAAGCCGAGTTGAAGAAGCTCTGAAAGGAAATCAGCTCCCAACAGCCAAAGATTTCAGAAAATTCTCACAAAATTACCAGATTTCAGAAAGACTTTCCGTACCTGGAATTGACCCCATCTCTGCCAAAGTAGAAGGAAATGTGGTATTTGATCCAAGCAGCTATATTCCTAAAGAGACCATGCTGAAAACCACCCTGCATGCCTATGGATTTGACCCAAGTGATGTCTTTGAGGTACAACAATTTTGAAAAACATTTGCTAGTATTCAGCTGCCTTCTTTCTCATTTCTGTTTTCTTATAACAACTTTCTGTGAATAATGTATTTTTTTACAAGCCTTGGGAGAAATCTAAAGGTCACTGTGACTACAAGGGGACTTTGATTTGGTCTCAATGGGCTTTAGGGCAAGCCATCCATTATGTGATGTCACTTGCCACTGACTAGATGGACGACCCTGTTGAAGTTATTAAAGGGCTCAGGGTAAAATGAACCCATCTGTAACAAGTTGACTTTGTGCTAATGAATCATTACTGGCACTCTGAAGTACTTATAGTAGATTTTAAGTGAGATCCAACCTATGCACAGGTTTTTTATTGAACCTCTACACAGAGGTAAAATGAATTATAAGACATAGTGTTCCATACCTTCCCTTAAGAGTCATAGGCTTCTAGATGCACTTTAAATGCTTTTTTTGCTCCCCAGAAAGTCTGTTTGTTGTAAAGTTCCAAAGAAAAGGGCGCAACTGTCTCAGTTATACGTTGTCCTTTCTGTTCATTTCAGCTTGGCTTGGATGGAAAGGGATTTGAACCAACACTGGAAGCATTGTTTGGAGAGAAGGGATTTTTCCCAGACACTGCAACCAAGGCCTTGTATTGGGTTGATGGCAAAGTGCCAGAGCGAGTTTCCAAGGCACTTTTTGACTATTTTGGTTACTCACAGGATGGCAAGCAGGAGCAGGTACAGCTTGAAAGCATTCTCTGTGCAGCACAGCATTCCTATTTTTACACAATAATTGCAGCACTTACTGCTTTACTCTATACATTCCTTCTCCTCTCTGGTGAGACAAACAGAAATCCTTAATGCCACTTAACTGTATTTGGAGGGATCTTTGGAGAAAAATCTGTAAGTGCATGTGCAGAATATCTGGCATTCACTAAGTACCTGTTCTAGATATATGACCTTACATACTTACAGATATATATATATATATATATATATACCATACACACTATATACTGTTTTATTGCTTTCTGACTGAATTTTCAGGATATCACAAAAGGAATAATACTTAACCTTGAAAAACTGATAAAAGAATTGGGCAGCAAAGAGGCTCCAGAAGGAAGAGCATATCTAAGGATCCTGGGAGAAGAGCTTGGGTACCTGAAACTCAATGATTTTAAACTGCTGGGAAGCTTGATTTTAAAGAGTGTTAAAACTCTTCAGACTGTTCCTGAAATGGTATGTTTCTGATGCAGCAATGTCCATTATCCACTTTTTTTTCACCCAGATGTTTTTTAAGATTTAGATTGTATTTAACTATTATGTAAAAATATTTGATGCTAGCATGAAAATAAAATTATTTGAAATAAAATATCCAGATCTATGTTAAAGGACTCTGAGAAATCTATGAAGACTCCTCAATAACCAAATGGAGTCCTCCTAGTGGACTGGTGAGGAGAAGGAAAAAGGGAAAGTTCAGATCATATTGTATTATCAAGAAACCTACTGGAACAACTCCCAAAACTTTAGTACTGGCTATTCAGTTACATGAGTAAATTTTTAATTATGGTAATATGGGTTAATATTAAAAATTTCATCCTTGTCATGTTAAAAAGAAAATATGTAGTAGTTGTTAAGAATATTTGGTAATAGCCTTCTTTTACTGAAGTATCTAAACCAGTTCACCTTTGTATGTGTGTGGCATGTTTGTATGTATGTATGTGAGTGTTAGGGTAGAATGTATCAAGGCTGGTATTCATTTAAAGTTCAGATTTTGCTGACCGTCTTTTGTATATTTTTTGAAACAATGAATCTGTGGAAATTAGATTCTCTCCTTATGAAATTAATTTTTGGATTAGAGAGTTGCAATCATTCTCTGATCAGTTTGAAAAGTTCAAAATGTGCATATTCCAAAATGAGGATTTGTTAGTGTTCATTTCCTTGTTTGATTGACAGATTGCACAAGCCATCTCAAAAGGTATTGACAGGGATCTATTTGTTCACTACATATTCATGGACAATGAGTTCGAGCTTCCAACTGGAGCAGGTTTGCAACTGAAATTTGCCTTATCTGGAATAGCAACACCTGGGGCAAGAGTAGCTGCAAAGCTTCATCAAAAAAACGTAAGTCGCAATAATTGTCTATATTTTTTCTCCTCCTATTAATCTATATTTTCATTTATGGATAAAACTGTAACACCAGAAATATTTTTTTCACCTGAGAGGAAACATCTTAAAATTGTAGCAAGGAAAAAGCATATGGCAAAAAATTAGTTACCCATTTTAAATTTTAAAAATATAAAAAAATAAAAAAAAGAAAATCTATTCCTTTTTACAGTTCTAATGACTACCTTGCTCTAACCTAGTCAGTACTTCATAAGAATTCCTTAGTAGTTTCAGTTCATCTAAACTTTTAATTTTCTACCATATCCAAGACCTAAATAAAAAACAAGATCCTCAAATTTAGTACTTGTTGCCCTTTAGTTAGCTTTGGAATCTTTTCCAGAATTTTGCATCTTGTCCCTTCTTTCTTAATGGCCAAAGCAAAAGCTTGAAAATAAGCTGGTTTGCATTAAGAGAAATTCAAATCTTGGATCTATTACTTTATTTTTGTGAAACAGTTTGATCATTGTCTTTGAAAACTGCTGGTTTTTTTCTTATAATGGAAAACTGGCTCTTGTCTTCAGATTTAAAAAATACATGCAAGTAGTTCCATGTACAAAATCTTTCTGAAGTTTGAGTATTTTTATGTTAAAGGAGGCAGGGATCCTTGGGGTTATCATCTTGCTGTTTTTTTTTTTTTTATATTACAGTTACCAATTATATGGGCCATTTGATTATGTTACTTGGGAATTAGACTTTTTGAATAGCAAAATCAATTCTATAAAACTTACCTCTGTATTATCAGGAGTGGTATGGGTTTTTTTGTATAAGAAGTGTATTGGGCAAATAAATATCCCATTTTGCTTTTATTAAATAGATGCAAGCAGATCTCATTGCTAAACCTTCAGTAGCAGTTGAGTTTGTGACACACCTGGGAATAAACCTGCCTGAATTTGCTGGAAGTGGTGTGGAGATGAATTCTAATATATTCCATGAATCTGGAATTGAAGCACATGTTAGTGTAAAGGCTGGACAATTGAAATTCAGCATTCCTGCTCCAAAGGCTTCAGTAAAACTCCTCAGTATCAGGTAATAAGAACTGAATGAGAACTTTCAGGGCTATGTTCCTCCTTGTCTTCTTGATTTTTATTGTGGTGGAATTGAAAGGCTAGGGCAGGCATGGAGAAATTTTCAGTTCAGAAAAATCCCAGACATTGTAAAACTGAGATAATTTCTTTTGTAAGACAAATAAATATGCCAGATAAGTGATGACTTGGAGTCATGGCTTACAGACTATTTGTCACTATTTTTAAAATTTTATACAAGACTCTTAAAATTTCCATTATATTCTTTTCTTTCACATAAAATTATTATAATAACAGTATGTATTTTAAATTGAATTTAAATGAGGTACTTACATTAATTTTAGAGAGAGCAAAAGGCTCAATACATTAAATTATAATTGTCAATATTAACACCTGTATCTTTTAAAGCCAAATGTTGTTTCAGTTAGCCCCTATATTAATAATCAAGTTTTATTCATAAGTCACTGTGCTAGTAGGATGTCTGAGCACCTGTCCTGGGAATAAATGACTGACTTTTCTTTTCCAGCAATACTCTGCATTTGGTGTCTCCAGCCAAAACTGAAGAAATTCCAACTGTGATAGAGAAACAAACAATCTCAACTTCTTGCAAGCCTTTCATTCCTGGTCTAAATTTCTGCACCAAAGTATTGTACCCTAATTCCACTGACACAGAGGCAGTTCCATATTTTCCATTGACTGGAGAATCCAGGTGAGTCATGTAAACTTAAACTGGGTTTATTTTGTGCTGACTGCCTTCCCTCTTAGTCTCCAGTAGTCTCTCACATCAAGCTTACCTTTAAAAATCTTTCAAAATTTACTGGCAACAGCAGTTCAGAGAGCTGTTGAGAACTGTGTGGTTTCTTATGTTTGTGTTCATGTACAAAAAGGTTGTTCACCAGGCATTTGTTTTCTCCTTCTGCAGATTTGAGGTTGAATTAGTGTCCACAGGCGAAGTAAAGGAATATTCTGCAATTGCAAACTACGAACTGCAGAGAGAGGGAAATGACCAGATAGACACCTTAAAGTTTGCTATCCAGGCAGAAGGTAAGAGTTAAAAAAAAAAACAACTGTGTGGTTTTGCTCTGTTTTGAACTGTCATTTACCGGAAAAGACATTTTAGCTAATGAATCTTAACAGTATTTTTAACAGTGTAAGATAGAATATCATTTTCACATTCAAATAGGCTGATAATTTAACCACATTTCCTTTCAAGTATGCAATCCCAGTGCAAGATTTTCATGATGAGAGGCTGATTTTGTATTTTGCAAGATTTTAATAAATCTTGGTGAATGGAAGCAAGGAAGAGGAGATGTTCAGGGGGCCTGTATAATCAAGAGAAAATATATTTCTCATGAAACATGGAATGAAAGCCTACAAAACATGGCATCATCTATGGGATCATTTAAATAACAAAAGTATTTATGGGTTTGTGGGTCAGTCCTTCTTGTGTTTAGAAGATGAGAAGAAAAAAGATGACCCAGTTGCTAATCAGACTCATCAAAAGTTGTGTTAGATCTTTAGTGGGATATAATTTTCATCTGATCCTTTTTTGTTCTCCTTTTAAGAAAAGTCCAAGCAGATTCCATATTTGTGAATAACCAAAGCACATTATACTTTCTAGGTGTAAACCATCATGAGGCCACACTGACCTTCAGGTACAACAGAGGCAAAAAGATTTTGACCAGTGATGTACAGATTCCAGATGTTGATGTTGACTTTGGTACAAACTTCAGAATTACTGATGAATCCATTTCTGGGAAGAAAGCATACACCTTAGTCTTAGACATCAACAACAAGAAGATTACAGAGGTTACTCTTTCTGGCCAGATAAGGTAACTCATGAAAGCATTTAGAATTTGACAGCTACCTTTGAAAGTTTTTATTGGTTGTAAAATTGTCAGAAAATTTTATCTTGTTTTGGAGAAATTTCTTAAGTACAGAGACAGATAGAGTTGCCATTGAAACCCCATTTAAAAAACTTTAGTGTATTTTATTTGTAATACATCAAATACATGCATATAATACATTGATCTTTCCTACTATATATAGATATAGATATATAGATATAGATATATAGATATATAGATATATAGATATATAGATATATAGATATATAGATATATAGATATATAGATATATAGATATATAGATATATAGATATATAGATATATAGATATACAGATATATAGATATAATTTGTATTACAAGTTCCTTGAGGTAGTTCTTCGATGTTTGCACACACATGACTAGAAGAATGCATTGTACTACTGTTATTGCAGGTGTGATAATCCAAGGCTATAAACAAGGCAAGGTTTGTTCAGAGGGGTATTATCTTTTACTGGATATGCTTGGCGCAAAAAAAAGTTATTACATCTCCCCATGAAGAAATCTAATGGCACTCAGTAAGAAACAAAACCAAAAATAACTGAGAGCTTCCTGTAAAAATTCCCACGCTTCTCGATGAGAATATTTCCGGGCACATCTACAGGGGAGCTAACAAAAATGTTCAGCCTGCCAGGGTTTCTAAAATTGTCTGCCTCACAAGCCCATAGTGAAATGGGCTGATCACATTCTTTAATAAACCTCAATCTTCCATGGAATTCTGTGATCTTGATGGTGCCCCAGGGAGTCTTTGTCTTTGCTGTTCATGTAGAATTGCCTCTGATATCAGTGGGAGCTTTGGACAGATGTCAGGGACCTCAATTCCCTTTCATTTGCACTAACATAACATTAGAAGTTTGCTCGAGTCAACAAAGTTACAGAGATATAAAATAAATGTGAGTAAAGGAAAATGAAGCCCACTGGCATAATATATTTTGCCAAGTGTTTTGTTTTTATGTGATTCATGGCCACAGTCTGTATCCTGAGTAGAGAATTCAGCTTGAGTAAGGCATTTAGAATTTGGTTCAGCTACAGTTTTACCAGGACAGGTAGATATTTTCATCCTTGTAACTCTTATGAAATTAACACGGAGTCATCACTGTGTGTATCTGCACAGTAGCTTTACAATAGTCTACAACAGATTTTCCAATGCAACTAGCAGAAGCTGAAAATATTAATTGAATTAGAACAGTGTTTACAAGATTGATCCAATCTAATTTTTTTATAACACCTATTATGCCTTTGCTATAGATTTAAATGCTGAGATTGCTTCTGAAAAAACACAATTAAATATTTTTATTAATTTTTATTCATTTTTTCCTTTTACAGATATGCTGGAGTGGAAGAGGCAATGTTAAGAGGCACCATTTCTTTTCCTCGCTTGGAAACCGAACTTAGAAGTGAAGCATTGGTTAATTATTCACCAAACAAGGCATATCTTCAGATTAGCTCAGCTGCAACAATTCATGGAAACTCAATTTCAAAAAGAGTTCTTCTCAAATATGGTAGGGGCAAAAACATGATCCACATACACAACCTGTAAATTTAAGCATCTTTTTACATTAGCTCATACTATTTCTCAAAACTAGAATATTACTAATTTTACCCTTTTCTTTTAAATTCATGATTTTTAGATGCTGAGAAAGTTGAGTTCGAGTGGAATTCAGGTGTCAGTGCTGCTGTGAAAAAACTCTCTTCTGCCTTCCCAGTTGACTTTTCAGACTACCCAAAAACCCTAGAGAAGAGTGCCAATGAACTTCTGGATCGGAAAGTGGCTCATACAGATATGACACTGCGACACATCGTGTCACAATTCATTGTGGTATGGTTTTCAACATTTAGTAGATATTACAGCTCCAGTACATAGCCCTGAGGAATTCTTGCCTCCCCTGTGAAAGCCAAAATACTTGTAAAATCCCTTATCTGATTGAATAAGTTGTGTATTTCCAGCTTTGATAGAACGAGTCACTTTAGCAGATACTTAGACCCCAGTACTTGGGTAGTTCAAATAACTTTCAGATAACTTCACTGGGAAATGCTAAAACTTTTTATTTACTTTGAAAAACTTTTCTCCTCATTGCAGGCAACCAACACCTGGCTGCAAAAGACATCAAAAGATGTCCCTTATTCCCAGGCTCTGCAAGACAAACTAAGTGCACTGCAGGAATTGAACATTCAGAAACTTAACCTGCCTGTTATCACCATTCCTGAAGAACTTTTCCTGAAAAGGTAGGGAATTAAATTGGGATATAGTGAAACAGGAAACTGAAAATAGATATTTGCTCACATTTTAGTGTTACTTTATTTTACTTTGGTTTTATAAAACAGCATGGAATTGCTGTAAACATTAGCATAAAATTGGAATAATAACAAAGAATTTTAAGGTCAGAGAAATTGTATTATATGGAGGAATTACTGTGCATGTTTAATACAGATTTGACTTCATGTAATATGTGAATAGACCCCAAAGTATTGTATTATATTATAAGGCATACTGAATAAAAAAAACAGCATTCAACAGCCTTTAAGCCACAGAACTACTGAAGCCATGTTTCTCATAGATTTGTATCCTACATCCTTGCAGACACTTTGGCCATAGCCTTCATAGCTGTACATTTTCCTGTGCAGTCCTGTTCTCCCTATTCCCCTACCCATGCTGGTTAACCTCCACCAGTAGAGCACCTGACCTCCTCCCATGCCTGACGTGCTCAGAGGGAAGTTGTACACATGTGGCCTGGATGCTTGCACTAGTTTGGTCCCATCTCTTCTACCTAATAGAGTTTCACAGGACTTGTATGAAGGTTATTATGCTTCTGTCAAATTTCATAGAAATGAAATGCTGAACTGAATGTAAAGGACAACAGAGGTTAGTGTAAGATTGGATTCCAAAAAAAAGAAATGGAGAAGAGTCTTGAATTTTGTGTCTCTTAGATCTGTTTTTCCATGTATTATCTTTTGTTGTGCTAATATGATATTGTGTATTAATTTCACACATCTCTATTGCTGCCATATTGCTGCTCCTGAGCTAAGTATAAGCAAGGAAGAAACTGGTTTTTTCCTAGGTTGTTATCAACTGTGCTCATAAGAATAATAGTGTTTTTTACTGCTCTTTTATGTAGCTTTTTAAATCTTTTGATGTAAAGGAACAAATTTCAGAAGTGTTTGCTTAATTTTCATCTTAGGGTGTAGCTCTGAGTATAAAAATTCAAGATTTTGCAATATGAAAGACCAGTTAGGCAAACAAGAAAAGCATCTTTGCCAGCTTATTGTTCATTCAGAAATTAAGGCCAGGTTTCCTTCTGTTTTGCCTTTTCCTAATTATGCTTTTTTGGCTAATGATCCATTTTCCAGTCCTAGTTCCTGATCACATGCTTAGATTTTTATTTCCTTTTATTCAGAATAAAAAAAATGCTGTATATTTGGATGAAACTTTTCAAATGCTTACAAAGAGATAGATAAATTCTTAATTTTAGATCATTACCATGTCTAACACTAATATGATTTCATGCATTTCTATAAGAATACATTGCCTTTCTCTGATGCCACAAGTGTGCCGGTGATTTTGGGGGATTTTCTTTAGCTTTACCTACAAGTCTGTTTGTTTGTGAAATGAGAGGAAAAGGCATTGAAACAATTCCCTGATACCAAAAGTATTTTTGATAAATTCTGATTAATGAGTGCTTGAAAATGTTGATATTAATGTTTGATCATTACATTTCTCTCTAAAACTAAAGTCAGGACATTGATATAAGTATATGAGTAAGCTGAGTATCATGGGCAGAGGAGGAAATAATGAAAACTCCTGCTTTATGAACTTAGTTTCTAACAGAGTTATCTTTATTTTCCAGTGAAGGCCGGGTCAGATACAACTTTAATAAGAACAGTTTTGTAATTGATATTCCTCTGCCGTATGCGGGAAGATCGTCTGATGAGATGTGGCTGCCGAAGACTGTTAAAACACCTCCCCTGGTGGTGGAGTCCATGGGAATAAGTGTGCCATCTCAGGAGTACAGAATCCCAACATTTACTGTGCCCAAATCCTATCCTTTCCGTGTGCCTTTGCTGGGCAAGTTAGAGGTCTCTGCTGGTGTGTTCAGCAACTTTTACAACTGGACAGCCGCGTACACCGTGACTAACAGCACCACGGAGAGAGTGACCAGTGTAAAAGCTACCTATAACACAAATGGTGATTGTGACTTTGAGCTGCTTGCCTACAGTGTGAAAGGTAAGAGTGTTTGCAAACCAATTTTAATTATTTTACATCCTTTATATCAGGTACAGTACATTTGTTTGCCTGCACTTACTTAAAGACGTGTTGCGAGATCTCTAATCACTTTCCCTTTGAACTTATAGATCTTATGTGTGTTTATTCAGGCACTAAAGGTGAAGTCAGTTTAATTCAGTAAAGACTTTTAGAGTCCTTATTTTCCTGGGTATTCCTTACTGAAGGAAATGTCCTTCAAAACTGAAGGCATGATTCTACAAACGCTCGTAGAAGTTGATCGGTGAACTGTTTTAAAAATCAGGTGTGCAAGTGTATGTGTAGGTATGCCCACAATTTATTTCTCAGATCATTAATATGTATATATACTTATATAAAATTGTCTTATCTTTTTTTTTTTATGTCCATATATTGCCATAATATTGTGGTTTTAAGTTAGTTCTCCTAAAATTGCAGTTTGGGTTCTCAAACTGCAAAAAGATAACCTGACTTAATTTATTTTCTTCTAAACTCCTCACCATGACTGAGGCATGATAAAGAAAACACTAAAATCTAGGAATGTTAGATGTAGGCTGCCCCTGAGAGCATCTTCTTAATTTAAGTTTAAATAATGACATAATTTTATGTCGTTTCACATTATTATATTTAGTAAAGTAGTGTAGAAAATTTATTTGTAGTTCAAAACTTTAGCTTCAAATATCAAAATAGTAGCCATTTTTACATAAATATTCAGTATTTACGAAAGCACTTGGGCCCTTAAAACAAAGTGGTATAACAGTAATCGCAATTCAAGCAGTAGCATAGAGGTTCAGTGGCATCAGACAGGTTCTCAAAGATGGAAAGGTGTAGGCACACTTACCTTTAGTCTCTTTTTTCCTATTTCAGGTTCTGGAGAAGCATCATATAACAGAAATGGATTCATCTGTGCATATGAAAATCACCTGACGCACAGTCTCTTAACATCAGATTTTAAGCTGTCTGGCAGAAAGAGTTATGAACCTATTCCATTTTCAAACTACACCTTATCATTTACAGCATCAAGTACTATGGGTCCTCAGCTTTCATTTTCCAGTGATATTTTTTCTGAAAATATAAATAATATGCATACCAATAACATAAAAATGGAAGGGCAGTTGGAAGTGGCTTCAGTGTTTGCAAAAAGCATTTACACTCTATCTACCACGTACAATGAAAAGAGACAGGTTTTAGAAGGAAAGTCAAATCTGAAGTTGGATTCTTCTTATCTTCAGGCTACCAATCAGATGTCTGGCAGATACAGTGATGGTTCATTTTCCATTACTTCAGTTTCTGATGCACAAAATGGGCTATTAAAGAACACAGCTTCAATGAAGTATGAAAACAGCCAGCTGAAAATGTCATCTGAAACCAGCGGGAGGTATCGACACACTGCAGGTGTCAATAAGCTTGAAATAATTTTATCAAATAAGATGGCAGCACTTCGATCTGAATACCAAGCCACTTACAAGCAAATCCAGTATTTTGCCTTGTTTGCAGGTTCTCTCACTTCCCAGGATCTTGTTTTCAACACTGATATCTCCCTGACTGATCAGAAGAATCGAGCTGCCCATAAGTCATCACTCAATATAAATCGGTATGGTCTAGCCAGCAGTGCCACCACCAACATGCAGTTTAGTCCCTTGGCAATGCAGAGTGAAATGAATGCCAAGCTCGACACTGCTGGAGGCTCCATGTCACTGTCCTCTTCTGGGCGCTATGGGAAAAACAATGCAAAATTCAATGTAGGGGGAAGAGTGAGCTTAACAGAAATAACGCTGGGAAGTGAATACCAGAGTACGGTTCTGGGTATGGACAACAAACATGTTTTAAACTTCAGAGTTAATGCAGAAGGACTCAAGTTTTCAAATAATTTGCAGGGATCATTCAAAGATATTAAGTTGGAGTACACAAATGATTTGAATATTCCAGGCTTATCCTTAACATTTGTTTCAAAGTTAGACAACAGCTTCAGCTTTGACAAGTTCCACAAACATGTTTTTGATCTTCAACTGCAACCTACCTCACTAACAGCTAAACTGAACAATAATCTTAAATACACTAAAACAGAAGTTTCCAACAAAGCAGAACTCATTCTCAAGCCTCTGAATATGAACTTGGGTGGCAATATCAGAGGAGCCCATGGAGCAGATGAAATAAAGCACACCTACACCCTTACATGTGCTGGTCTAACTGCAGACTTGAAAACAGACACCGTGGCAAATGTTCAAGGTGCAGCAGTGAGTCACAGGGTTCATCTGGATGTGGCAGGACTCTCTTCCTCAGTTACCATGAACACAAACTGTGATTCCAAGCCTCTCCGTTTCAGCAATGCTGTGCGTTCCACTATGGCCCCGTTTATCATCACGGCTGATGTACACACCAATGCTAATGGCAAGCTGGTTGCTGTGGGTGAGCACACAGGAGACTTGTACAGCAAATTCCTGCTTAAAGCAGAGCCTCTTGCTTTCACTTTCTCCCACGATTACAGAGGCTCTACCAGCCATAGCTTGAAGTCTAGAGGAAAGTACACTACGCTGCTTGACAACAAAGTTCATATGCTTTTTACCCCATCAGAGCAGTCAAGTGCCTGGAAATTGAAAAGTCAGCTAAACAATAATGTCTATTCACAAGATTTCAGTGCTTACAATAATGCAGAAAAGATCGGTGTGGAACTTAATGGAAAAGCTTTAGCAGATCTCTCTGTAATGGACACATCAGTCATACTACCATTAACATCTGAAGAAGTTAATTTAATTGATGTATTGGGTCTCAGGAACAGTGTATCAGAGCCTCAAGAATTCAGCATCTCTGGCTTTGTGAAGTATGACAAAAATAAAGATATGCATGTTATTAGCCTACCTGTCTTGGAAAATCTGCCAGTTTACTTTGAAAGACTCAGAGGCAGCATTCTATCCACACTGCAGGCCCTGCAAAGGTACCTGAAGAGCGTAGACATGGAACAGCACATGAAAAAATACAAGGCAAATTTGGACAAACTGTCACAGGACATTAACGATTACGTGGACACATTAGATATCAAAGGCAAAGTTATCAGCATGAAAAATAATTTTGTGGCTTTCACAAAGGACTACAGAATAACATCAGATGATCTCCAAATCATGCTGGAAAAAGCCATTGACAAACTTCAAGAAATACTGTCTCAGCTGCAGATCTATTTGATAGAAGTTGAACAACACATCAAAGACTTCTGTGAGCAGTACAACATTAAAGCACTTATTGCACAGCTTCTTGATCAAATAGTTGAAACAATGACAGCTCTAGATAACAAATACCAGGTAAGAACAACTGTAATCAACATCATTGAAAAATTGTGGGTTTTTTTCCAACAATATGATCTTAACAAAATCGGAAGCAGCGCTTTGGCTTGGATTAAAAATGTTGATGATGAATACGAGATTACAGCTAAAATACATGAAAACCTAGAGCTACTCAAGATCCAGATTCAGAAAATTGATGTCAGAAGCATTGCGGAAAATTTGAAACGACAGATTAAATCATTTGATGCTAAAGAATGTTTAGAAAAAATTAAGCAATCTTTGCCAATCGAAAAAATTAATGAAATTCTTGAACAAATCAAAGACTTTATTCTAAATTGGATAGATGAATATGAATTATCTGAGAAGATCAGCGCTTTCCGTGGCCATATGCACAAATTGATTGTAAAATATGAAATTGATAAGCAGATATATTTTTTAATTGACAGAATGATAGAACTGCTTAAAACGTACAGAATAAAAGAAACTGTCCAGAAACTGACCACCTACCTGCAAAATACTGATGTGAAGTCATGCTTTGATAAAGTTGTTGCTTTTGTTGATGATGCTGTCAAGAAAGTGCAAACCTTTGATTATGAAAAGATGATAAAGCAAGTCAACAAGTTCCTTGACATGGTTATTAAAAAGCTCAAGGCTTTTGACTATGACCAATTTGTAGATGACACAAATAAAAAAATTCGAGAAGTGACCCAGAAAATAAATGAAGAACTCAGAAATCTAGAACTTCCACAGAAAGTAGAAGCACTGAAACAGTATATAAGAGATTTTAGATCTGTGATTTCAAAATACATGGAACAGCTAAAGGACACAAAGCTTGCTGCAATAATTAACTGGCTGAGGGAGCTCATAGACTCAACAACATTTGCTAATCTCAAAGTCAAGGTAAATGAACATCTGGAAGATCTGCGAGAGAGGATTACTGAAATGGATATTTCCCAGGAATTACAGTGGTGTCTTCAGAAGATAAGCCAATTCTACAATTCTGTTGTCATATACGTTTCTGACCAATGGAATGCAGCTTTCAAAAAAATCACTGCATTGGCTGAAGAATATGATCTAAAAAACTGGGCTGAAAATTTAAAACAGTTTGTTGAAACTGGATTTAAAGTCCCTGAAATCAGGACAGTTGTAGTCACTATACCTGCATTCGAGGTTAGTCTCCGAAGTCTTCGGGAAGCAACGTTTCGAACACCGGAATTCATTGTCCCGCTGACTGACCTCCGTATCCCCTCCTATGAGATCAATATTAAGAGACTAAAGGACATGAAAATCCCAATGAAATTTACTACCCCAGCATTTAAAATTCTAAATACCTTTCAAATTCCTTCCTTCAAAATTGACTTGATTGAAATTAAGCATCTGATTGTGAGAACAATAGACAAATTCATGTCTGCAGAATTTCAGTTACCATCTATTGATGTCTATTTGAAAGATCTGAAGATGAGAGATATGCCTTTTTCTGACATTTCTTTCCCAGAAATACAAATGCCTCAGTTTAAAATACCAGAATTATTGATTCCAAAGCTAAATCTAAATGAACTCCAGATTCCTGACATGAAGATACCAGAGTTCCAGCTCCCACATATCCCACATACTGTGACTGTCCCTACATTTGGCAAATTGTCTGGTGCTTTCAGAGTCACCTCTCCATTCTTCACACTGTCTACACAAGCTGAGCTTCGTAATACCACAACATCTGCAAACAGTCCAGAATTTGTTACCTCCATTTCAGCTCAAACAACTTCTAAATTAGACTTCCTAGTTTTTAGTGTTATTGCAGATTCACGTCTCCTGGCCCCTGACATGAAGCAGCTGAACCTTAAAAATGTCATGAAAGTCAACCATAGATTCCTTAAAGTTGATCACACCAATGAAGTGGTATTTTTAGGGACCTCGGTAGAAGGTGAAGCTGAAACTAGAGCAAATTTACATACAAAGAAAAATTCTATAGAACTACAGAATAATTTAATGGTCAAGCTGCAGAGGAAAATTTGGATGCAGAGTGGAATGGCATATTCTCACAGACTGAATATTCCAGAAGCTGATTTCTCCAGCCAGGCTGATCTGGTCAATAACATGACAACAGAGGTAGAAGCAGGATACATATCATTTACCTCTGCTGGTAAAGGAAACTGGAAATGGGCTTCACCTAATTTCTCCGATGAAGGCACTCATGATTCACGTGCCACTTTCAAGATTGAGGGCCCCACTATTACATTTTCTGCCAACAACAGAATAAATGATAAGTACCTGAAAGTCAACCAAGCTATAAAATATGAATGTCATTCCTTAATGTTTTCAACAGTTCAGATTCAGTCTGAAATTGAGTCACAGCGTGTAGGACGTAGCATTCTGAATGTGAGAGGCACAGGAGAGCTTCTAGGAATGAAAGTAGAATTAACAGGCTCTCACAATGCTCGGCTCCATGGACGGATTACTGGAATTGTCAATAATGAACTTTCCTTCTTGTCACACCCTTCTGAAATTCGTCTTTCAACAAACAATGATGGAAATGTGAAAATCAGCTTCCCAATGAAACTGACTGGCAAAATTGACTTCCTGAATAACTATGGGTTTGCCCTCAGTTCTTCTGTTCAACAGGTCAACTGGCAAGTTACTGGCAGATTCAATCAGTACAGATATTCCCATAATATGTCTGCTGGCAACAATGATGACAGAATTGAAGCTCATATCGAAATGAATGGAGATGCCAACCTGGACTTCCTAAACATTCCTCTAAGCATTCCTCAGTTTCAGATTCCCTACACTGGAATCAAAACTCCTCAGCTGAAAGATTATTCACTGTGGGAGCAGGTAGGCCTGAAAGAATTATTGAAGACAACAAGACAATCCTTTGATTTAAATTTGAAAGCTCGGTATGAGAAAAACAAAGACATGCATGCAATCCCACTTCCTTTAGCAAAAGTGCATGAAGTACTTAATAAAAACATCCTTTTATTCAACAAGCATTTTGAGAAAGGAAGAAATGCAGCTTTAGATTTTCTCACAAAGTCATATAATGAAGCCAAAACAAAACTGGACAAGTACAAAATACAAACATCACTGAACAAAATACCACGGACCCTCAGGATTCCAGGATACACCATTCCAATTGTGAATATTGAAGTTTCTCCTTTCACTGCTGAGATGCCAGCCTTTGGTTTCACACTTCCAAAAGAAATAAGCACAAGAGGATTCACAGTTCCAATGATTGGATTTTCAGTTCCATCTTACACACTAGTTGTACCTTCTTTTGAGCTTCCAGTCCTTCATATCCCCCAGGATCTACGCACTCTAAAGCTTCCTAGATTCAAAATCAACAGCTCAGCAAACAACGTATTAGTTCCTGCCATGGGTAACGTTACTTATGACTTCTCATTTAAATCTAGTGTAATCACTTTAACTGCAAATGCTGGGCTGCTCAATCAGTCAGATATTGTTGGACATCTCAGTGTCTCATCCTCTTCTGTCATTGAGGCTCTGCAATTCAAACTGGAGGGTTCAACGAGTTTGACAAGAAAAAGAGGGTTGAAGCTGGCCACAGCATTGTCCCTGAGTAATAACAAATATCTAGGAGGAAACCATGATAGCACTATCACTCTCTTAAAGAGGATCATGGAAGCTTCTGTGGCAACAAATATAGAAGTTGACACACCAGTTTTAAAAATTAATTTCAGCCAAGAACTTTCTGGAAATACGAAATCTAAACCCACTCTTTCCTCAGGTCTAAAATTAACATATTATTTTAATACTCCCAAATTCGGCACCAGTGCTGTGGGAGAAATTGCTCACAGATTTGCCTTAGAGAGCCTTACGTATTACATATCAGTAGAATCTTCTACGAGTGGGGATATTAATGGAGTATTTTACACTGGAAATGCATTTTCTGGAAGATTAGACCATGAGGCAAATGCCTATTTGAATGCTAATGGAGCTCGGTCATCCCTCAAATTTGAGGCCCACTCTAAAGCAGATGGACTCTGGATCATTGAAATCAAGGAATTACTTGCAGTTGAAGCATCTACCCATCGTATTTATGCAGTCTGGGAGCACAATGGGAAGAACTATGCAAGCTATGCATCTCGTTTCACAACAACAGGGACTCAGAGATGCAAAGCAACCTTAGAGCTGGCTCCTTGGGATGTATCAGCAGATCTTCAGATTCAAGCCATTCAGCCAAATCCCTACCTGGGCATGGCATCAGTTAATGAGGTTGTTGTAGTGAAAATCAGTCCTGCAAACCAGAAAGCTGGCTGGAAGGGTGAAGGCCAAATTCACTCACTATCTCTCAGTCATGATATGCAGTTATCAAATGAAAAATCAAAGGCAGAATTTGTTATTTCTGGATCTTTGGAAGGGTACATGGGCTTCCTCAAATTCATCAAGTGTCCCATTTCTGAGAAGAGCTTATGGGACATCATGAAGCTGGATGTCACAACCAGTGATGACAGGAAACAGTACTGGAATGGCTCAGCATCCCTCGTGTACACAAAGAGTGAAGATGGTTACTTTTTCCCCCTACCCGTGGATAAGCTGACCGACGGTTTCACTGTCACTATTCCTGGGTTACACCTGAAGGCTCCAAGCCCTGTCCTCAGCACTCCAGAGTTCAGCCTTCCTTTCACCACTCTCCAGGTCCCAGCATACACTGTTGACTTGCGCAGCATAAAAATCCCACAGACACTGAGCACAATGCCATTTGATGTCCATTTACCCACCCTGCCAAAGCTAAGATTCCCCAAAGTGGATGTAGGAGCAAATTATATTACATTAGAAGAGTATAAAATGCCATTTTTTGAGGTCACAATACCTGAATACCAAATAACTATGTCTCAGTTCACTTTACCAAAGAGTGTTTCATTTGGCAGTTTCTCTGTAGATCTAGATGAGGTAGCTAATAAAATTGCAGATTTTGAAATGCCTACAATTACCATTCCTGAACAGAAAATTGAGGTCCCCCCTCTGAAAATATCCTTGCCTGCTGGAATTTACATCCCATCATTTGGTGCCTTGACTGGATCTTTCAAAGTTGTTTCTCCTTTGTACAATGTCACCTGGAGAACAGACTTGACAAATAAGAAGGACTCTTTTGAACATTCCATTGACTCTACCTGCAGCTCAACATTGCAATTCCTGGAATATGACCTGAATGGTAAGACATTAAAATTCTATATGCCATGGTTTTGGGGGAAAGAATTATTATAGACAAGGCTTTTTCTATCTTTTTTCCCCAGGGCTTTGCATATTAAAGTGTTTCGGTCTATTTAACATTGACGTTAGACAACTCTTCTTTTACCAGCATTGGCATTTTTTCATAAATTACTATCAGAGTCTCAGTCAGTCACCATGAAGGCTAAAGACTGTATATATGTGTGTGTCATATCCATGTTGAGATATAATGTGAATTTTAAAATTATCCAGTTAAACAAATGTTTTCATGTCTTTTTATTTGGGACATTATGGGCATTCAGTTTCTTGAAGCATAATTTGACATATCAGTGAATGATGGCCCACAACTGGTCATCTAACGTACAACTGGGTGTGTCTTTTGTATTTTTGTTGGTAATACAGACATCTGAAATCTTTTTCACAGTTGTTTCAAACTACGAATACAAAGAAGGAGTGCTTGTTGTGAAGACAACTGGCAGCTTTTCACATCGTGACCTGAGTGCAAACTACAATGAAAATCTGACTATTTCAGGATTTGGGTAAAAATTTGCTCTAATAATATAATTTATAATAGACATAATTGCAAATGATGTGTTGTTGCTTTGATCTCTAATGTCCCAGGGTGCTTTGCAATAATTAATAAGAGCCTGTATATCTACACTGCTATTATTGTCTGTGCCCTTTTCCCCCTCAAGGTAACTTGAAAGCTGTTCCCTCTCAGGGTTTCTAGAAGAGTTTTTCTCTCTCTTTTCACCAGCCCTATGTCAGAAAACCACTGAGACATAAACACAGTGTTGTACAATCAGAGCAGTTCTAGATCTAACCTTCAACATAGTTGGGTTTCTCCCCAGTGGATCCCTCTGTCACCACAAGCCACTACAGAATAATTTTTTTTCACAAGTCCCCACACCAGGGATTAGACTTGGCTCTCTTAGTGACTGTTTTGATCTGCAAGTGTTGTGTTGATATATCCAAGGAACAGAATCAGTGAAGGTAAGTACAAATGGAGATAAACAGTAGTGCACAGTGGTGCACTTGTGTTGGTGGAAAAATTGCAATCAGTTTTTAGAAATTTGTAGAAAGCTGACAACGGTACAGCTACAGGTTTTGTTTTGCTGCCCTAATTTAATGAAAACTCACAACAGAGCTCAGTATAGTTTTATCTAAAACAGGAAAATTGGAGCGACATGAAGTTCTGAATGTGTCAGGCTAAATCCTAAGAAATGTGGATAGTAAACCCTACATTTTCTTTTCATGATAAATGCATTTTTTACTTACAGATATATATACATATATATATGAAATTGTAGGTGGTACTGTGTTCAGACATACAGTATTGGGCTTGTGCTTCTGCATTGCTTCATAGCTGTGTATTTTCTGTGGTTGCAGAGCCATGGAAGACACTTTATCACTAGACATCATCAGCCCAACTTTCACAGATGTTCATGTGCGTTACCAAGAGAATGAGAGGAAATCATATGGCTCAATATCCTCACCCTCAGCTGGGACCCTTGCTTATGTCATGGAAGTGGATGATGAAATTTTCCTAGCCAGGGTTTACTACCAAACTCAGGTAAGCTTAATATGAGTAATAAAAAGCAAAAAATGCTTGGTGTAGTCAAAGGAAAAGTTCCCTTTTAAATTTTGTGTGTGTTTATGTTGAGATATAAATTAATAAATTTATTAATTAACATATATTAATTAAATAGAATTAAAGATATTAATTAACAAATAAAAACTATATTATCAGTAATAAAAGGTTTTATTTTCTAAAGTGACCTTTCCAGTTCTACTAAAAATAATATCTGTGTAAAGAGGTGTTTTCAGCTCCTTCACACAGTTAGTTTTTCCATCTCCTATGGTCAAGAAGGAACACCAACTGAAAGTGAAGAACGGGCAAAATCAGTTTTACATGAGCTACAGATCAGGTTTAATAGATAGCCATCAGGCTACTTAGAATGACTACATAAGTGACCATTATAGGAATAAAGCAAATAGAAGAGGTCAGGCCATCTGTGAAGTGTCTTTTTCAATCTATTAATATATTTTAATACATGCTCTTATTATTGTCATACTATAATAATTTTCAGAATTAAAATCTGACCTTCAAAAATTATATACCTATTTAGGGATCACAAGCAGCTCCTAATTCCTTATTTATTATAAAAATGGAAAAACTATACATATAAATATATTCTCATTTATGGATTTATTAACTAGTCTGAGTAACTGTCTAAATTGTCTTGTTTATTTAAATTATTACAAAATTAAATCCTCTAATATTTTCATATTAAAAAGATTCTTTTTGTATTCACTTTAATTGATTTCAGGAATGAGTAGAAGGCTCATTTTCCTGAGTAATTCACCTGCCTTATGAGACATGATAGGCATTTAATAAAAAGGAAGGAAAAATCTTATTTGCAGTCAGATATTAAAAACCAGACTAAGTTATGTTCTAGTCTTGCTCTTTGGAGAAGCTCAAAGTAGCTTGGTATAAGATAATTTCTTCCAAAATAACCTTTCAAAATGAGAGCAAACAGACAGCAAACAGACAGTGGACAAAAAACTGGAGAGTGCTTGTCTTAATGAATGATAAAATTAAAGAAGCAACAATGAGGCTCATAAATAATATTGGAGTTTTCTAACCCTGTTTTGTATTTTCAGTCTGCTCCCCAGAACGACATTGACATACTAAAAGGTGAGATATCCCTGAAGGAACCTGACCAGATTCAAATGAAGTTCAACTGGAATGAGGATGCTGCCAAAGACTTGCTGCTGGGTCTGAAAGAAAGAGTGCCTAAAATGACAAATGCAGTCTATGGGTATGTTAATCGGTACCATAAGGAGCATATGGGGCTGGAAATTAGTGCTGCCACCTTAAAGATGAAGAGTATAATGCAGAATAATGCTGAGAAAGCATACACTTTTGCTGCAAATCAAATAGATGAAATAGATGCTCAGCTTCGCACAGCCGCCAATGAGGCCTCTGACAAATACCAGGAGCTGAAGTTCAAGGCTAAAAGGCTTTATCGAAGAGCAGCAGATCAGGCTGAACACTTTGACTATGAAATGGTAAAAGCAAAAATTTTGGTTGTTTTAATTGACATTATAAAAGAGTACCACCAGAAAATAAAGCACGTGATTGACTCAGCCACTGAATTCCTAAAAACCACAAAATTTCAGGTCCCTGGGCTGTCTGAAAAGTTCAGTGGTGCAGAAATATACCTCATGACTACAGAGAAGGTGGGAAAAACTGTTGATGTGTGCCTTTCAAAACTTCAGGAGTACTTTGATGCCCTGATTGCAGCTATCAATGATCTGGAAGTCAGACTTCCTGCTTCTGAAACAATTCTTAGAGGCCGGAATGTACTTGATCAAATTAAACAAATGCTGAAAGATTTGCAGGACAAAATCAGGCAGACATTTGCTACTCTGCAGAAAGCTGACTTTGCAGGAAAGCTGAAACAACTGAAACAAGCAGTGCAACAAGTTTTTCAGAAGGTAGAAGAAATGGTTAGAAGCTTGCAATCCAAAACTTTTGAAGACATCAAAGTCGAAACACAAAAGCTGTACAACGATGCAATGGCTTCAGACTTTGCCCAGAAGCTGAGATCCTTGACAAAAGATGTTAAAAAATACATTTCTCAGTTCAAAGATTTTAGCCAGAAGACATTCCAGGACCTTTCAGGAAAGCTGCACCAGCTGCTCCTCTATATAAAGTCATTGCGGGAGGAGTATTTTGATCCAACTGCACTTGGATTGTCAGTGAAATACTATGAGGTGGAGGACAAGGTACTGGGGTGGCTGAAGAATATCATAAATGTTCTCGTGGATTGGCACAACCGGTGTGTGGAAGATCTTGCTGGCATTGTTACACGCCTGACAGACCAAGTCAGAGAATTGGTGGAAATCTACAGTCAGGAATATTATGACATCATAACTGATGTTGAAGGAAAAGGAAAACAGAAGATCATGGAACTCTCATCTGCTGCTCAGGAAAAAATCCGATATTGGTCTGCAGCTGCGAAGAGGAAAATCGATGAACATAACAAGCAACTCAAAGAAAAACTCCGGGAGATCTATGGGCAGCTTAGTCAGTCCCAAGAAAAGCTAATCACTGAAGCCAAAAGGTTAATTGATCTAACTATAGAAAATTACTCTGCTTTCCTGCAGTATATCTCAGAGCTTCTTCGCTGGCTTGAGCAAATAACAGCTGAGAGCATAAAGCCGTACGTAGCTGTTCGCCAAGGAGAGCTCAGAATACAGGTGCCCATGTGACCGGCACTCCATTTACCAAATGCCCCAAAACAGCAGACAGGCACTCAGGAATAAAGTGGAAATGACACACATACTGATTCAGCAAGGCATCAAGAAAGGCTCCAGGAAATGGAAAGAAACGCAACACTTCACAGATGAACAACTTGACACGGAGCAAGTGAGTCCTCAGGACATTATGGAAAATATTCAGCAGTGCATGAACACCTGAATGGGCATGTAGAAGAGAAGAATGTATTTAAATATAACAGCAATCAGTATACTGGAGCTTCAGGTAGATATGTTTGAATCTGAATTTGTAAATGAAAACTTAATAATCTACACTAGGTTATTTTAATATGCTTAATAAGCCAATAAAATGACTTCTTTATTACATTTTTGTGTCATTCATTACAACTACTTTTACTTGGAGTACAAAACTTTATCCAACAATTTTCAAGGTCAATGGGAAGTCTTTTCTTTGATTTCACAGTATGTTGGATCAAGTTAATGATGTGCAATGCATATTGTAAATAGTCACAAAAGCTATGGAACACATAGAATAAACAGGTTTTAAGATAAAGGTCACATTCATAAGCCAGTTGAAGGAAGACTTGGAAACACATCTAATTCCCAGCATAGAAATACCTTCAATACCTTCACAGATAAGTAAGGAAAAGAACATGTATAAAAACATGCATTTAAAAAATTAAAAGTTCTGAAAATGGCATAAAAAAATTACCATAGAAAATTAACATAGAAATATGAATATATGTATAAACCTGACTCCTGGAAAATTGCAGATAATAATACAAAGGTTTTCTTAATAAAAAATCATTTTTGCCTGTGTCAGCTTTCAGACAACAATACAAGGAATTTTATATGAGTTTTCTTTCTACTGGCTAATTTATATTTCAGAAATACAGGGTTTTCTCACCTGTTTCCCCATGATATTTCTGGTTTCACTTTAAATTGTCTATGTTTTACTTATGAGTTTAGTCAAGTGTCAAAATTTCACAGACATCACTGTGTATGATGGGAGTCAAAAAGTTTTCCCCTCCTGGGCTGAAGCCTAGACCATTTAAAAGAATTCCCAGTTTAAAATTATTTTAAAGCATGTTGAAAAAGTTTCTCACAAAATAAGACTGTTTTTAAGTGGAAAATATGTTGACTGCAATGGTGTACTAAACAGACAGTCCCAGACAAATGCATGCTAAGGCTGAAATAATGTTGCCTTTTTGAGAATAAACTTTTTGACAAACACTAGAAAGTTTGTGCACGTCTATTTTGATACAATCAGTTCACTCTGTAGTATGTTTGTTTCATTAATGGGAAAACAGAGAATCTGTTTTCATTCTATGGTATGATGGGGTTCATACATGAAGCAATGGAGCACCAAGACTTTGATATCCCTATTGATAGATAATATTATTATCTGAGTAACTTTGCCAGTAATGATTCTTACTAGATAAGCTACTTCAACCCTGAAATCAGAATCTCACAAGCATGGAATTACATATACACCTATCTAGCTGTCAGCAAGTGGGTATCTCTTAAAAAGTAAGGTAAATCCATTTTCTCTTCAGAGCCTTCAGCCATCACAACTACAGCAAAAATTCTCAGAATAGTCCCCTGTGAGGTATAAAATAAGTTTTGATTCTCAGTAGAACTAATCTGTGTATGTCACCCATGTGCAGACACAGGTCTAAAAGGTATAAAAATCAAAGGTGTAAAAATCCCTGTTTACATGTTCTACTGACCATCCCAGAAAAAAGATGTTGGCTGCAGAGCCCTTTTACCTTCATTCACAA